>NC_092051.1:25463251-25779501 GCF_003086295.3 Arachis hypogaea | reverse complement strand
TCCCAAGAGAATCTTTAAACGTGTGCGTATGCATAGGGGTCTGTGTATGCACAAGTACAAATTTTCACAATTCTGTTCACCCGCACAAGCTGTGCTAGCGCCCCCAACAGACTGCCTTTTCCAATGTGTGCGTGCGCACAGGGTTGTTGGTGCACGAAATTGTGATTTAAAAACTTGGTATGGCGAATTAGTAATCTCAATACTTCTTCACAACTCCGATGCAACTAACCAGCAAGTGCACTAGGTCATCCAAGTAATACCTTACGTGAGTAAGGGTCGATCCCACGGAGATTGTTGGCTTGAAGCAAGCTATGGTCATCCTTGTAAATCTCAGTCAGGCGGATTCAAATGGTTATGAGGTTTTGATAATTAAAATATAAATAAAATATAAAATAAGATAGAAATACTTATGTAATTCATTGGTGGGAATTTCAGATAAGCGTATTGAGATGCTTTGTTGCTTCTGAACCTCTGCTTTCCTATTGCCTTCTTCCAACCATGCGTTACCTCCTTCCACGGCAAGCTGTATGATCCTCTCGGATGAAAACAAATCCATCTGTGCTGTCACCGCAGGGCTAATCATCTGTCGGTTCCCACTAGCGTCGGAATAAGACCATTGTCTTTTTGCACACTGTCACTTGTGCCCCACATTCGCAGGTTTGAAGCTTGTCACAGTCATCCCTTCCCAGATCCTACTCGGAATACCACAGACAAGGTTTAGACTTTCTGGATCCCAGGAATGGCTGCCAATAATTCTAGCCTATACCATAAAGACTCTGATCTCACAGAATGGACTTCTCTGTTGTCAGGAGAGACAACCATGCGTCGTGAACCAGGAGGCTAAGAGATACACACTCAAGCTATTGCAGGTAGAACGGAAGTGGTTGTCAGGCACGCGTTCATAAGTGAGAATGATGATGAGTGTCACGAATCATCACATTCATCAAGTTGAAGTGCGAGTGAATATCTTAGAGAAGAAGTAGGCGTTAATTGAATAGAAAAACAATAGTACTTGTATTAATTCATGAAGAACAACAGAGCTCCACACCTTAATCTATGGGGTGTAGAAACTCCACCGTAGAAAATACATAAGTGAAAGAAGTCTAGGCATGGCCGTGAGGCCAGCCTCTCCAAACGTGAACAATAGATGATCAAAAGATCAAAGTGATCAAAGATGAAAATACAATAGTAAAAGGTTCTATTTATAATGAACTAATGGCCAAGGATTTACAAAAATAAGTAAATGATGCAGAAATCCACTTCCGGGGCCCACTTGGTGTGTTCTTGGGCTGAGCATTGAAGCTTCTTCGTGCTTAGGCTGTTGCTGGAGTTAAACGCCAACTTTGGTGCCAATTTGGGCATTTAACTCCAATTCTGGTGCCAGTTTGGGCGTTTTACGCCAGAATTCCTTGGGCTGACTTTGAACGCCAGTTTGGGCCATCAAATCTCAGGAAACGTATAAACTATTATATATTGCTGGAAAGCCTAGGATGTCTACTTTCCAACGCAATTGAGAGCGCACCAATTAGGCTTCTATAGCTCCAGAAAATCCACTTCGAGTGCAGGGAGGTCAGAATTCAACAGCATCTGCAGTCCTTTTTCAGCCCCTGAATCAGATTTTTGCTCAGGTCCCTCAATTTCAGCCAGAAAATACCTGAAATCATAAAAAAATATACAAACTCATAGTAAATTCCAGAAATGTGATTTTTATTTAAAAACTAATAATTATATACTAAAAACTACCTAAAAACAATGCTAAAAAGCGTATAAATTATCCGCTCATCAGTTGTACGTGCACACAGGTTGTAATTCTTCATTGGTTATTGATAAACCACAATTTTGTGGTTTATCTTGTGCTTAATTTAGGGAATTTTATCACATTTTCTCATATTTATTCAATGAAATAGCATTGTTTTGTAATTCTCCCTTAAATTGTGCTTAAGTATAAAAACATGCTTTTTAGGCCCTTAAATTGGTGATTTTAATTCACATTAATTCCATTCGATACCTTGACGTATTTGTTGAGTGATTTCAGGTTCATAAGGCAAGTATTGGATGGAAGAAATAAAGAGAAAAACAAGCAAAATGGAAAATTCATGAAGAAATGAGCATTTGGAGAATTGAGGGCCACGCGCACGCGTCATCCACGCGTACGCGTGAGTAGGAGTTTTGGCCAGCGATGCGCACACATCACCCACGCGTAAGCGTGATGCTCGGCACGTGACTCACTTAAAGTGAAATCGCTGGGGGTGATTTTTGAGCTGCCCAGGCCCAAATCCAACTCGTTTCTGATGGTATTTTATGCAGAAATGAAGATTGAGTAAGGGAGGGAGGAATTAGTAGTAGCTTGGCATCATTTAGTTTAGTTTCTTGAGAGAAAAGCTCCCTCTTCTCTCTAGAATTAGGGTTCCTAGGGTACTTTGCATCTTAGATCTAGGGTTTAATTCTTGATTTTATCTTCTTTTTTTTACAATTTCTTGCTTCTACACTTTCATTCTCATAGCTTGGAGTGTTAATTTTACCTTTATGCCTCTTTTATGTTATTGATGAACTCTTGTTGGATTTGGATTCTCTTTAATGCAATTAATTTTTGATGTTCTTTTATTGTTGATTTGAGTTGTGGATCTTACTTTGCTTGTATTGGGTAGTTGTAGAGTTTATCCTTCCTTGCAATTTACTATACTTTCCTTTTATGCCTTCCAAGTGTTTGACAAAATGCTTGGTAGGACGTTAGAGTATATCTTTGAACATTCTTAGCTTGGAAAGATGAATTAGGTGACCTTGAGTCATGAATACCCAACCTATGTTGGTGATCTAGAGTTATTAGCTAGTATTGTTTCCATTGACTCTAACCTCTTGCTAATTCAATTAGTGAGTTGATTAGGACTTTTGGATTAAGATTAGCTAGTCCTGTTTGACTTTCTCTCATGTGAAGATAACATTATACCTTCTTCCATTGTTAGAGATGAACAAATAGGATAAATTCTTTTTAATTATTGTTATGATTAGTGACTAGGTGATGGGGTGCGGAAACTAACCAGCTAAGAAATTAATAAACGAAATGCGTTGCAAGTACAGCCCTTAACCAGTTAAAATCCACCTCACCAATTTAAAAAGGATATCACAAAAATTAAGAATAAAAATACTGGGAGTATGAGTCCCAAGTCGTCTCCCAACGAGTTGCAGGAAAGGGTGCTATTTTATTAACTAGGAATTTTCCGAAAGTTTGAGAGTTGAATAATGATGAGAAATTGAATAATTATAAATTAGAGCAATAAAAATAAACTAAGAATAATTATTGATATTCTAAATAAAAAGCCTTGACTGGGGGAATGATTAATTGGAAGTTCTATCCTTGTTGAGGTCTCTTAAGTGTAGTATTAAAAAGGTTATTATTTTCACTTAGTTAACCCTTACTAAATAAAGGAAAGTCAAGTGATTAAGCCAACCCTTATTCGCAAATCCTAGTCCTCTCCCTTAGGAAGATCTAGCGTTAGTAAATATAGAACTAGCCAACAATGTTCAATTTAACCGACACTTAAGCCTTCCAACTCAAGTGTCTCCTCTTAATCAACCCCCATGTCAAGTAGAAAAACTACTCCATTGACATGGATATAATACTCATAAAAATATAAGAAGACATAATAAATTAATTAAAATAAAATAGAAAATTAAAATTAATTCAAAAGTGAAAGTAACTCTACATATTAATAAATCCAAAATGCAACATACTTATCTGAATAGGGTCAATGATCAACTGAAAAGAGTAAAGGAATAAGGAAATAAACTAAAGTAGTAACTTCAACGGAGGTGATGACTCTTCAACATCCAAAATCCAAAGCAAAAGCATAAACTATGAATGTAAGGCAAATCTAGATTTAGATCTAAAATTAAAAGTAATCATAATATCAATGTATCTGAATGTGTGTTTATGCGTATGGATGCGTGTTGAGTCTCTGCATGTTTCCTGGCTTTATTCTGTGTTTCTGGGCCAAAAAATGGGTTAAAACGCGGCCCGAAATCGCCCCCAGCGTATTCTGTTATTCTGCATATCGCGCAGGTCACGCGTACGCATAGTCCACACGTTCGCGTCATTTAGCGATTTTCCTTGTCACGCGTACGCGTCAGGCACGCATTCGTATCGCTGCGATTTCTTCGTTTCGCGCGCTCGCGTGAGCCATGCGCTCGCGTCAATGTTCGTTGGTCATCTCCTTAGTTTCTTGTGTTCCTTCCATTTTTGCAAGCTTCCTCTCCATTCTCTGAGCCATTCCTGTCCTATGAAGCCTGAAACACTTAACACATGGATCACGGCATCGAATGGGATAAAGGAGAATTAAAATGTACTAATTAAAGGTTTCTAGGAAGCAAGTTTTCAACCATAAATAATACTAGGAAGGAATTATAAAATCATGCAATTCATATGAATAAGTAGGTAATGGCTTGATAAAAATCACTCAATTAAACACAATATAAATCATAAAATAGTGGTTTATCACTAGGATAGAAAGCCTATAATCTCAACCCTTGCCATGAATGTCTCTCTTTATTACTTGCTTTCATTAGTTACTTGATTTACGTTTGTTGTCATTTATTTTCTTGCCCTTTTACCAATCAAACCCCCTTGCATCTTCATAGCCAATAATCAAACACTTTATTGCAATTCCTTGTGAGACGACCCGAGGTTTAAATACTTCGGTTAATTTTTATTGGGGTTTGTACTTGTGACAACCAAATTTTTGCATGTGAGGATTGTTTGTTGGTTTAGAACTATACTTGCAACGAGAATTTAATTGTGAAATTCTAAACCATACAATAATCCGAACATCAAAATGGCGCCGTTGCCGGGGAATTGCAATGGTGCTATGTTATTGGCTATTGTATATATTGTGAATATGTTTGCCTCTTGCTTCTTTGTTAGTTTTTACTAGTTGTAGAACTTTGCTTTCTTTGTTCCTTGTTAGTTTTGTTTTTGTTTTCTCTTGTCACCATGAATTCTCATCACTTTGGCTATGAGTGTGGTTCAAACTATGTTGTAGGAAATGGAAGCTTTAATGAGGATTCGCATCAAGGATTTGGAGATCAAAGGTGGGAGGAGCCCCAAGCTTATGGACAACCTTCTTGGCAACAATCTCCTCCCGAATCAAGTTTAACAAGAGTTCTTGGGGACATGACTTCTCTCCTCACGGAGATGCGCAAGGAACAAAAGGCATTTTATTCCATCCAAGCCGTTCAAGCACCACCCCAACATGATTACTCTCCGAATTCTTATGGGTACAATCCAAATCCTAATGCATACCAATCTAATGTGTGTGATGACTCTTATTGTGATTGTCAATCACAACCACCACATACATATGACCCTTTCCCTCAACATAGCCCCCAACAACCTCATTCACAAGCCTCATACCACCAAACACCTCCATATGATCCTAACCCATATCTACCATACCAACCACTATATGAACCATACCTAGAGCCACCACCATTCCAACACCAATACTCCCAAGAACCACAATTTCCATACACACCACCTCAAGACTTTCACCAATATGGACCACCTTCCAACTACAATACCTTTCCCTCAAACAATGAACCCTCTCTTCCACCACCACCTTCATCGGACGACCTAATTCGAGAGCAACAAGAACTTCTAGCTAGGTGTCTGAAGTAAGGTGAAGAGCTCAAGGAGATAGAAGCCAAGGTTGCTATTATGATGGAAGCCGTCAGCAACATGGTCTCATCCCGCCTAAGCCTATGCGATCAAGGCACTCCCATTGTTGAATGTGGAGAAGCACTCAAGGAGCTTAGTGAGGGAATGGACTTGAAACTTCAAGGGGAAGAAGAGGAGTTAAAGCAAGAAGTCTAACAAGAGAAGGAGGTAGAGATTATTGAACAAGAAGAAGTAGTGGTTGGAGATTTAGGATATGTTGAGTACATAGGAGAATCACAAGTTGAAAAGCCCTCTTCCAAGAAACTTGATATTGATGTTGAAGAGGGTATACAACCTCCAAAGCATATTATGGTTGAAGACTTGGAAAAGGTTGAAGAGATGGATTCAATCATTGAGAATTTCTTATCTACAATCGAATCATCTCCCATTGGGCTTGAAATTGAGATTAAAGAAGAAGATGCACAACCTCCCATACCCTTGGTGAGCAATGAAGATGAGATGAAATTGGAAGAAAGCTACCAAGAAGAAGGTTTGGAGAAGTTGGGTAATCAACAAGTCCTCCTATATATGATGATTTCGCATCAACATATGATCCTTTTGAGCTTGATGAATCCTTCCCCACTATGCTTGGAATTGATGATGAGGTAGATTTCACTAAACCTCCTATCTATGATGAGAGTGATGGGGAAGAGCTTGAAGAAATTGGTGAAGAAGAATGTGGACTTGAGGAAGCTTGGCAAGAGGCAAAGCTTGAAGAACCTTGCCAAGTGGTGGAAGCCTCTAGAAGAGGATGGACGGGAGTGGAACATGCTTTGTCAAGACCGTTGGGAACTCCTCTACCTGAGTTGCCGTCTAATCTTTCATTTGAGTGGGTAAAACTTCTAACTCTTAGCTTTCTTATCCCACTTGAATATGGTATTCTTGAGACGGATGGCCAACTTAGGGTGCTTTGTGGAATTAAGTGTAAGCGGAGAATGTTTAGTGGTTGGTGTTGTAAGTCTAGGCTCATTATGGTTGGAAGCTCAAAATTGAAGAGCATGGATTGGTGTAGTGCTCAAGTAGATGGGTCTAGGAGGGTAGTTTGGTGTCTTCATGAGAATTCGGTTTTTCTACCACCCGGAGGGAATCACCATGATCAATTCGAAGACGGGTGTGAAAACAAAGTATGGGATCCCGGACTACTAGAGGAGGATCAACCTTAGGAGCCTATGGTTTGTGAAGAACTCCATCAAAGCTTGGAGATATCAATTTCGAATGATGGAGCTTATTGGAAGTCCAAGTATTGGTGGATATTCAAGGATGGGTTCAAGCACAAGCCACCTTGATGAAGAGCTCCCCATAAGTCCAACTTAAGGACAATAAACAAAAGTGCTAGGTGGGAGACACCCCACCATGGTAAACTCTTTTCATTTTTTATTTTTGTAAATATTGGTAAGATTAGTTTAATTTCATGTTTTGATTGGTTTTTTGAGTTTAATTGGGAGTTTGGTATATTAAATAATGTTTTATGGTGTTTTGATAGCTGTTTGGAGGTGTGAAATGCTTGGTTTGGTGCAAGAACATGAAAAATTTTGAAAAACAGAGCACCAACCCACGCGTACGTGTGACCCAAGTTTTTTTTCGACCATCCACGCGCACACATCACCCACGCGTACGCGTGGATCCCAAATTTTCACCCCCAAGCCAAAAACCCGAGAGTTGTGCGTGAAGTGTGCCAACTTTGTGCCTTCACCCACATGTACGCGTATCTCACGCGTACGCGTCGATTCTCTCTGAATAACCCACCACGCGTACGCATGCCTCACGTGTACGCGTCGCTTCCATTTCACCACTCCACGCACACGCGTCACTGATGCGTACGCGTGGGATGCCCTGCATCACCCATCTTCTTTTCTTCTCTTCTTTCCATTTCTTTTCTTCTTCTCTCTTCTCTTCTCTTCTTTCCACCCTTCAACTATCACCCAACACTACCAAACACCATATAACACCATTTCTTTTAGTTAGTTGATTAGTTGTTTAGTTTTTTTGTTTCATGTTTATTTTTTCTATTTCATTATAAGTGTTGGATTATTAATCTTGTTTACTGTTTATTGCTGCTTATTATTAACTGGATGCTATTTTAGCATACTGTTTTTTATATTCATTGTTAGATTCTTTGTTGAGGGTACTATTTTGTTACTTGGTTTCGAGTTCTTAATGCTTAATGTTTTGAATACCAAGTCCTTGTATATTGCCTCCAAGTATCTTAACTCTTTTGAATTGTATGTTTTGGCCGCCATGCATTCATCATCCATCGTTAGGCAATTGTACATTATCAATGCATTTTTTTTAGGTGATGCTTGCTATGCTTGATCCGTATTCACATCACCTATTTCATGCGTTGATATTTTGGAATTGTGAAATTGGATCGAAAGCTTACCTGAGTGACATATTTTTGAGCTCTTCAAGTTTTGTGGACCATGCTTGCTATGAGATTGATCTTAACTCTTATATTTCTTTTCCTAAATTCCATAGCACTCATGTGTTCCACCTCTATGTCACTTAGGTGTTGCAACAACTTCAATATGTATTATTGTTTGATGTGTGAGCTCTCTATACCATTTTGTTCACCAAGTTACCTTGCACATCAATCAATGTCCATGCATTATCCAATTTCACAATTACTTGATTGTTGCTTGAATGCTTTTATGCTTCTTTATTGCTTGTTTGGTTGTCTTAACCTACAAATTTTTCTTAAAGTATTTCAAGCACACTAGAATGAGTGAAGTGTATGCTTTCTTTGTGTAATTATGACATAACTCTCTATGATAGTGTGCGTTCTAAAGGGCGCCTAATTTAGAATTCATACACCTATTCTTTCTTAATGTCACCTTAATTCACTCATCCTATTCTAATGATTTACCTCATTTTGAAAATTTACGCTTCCTTACTTTTGTATTTTCTCATCTTACGGTGTTATTTTCTGTTTTTCATGACCGCTGCACCATAAACAAAAATGAAAGCGGAAGAAAAAACATGCAGCGCAGCACCAGTTGATCCACCAGTTGAAGGTGACAATTCAGAAAGTTGCCGTACACCCCTAGCTCATCTTTGAGTGCACCAAGGACGGTGCAAACTTTTAAGTGTGGGGAGGTCGTCCGACCAGTCGGCGTTTTTGGGTGACAAATTTTTAATCCCAACACTTTTGCATCTCATTTTAGGTCTTCTAGGATTTTTAGTTGCATTTTATTATTTTGCATATATATACATAATAAGCTTAGTCAAAATAATGAGATTTTTCAAGAAATTTATCTATAGGGCACCCCAATTATTGAAAAAAAATTTAGAACTTACTTGAATTACACACATTGCGGATCATGTTTTTGAGCTAAGAACACAAGCATGTGAGATTTGAGCCTAATTGTGTGGTTACATCATATAACCATTTATTTTCATTCTTGTGTGTATTATTCTCTTTCTATGAATGCAATCTTTGATTTGTTCGATTCTATATGTCCATTATTTTGTGTATGAATGTACTTATATGATTGAGGCCATTGTTCAAATAGCTCACTTACCCAAATAGTCTACCTTTTATCTTCCATTGTTAACCAACTTTGAGCCTATTTAAACCCATTTGTTCTTAATTTTAGCATATTACAAGCCTAAGTGAAAAACAATAAATATCCCTTGCTTGTTTGGATCTTTGATTAGCTTAGACTAGTGAGAGTGTTATCATTTGATTTTGGGAGAGTTGGGAACAATGGGTAAAGATAAAAGTGTATTTTGTAGTTTTGTTGAAAATATTGGGAATTGGGTGCATACTCATGCATCGAACATTAAACTATATGCATTGATGCTCTTGTATATATTTTAGTTTGAAAAAAAAAAATGAGAAAAATAAAAAGAAAAAAAAAAAAAAAAATATATATATATATATATATATATATATATATATATAAAGAAAAAAATAGAAAAAGAAAGAAAAAGAAAAGTAATAAAAATGGGACAAAATGCCCAAAAGTAAAGTTCAATAAAAAGCAATGCATATATGTGGTGAAGTGAAAAGAGAATGCATGAGTGTGTGAAAAAGTGAAGAATGTGTAGTTAGGTTAGCTTTGAAATTATATAGGTTATCATAGGTTAGGTGGGAAGTTTAAACTTATCAAAGATTCAAATTCTATTCCACTTGACCATATGCATCCTTGACCATATGCATCTTTACCTTGACCCTAGCCCCATTACAACCTATGGGAAAGACCTCATGATATTTGTATGCATGCATGAAATAATTGTTGATTGTTAGATGAAAAACAAATCTTAGAAAGCATGATTAGGGGAGAATTGAGTGAATCAACCCAAACACTTGAGTTACTAGAGCGGATACACATCCGGTAGTTCGATTGCTCAATTACATGCTTCCACCCATGATCATCTTTTCTTGCAAGTTTATGAACTATTTTTAATAACTCAATTCAATTGTGGGTTTGATTTGATTGCTATTGCTTTATCCCTTGTACTTGTATATGTATTCTTGGGAATTGATTTATTTTGACCAAGTAATTGCATTCATTTAGGTAGATTACATATAGGTAGTTGCATTTAGGTAGTTTACATTGAATAAATGTTGATACCCTTTATTTCTCTCTTGAGTTTAGCATGAGGACATGCTTGGTTTAAGTGTGGGGAGGTTTGATAAATCCCAATTTTGTGGTTTATCTTGTGCTTAATTTAGAGGATTTTATCACATTTTCTCATATTTATTCAATGAAATAGCATGGTTTTGTAATTCTCCCTTAAATTGTGCTTAAGTGTAAAAACATGCTTTTTAAGCCCTTAAATTGGTGATTTTAATTCACTTTAATTCCATTCGATGCCTTGACGTGTTTGTTGAGTGATTTCAGGTTCATAAGGCAAGTATTGGATAGAAGAAATAAAGAGAAAAGCATACAAAATGGAGAATTCATGAAGAAATGAGCATTTGGGGAATTGAGGGCCACACGAACACGTCATCCACGCGTACGCGTGCTTTGAAGATTTGCAAGCCACGCGCACGCGTCACCCACGCGTATGCGTGAGTAGGAGTTTTGGCCAGCGACGCGCACGCGTCACCCACGCGTACGCGTGACGCTCGGCACGTGATTCACTTAAAGTGAAATCGCTGGGGCGATTTCTAAGCTACCCAGGCCCAAATCCAACTCATTTTTGAAGGTATTTCACGCATAATTGAAGATTGAGCAAGGGGGAGCAATTAGTGGTAGCTTGGCATCATGTAGTTTAGTTTCTAGAGAGAAAAACTCCCTCTTCTCTCTAGAATTAGGGCTCCTAGGGTACTTTGCATCTTAGATCTAGGGTTTAATTCTTGATTTCATCTTGTTTTCTTTACAATTTCTTGCTTCTACACTCTCATTCTCATAGCTTGTAGTGTTAATTTTACCTTTATGCCTCTTTTATGTTATTGATGAACTCTTGTTGGATTTGGATTCTCTTTAATGCAATTAATGTTTGATGTTCTTTTATTGTTGATTTGAGTTGTGGATCTTACTTTGCTTGTATTGGGTAGTTGTAGAGTTTATCCTTCCTTACAATTTACTATGCTTTTTTTTTATGCCTTCCAAGTGTTTGACAAAATGCTTGATAGGATGTTAGAGTAGATCTTTGAACATTCTTAGCTTGGAAAGATGAATTAGGTGACCTTGAGTCATGAATACCCAACCTATGTTGGTGATATAGAGTTGTTAGCTAGTATTGTTTCCATTGACTCTAACCTCTTGCTAATTCAATTAGTGAGTTGATTAGGACTTTTAGATTAAGATTAGCTAGTCCTGTTTGACTTTCTCTCATGTGAAGATAACATTATACCTTCTTCCATTGTTAGAGATGACCAAATAGGATAAATTCTTGTTAATTATTGTTATGATTAGTGTCTAGGATAGAAAGCCTATGATCTCAACCCTTGCCATGAATGTCTCTCTTTATTACTTGCTTTCGTTAGTTACTTAATTTACGTTTATTGTCATTTATTTTCTTGCCCTTTTACCAATCAAACCCCCTTGCATCTTCATAGCCAATAATCAAACACTTCATTGCAATTCCTTGTGAGACGACCTAAGGTTTAAATACTTCGGTTAATTTTTATTGGGGTTTGTACTTGTGAAAACCAAATTTTTGCATGTGAGGATTGTTTGTTGGTTTAGAACTATACTTGCAACGAGAATTCAATTGTGAAATTCTAAACCATACAATAATCCGAACATTAGTTATGTACGCGCACAAGCTGTGCCAGCGCTCTAAACAGGAAGCCTTCCCCTGCCTGTGCGTACGCATAGGGCTGTGCGTGCGCACAGGTTTAGAATTTCGCAGGGGTGTGTGTGCTCACAAGATTGTGCGTGTGCACATACCAGAAATCACAAAATTCTGCAAATTTGCAGAATTTCAAATTTTGACACCAACTTTGAATGATCATAACTTCTACAAAAATCCAAAGTTTACAAACTTTATATCATTTTGAAGAGTTTTCAATGGACTTTAATCCTAAACAATTTTCATCAACTTTTGGAAATTGAGGCACAAGTTATGACCTGTCAACGTTCACTAAAAACCAGTGTTTACCAAATAGCACAAAATTTTCCAATTCCTTGCAACACACAACCAATTCAAACTATTCCAAACTCAAATTCCCATCATAACTCACCCTTTGTGTCATATTCCACCATTCATACCAACTTTTTCTCAAACACATTACCATATCATCAATCTCAACATCACACATATCATACTAAACCAATTCTCATTCCACACAATCATTCCTCACCATCATATCATTATCAATCATCATAACTGAAATCATTCAATCTCAACATTTCTCTTCAACATCCTTTTATCAACATTAATATCACATCTCATCAAATTAGTCAAAACTCATTAATTCGTCATGCATCACATCTCAAAAAATCAACAAGCCAATATCATAATATATCATTAACACCAATAACCCTCATCAACAACAATAATTCACACATTCATCATCAACCTTCATAATCATTAAATACCAATAATCACCAACAACATATATCATCACACCTCATAATCACCATTCAACAACATCCACAACCATCATAAAGACTCATAATTCTCCTTGTTCATCATAATCATCATGCAACCTCTTATCTCAACACAACGTCAATAATCCATCATCATGCTACATATACTCAAAGTCATCATACATCACATTCATTAACATCCAAATTCAATCCTATCCTATGGTCCACTAGCCTAAGTATCTAAAAATATTACATATTACATAAAGAAAATTGAAACCATACCTTGGTCGATTCCCAATATGCACAAAACACCACTTTGAGCCCAAACAAGCTTCCAAAAAGCCAAGCCAACTCCAACAAGCACCAAAGCTCAAACTAACATCATATAACATATAAACATCAAACCTAAGGTTTACAAAAATAACTAAACACAAGGTTTTAGTGAAACCTTACCTTTTCCAATGAGATTAGGGGTAAAATCCAATAATTATCCACAATTAGAGATCACCTAAACAAGCAAAACCACAAAATCCACTCAAAAACCAAACCCCCAAAAAGGCAGAAGTTAGGATAGGAAACTGGGGAGTGAGTTTTGATTCCTTACCATATTTTCTTAGATATAAAGGAAGAGCTCATTGAGAGCTTCGCGTGGCCACAAACGGCTCGTTAATCGGAGTTCCGTAGCTCAAGTTATGGCTCCCAGAAGATGGAGGTGAATAGTGAAACCCCTCTTCTCCTCTCTTCCCCTAAAACCGTGCCTCTCTCTCTCTCTCTCTCTCTCTCTTATTAAGGTGGAAATGAGATGAAAAGCTCATTTAATGAGCATATATATATTGGGCCTTGGATCTGGTTTAGGCCCGGTCCAACCCGTTAGCTTTTTTGGTCCGTTTGGC
The DNA here is from genome assembly GCF_003086295.3 of Arachis hypogaea. NCBI lineage: Eukaryota > Viridiplantae > Streptophyta > Magnoliopsida > Fabales > Fabaceae > Arachis > Arachis hypogaea. Next base: position 25,765,915 of record NC_092051.1, on the reverse strand, counting down.
CTACTTTGGGCCAAAACCTTTAAGATTAGTGTCCGGTTTTCAATTCTAAATCATTTTTGTCCTTTAAAAATAATAAATCAATTTTTAAAATCTTATTTTTCTCAAAACACAGTATCGGACATACTTAAACCGGTCCGACCGGTTCGGCTGTCGGTTCGCAGTTTTTTTCGGTTTTTCGCAGAAAATACATTTTCTGACTCAGAAAAATTCACTGAGACCAAATTTCCCCTTTTTATTTTCAGATTAAAACTTCTAGATTATAAATCTATTCCAGGCACTAAGACCATTTTTATTAAAACGGTTTTACATGAAAAACTCTGGTTCTTACATTCTCCCCTCCTAATAAAATTTTCGCCCTCAAAAATTCGAATCACGCGACATATCCCCATCAAAGCATTCTACCGTGTCGATGTTCCATCTCGCCTTCTGCTGCGTCACTCTAATTATCGTCATCAAGAATCTGAAATTTTTCTCAAAACAAAAATTGATTTTTTGTAACATTTTTCCAAAACATTCAAAACAAGTTTATTCTAATCCAATTCATTGTTGCGCTTTCTCAAAAGAGTCCAAAAATCATTTACTCGGAAGTCGATTATTTTAAATCATGATTTTCTTAAATAAAAACTTTTCAAATTGAATCCCTTTCGATAAGATAAATTGAGAACCAATTTCACAATTGAACAAAATCAGAGAACTCATTTTTCTTTTAAACCATATCTCTTAAATCAAGAGTTCCGACCAACTTTTAAAACCAAATCATTTAAACCAAAGTTTCAAACCAGATTTGAAAATCATTCTAAACCTTAAAACCTCAAAATCATAGTTAAAACCGCAAAAGCGTCAGTTGGTACTTTCATTGCCACTAGTGCTGAACTGCTCCCATCATCCATACAGGGAGCCAACAAGATTTCCAGTGATGCCCGATAACCATTCCGGTACGTCTACTCGATTTATCGTCATTAAGAAACCGGATTACTCAACTACATGCACCCAGAAGCCTCCTTCTCCATCGGTCCCTCTAACAAAACTCTAAGTTCGACCAAACTTACGACAACCTTCCATAGGATAAAACTAAGCCAACTGGGTCCTAATAACATATCACTACAACTTTATGCGCTTACCTCGCATTAGCGAATCTGACTCTATCGTCTCTTTTGCCTCCGTGGTGAACACACAGCCTGATTGTTGATTCTGACCCATGTTCTGGTTTCCCTTACGACGACAGTTCTTGGCTAGGTGCCCAGGTAGTCCACAAGCATAACACAGGAGACTCCCTCTCATATGGTGAAACTGGGCGTTGTTGTCCCTTCTGAAATTCCCTTGACCTTGCAGATGCGGAGGAGTATGTCCGTTTTTCTTAAAATTCTATCATCTTGGTCCAAGGTGATCGTCACGTTCCCTACTAGTGTTTCCTTCAGAAGTGTCCTTTGACGATGCTACCGTCTTTGCATATTCTTCAACCACTCTCGCCTTGTTCACCAGCTCGGAGAAAATATGAATCTTCATAGGAGCCACAGCAGTCATGATATCATCTTTCAAGCCCCTTTGATACTTGATGCACTTCCAACTTTTATAGGTCTCTGGGGCACCCTGACATGCCCTAGAGAACCTACAGAGCTCCTCAAATCGGCTAGTATAGTCCACCACAGACAAGGGACCTTGCTTCAACTGCATAAGTTCCATCTCCTTCACTTCCCTTGCAGACTCAGAAAAGTACTTCTTATAGAAAGCCGTCTGAAATACATCCCAAGGGATATCAGCATTCTGAAGCTGGAGCAAACGGCATTCTGCTTGCCACCAATGTTGAGCCTATCCCAAAAGCTGATATGCAGCAAACTCTACATATCGGTTGTTTGGGACATGCTGCGCTTGCAGCACGCGCTCCATGGCTTGGAACCAGTTATCCACTTCCATAAGATTAGTTGAACCTCTGAAACTTAGAGGATGAACCTTGAGGAAAGTCGCCAAGGTCATCGGAACACCTCCTATGTTATCTCCATTTCCTTCAGCATTATCATTCGCATTTCCCTCTCCATTCCCGTTTTCGTTTCCAGCCAGTTGGCCTAACCTCTGCACAACTTGCAGAGTTGCAGCAACATTAGCTTCCATGGTGTTCGCAAGATTTGCCATTGCCGCCATAAATTCGGCATGGTTATCGGCCGGTTGTGCGTTTCTACTCTCGTCCCGTGAATGTGTACGACCTCATCCGCGAGTGGCCATTAGGGTTCCTGTCTACACCAAACAATCGATATCAAGGTGACCAGTCTCAATATCAAAAGTCTAGTGCTTCAATTATCCCAAACAGACACTCACAAATAAGCATGCTATGCAATATCAAGTAGATAACCTAATAGCATCGAAGAAAAGACACACAGAACCCTTGTTTTCTCTGTAAGTCATGAGCCACTAAACCTCTTGATTAAGGTTAGGAGCTCTGTTTATTTCTATAGATTAAGGCTATTACTTTTTTATTTTAATTAATGTACTGATTCAGTTTCAAGGATTACTTTCGTTCTTAATTTTATAAATTTGGGTGGAACGAGAGTATGACCCTTATTTTAGATGCGTTCTTGTGACCCTCGGGAGAGGTCTCTCACATGAACATAGCCTGAAAGTAAATTCCTCCTAAATTGCTAATTACTTGAACTAATATGGATACGTGACATATAATCTATTTAACTTTGGGTAATTAGAGTTTCTGTGGCCATAAACTAGATTTGAACTTAATCCTCTAATCGGAATCAAGTGACCAAGAGATTGGTGGTTGATGAAGGTTAGAGGAGACTAAATCACTAAGAGATTAGGGTTTAGTAAATTACAGTTTGCCATGAAATAAATCTTGTATGATTAAAATAGTTGGTAAAAAAACTTAATCCGGAAAAGTAAACATCTCTGATACCTTAACTGTTTCTCTCATTGATTTCTACACTGATAAACCCCAATTTTGTGGTTTATCTTGTGTTAAATTTAGGGAATTTTATCAATTTATCTCACATTTATTCAATGAAATATCATGTTTTGTAATTCTCCCTAATTTGTGCTTAATGATTGAAAACATGCATTTTAGGCCTTAAAATAGCTAAATTTAATTCACTTTAATTCCATTTGATGCCTTGATATGTTTGTTGAGTGATTTCAGACTTATAAGGCAAGGATTGGATGGAAGAAGTGAAGAGAAAAGCATGCAAAGTGTGAGAATTCATGAAGAAATGAGGATTTGCTGAACTCAAGGCCACGCACATGCGTCACCCACGCGTACGCGTGAGGAGAAAATTTTCCAGGCGACACGCACGTGTCAACCACGCGCACACGTGACGTTGGTCACGCGACCTCATTAAAGGCAACACGCTGGAGGCGATTTCTGAGCCATCCAGACCCAAATCCAACTCATTTCTAAAGCTATTTGATGCAGAATTCAAGAGGAAACAAGGGAGAGCAATTAGATTAGCTTAGAATCATTATTTAGGTAGTTTTCTACAGAGAAAATCTCCCTCTTCTCTCTAGAATTAAGGTAGAATTAGGTCAAACTCTCTTAGATTTAGGTTTTGTTTCTTTTTTTCATTTAGTTTTCTTTACAATTTCTTGTTCCTACATCCTTGTTCTCTTAATTTTACTTGTTTATTTCCCTTTTATGTTTTTTTCATGTTCATGCACTATTGTTGGATTTGGATTTTCTTTAATACAATTTTATGTTTTCATGTCATTGATGTTTAATTGAGTTGTTAGTGTTATTTTCTTGCATTAGGTAGTTGTAGAATTTATGTTTCTTGTTATTTTATCATGCTTTCTTTTTATGCCTTCTAAGTGTTTGACAAGATGCTTGCTTGGATTTTAGGATAGATTTTGTGCATTCTTGGCTTGGAAAGAGAAATTAGGCAATATTGAGTCATTAATACCCAATTTAGATTGGTGATCTAGACTGATTAGTTAGTCTTGTATCCATTAACATTACTTATGGATTGGGATTAACTAGTCCTATTTGACTTTCTCTCAATGTGAAGATAACATTGTACTTTCTTCCGATGTTGGAGATGACGAAATAGGATTAGCTCTTATTAACTATTGTATGATAATTAATGACTAGGATAAAAAGTCTTGATTCTCAATCCTTGCCATGAATGCCTCTTTTTATTAGTTGTTATCTTTAATTGCTTGATTTACTTTTATTGTCATTTAAATTCTCGCCTTTTTAATTTCTTGCACTTTTATCAACCCAACCCCTTGAAACTCATAACCAATAATTGAGCACTCGATTGTAATTCTTAGGGAGAACGACCCGGGACTAATACTCTCGGTTATTTTTAGTGGGTTGGACTTGTGACAACCAAAATTAAACTTTGATTGAGATTATTTGTCGGTTTGGAACTATACTTGCAACAAAGCTATTCCTCTTACCTAGAAGAAATTCTAAGCCGACGGTAACCCTCTATCATACACCAAACGCATTGTTTACTTTCTTTACTCTTTACTTATTGTTTAATGCTATTAAAACCCACAAAACCAACTTTTCTGTTTGTCTGACTAAACCAATCAGTTGACATTGTTGCTCAGTTTCTCAGTTCTCGTGGGATCGACCCTCACTTACCTGAGGTATTACTTGGACGGTACACTTGCCAGTTCAGTTGTGAACATTCTAAAATCTGCAATATTATCCGTGTCAATTAGGCCAAATCACAATAATGTTGCTAGCATTTTTATGTGCATCACAGTAAGAAATAGGCTATCAGTTAGTACGGACCTTCCCGCATTAGCAACTTTAGGCTATCAGTCAGGCGGACACTTTCGCATTAGTAATTGGCACAAAGGCCCAATCAAACAACCAATAATTATCCATTTTTAATTATCTCTTTCATTCATCATTTCTTATTCTTTTTCTTTTTGTCATACCTCCGTATCGTCAAATAATTAGTCACACCTCTGCTTCACCATGTAATCATTCATATTTCCGCATCACCATATGATTATGCACACCGTCGCATCACTAGAAAGGTACACTTTCAGTCATTTATCAATCATAATATCGAAACGTTTAGTTTATAAGTATTTAAACTTTTGTTATCTTTCTTAAGCATTATTTTAGTCTTTGCTCTCTACTCTCATGTGGTAGTGATCCCCTTAGATCCTTTTAATCTTTTCTTTTCTTTTCTTCATTCTTTTATTTTATTTTTTTTTTGTTTTAATATTACAAATCACCTTCCCACTCTTCCCTCATCTCTCCCTAGATATTTTATAAAGAGAGAATTATAAAATGCTTAACTTCATTCTGTGTTCCTAATAATTTTAGAAAGTCTTATTATTTTACTTTTTTTTGTTTACTGAAAATAATGGTTATAATAAATTATACTAATTATTTATGTATAAATATAATAATATTACAGAGATATTAATATTTCAATATATATATTTCCTATATATAGAAACTAGTTTGGTTAAAGCTTTATTCTTTAACTTCTAAAATTATACTTTAAATCTCAAGCTTTTAAGTATTTTAATTTTAACCCAACATTTTCATAAAATTTCTACTTTAACTTCATATCTTTTAGCATTTTAAAAGTAATTTTGAACTTTCATAAAATATCCATTTTATTTCTAAATTTTTACTTATTACTTATAATACCCTAAAACATATATAATTACTATTTTTAACCTCGATCTTTTATCAAAATACATTTTCATTCTCGAAAATAATTTAATGCTGGTGACAAACACTTTTTCTGAAAACCAAAATCGTCTCTTGTAATCTTTCAAAATATATACTTGATTTTTAATTTGTTTTTGAGCTCTACCATTACCGATTTCTTTCAACTTTCACTTTAATCTTCAAACTACTAAATCTTATCAAATTCTCAAGAGTTTAAACTTAGAAACAATCCAAATAAAGCCACAAACAGTTGGTTCTTGACTGCTCAATAGTAACCAAACCATGAATCCAAGAAATCAACAACATTTAATTAATCACAAATCAAATACAAAATTACTCAATTTTAAGCCATAAACATCAAATTAACAATCACACGTCAAGAACACATTTAATTATTATAAAATTATTAAAATTCTACCTCCATATGAAATTAAAACAATGGAAGTTTTAGAAAAGCTTTTTGACCAAGTTGTTAAAGAAGAAAACGTCAGAAATCGTCTGTGCCTCCTAGAATTTTGATTGGCCGAACTCAAAGAAAAAGAGAATTACGTCACCGTCAACTTCTACTGAACAAAAGTGACGCTGACGTATAAAGGAGAAAGATATACAAACACTTTTATCAAATTAGATTTTTTTATTGAAATTACAGATCTCAAAAAATTAAAGCTGAAAGCTCAGAGGTTCTATGATTTCTCTTGCTCTGTCCCTCACGGCCTCTCTCTTTTCTTTTATTTGGGTTCAGGTTCGGTGGTGAATGAAAGAAAATGAAGATGATTAAGATTAATGGTGATGAATAATAATGAGTGGTGGTAAAGCATTATAGGTGTCAAGTTATATACATATATGTATATATGTATTAAGCCACGTTAACACTTTCTTTTCCTTTGTTCCCTTTCTTTCTTTTTCACCAAATGACTTCGTTGATGATGATGATTAATTGGTGATAAGTGTGTTTATTGGCTAAGTGTCATGGTTCATTAATAAAGGACTTGGGTGTCATGTTTCGGTGTTGTCAGCAGTTTAAATTATAAATATTTTAAACGAATAATTATAAAAAGTGGATATATATATATATATATATATATGAGTTATTAATATAAATGACATTAGTAATATAATAATAAAAGATATTTAATAAAGTATTAACAAAGTTAAACTCATCAAAGTGTATCAATATTTATTCATATCGGCGAATTTTGAACTTGATAATAATAATATTAACTAAATTTTGTTTTAATCAAAGCGAATAATAATAATAATAATAATAATAATAATAATAATAATAATAATAATAATAATAATAATAATAATAATAATTTTATCTTTTTTTAAAATATCTTGTTATAATAAAATTATATAAAAATTTTAATTAATTTAAATTTTAGTTATCATAAAATCAATTATGTAAAATATCTTATTATAAAAAAATTATATAATAACCATAATTTATCCAAATTCAAATGATAATAATAATAATAATTATAAAAATTAATTTAATTTTATTTAATAAAATAATTTCAAAAAAATAATTCAAATTAATAGAATAAATTATAATCAAGTTAAACTTTTATAATCATAAAATTCTATTTAATTACTTTTGGTAAAATAGTTTTCCTACAAATAAAATCTCAACAAATATAATAACTCATAAATAACTTAATTATTTAATTTTAAAAAACTTAGGATGTTACAATGCGCACACATAAAATCTAAAAAATTGAGAAATCATGCATACACATGTCTCATGTGTACGCACAAATGGATGTTTTTTGCACGTCATGCGTACGCATGGGATGCGTACACATGACCCCTGAATAGTTGGCATTTTACACGCCAAGGATAATGGGCGTGCCATTTTGGCATGCCTTCGAGGCCTCTTTTACATACATTTCAGTGGCATTTTACACGCCATATATGGGATTTGCCACATGCCACAGTACACCTCCCAAGACTTGAATTTTGTTATGGCGTTTCACACGCTGAGACACGGTGTTACACGCTAGGCTAGAATTTTAAAAAACCACTTCAAGACACTATTGGGAGTTTCACACGCCGCACCAAGGACGTGTCACAACCAAGAAGAATGAAGTCTCCAGAGATATCAAGAAGTAGTGTTTCACACGCCACAAAGAGGTGTTACACGCCAAAATATGTTGCTCCTAGGGGAAGAAAAGCGTGGCGTTTCATGAGCCAATGGGTTGGCATTTCACACGCCCCTTAGCGCAGCTTTCACAAGCTATTTTGGAAACTCTCCAAGCCCATTATGAATGATAAAGAATTTGACCATTGAAGTCTTGAACCGAAAAATACTATTGAAAGCTGAAGATTTAATGCGAAAGATTGGATTTAATTTGATTTGATTTTGTTTTGAATTAGTTTGAATTTAATGATTAGGTTTTGTTTTAAATTGAGTATATAAGCACATGGAAAAAGGACTTTTGGGGAATCAGACTTTTTGCCATTTTTTTATTCTAAGTTTCAGGTTTTTATTGAAGCATGAGTCACTAGTCTCTTTGGTTAAAATTAGGAGCTTTGTTTATCTTTTTATGAATTATTAATCTAAGTGTTTATTTTATATGAGAGTTATACCTTACTTTATTTCATGATTGAGTTTTCATTCTTCATCCCTAAAAATTTAAAATTGTTGAAAAATATTCTAACTCCGTTTTAGATTCTAAATATTGTTTTGGAAAAAATTAATATTTGAATTAGTTTGAAAACTCTTTCACACTACTTTTTTATTTCACTAGGAATAGTTTCAAAGAGTGTGTGACATTTTGTGATTTTTAATGGTTAGAACTATCTTGAATACGTGACATATAATTCAACCTAAGGACTATTTTTGAATCTTACTTGAAAAATTGAATTAGAATTGTACTTCACCTCTTTTTCTTAAGTAATTGACTAAGAAATTAACGTTTAGAGTAAAGGACAAGTCCATCCCTAACCTTTTTTTCCTCGAACATTTTTGTCCCCGAGGATTGAAAATACTTTAATGTCCCTGACCTCTCGAAAAAGCGGACATATTTACCCCTCCGTTAAAGTCACTCCGTTTGTCCTGACGGAAAACGGTGACGTGGCTCCCGTGGGGCTGATTTAGCCGTTACGGGCTGCCACGTGAGATGAGCTTTTGAAAAGAGGACGTATTAGTCCCTGGAATTAAAACATCGCCGTTTCTCCGTCCACCTCCAATCTATGAAATCTTTGAGCCCTAATCCTTCGAATGTAGTGTGAGGGTGAAGCGGGTGAAGGAAGAAAGGGAGCATTCCGACCCATGGCGGAGATCGGCCACAAGTCCGACGGCCAGACCATCGAGTGGCTCCTCTGCCAGGCTAAGCCCTCAATCATTGCCGCCACCGGAACCGGAACCACTCCCGCCAGCTTCTCCTCCATTTCCGTCTCCGTACGCGGCGGTGCTGGCTCTCTCTCTTCTCCTTCCTCAACCTCTGCAGCGTCTTCGCTCGACCACAAGCCCTTGCTCGCTCCCACTCCCTTCATACTCGTCAAGCGCATACGCACCGACGATGACGCTTCCGCTAAGGACGACGACGTCCCCGTGGGGCCTGCCGTGGGGTCCTCAGTGGTCCCCGGAGCTCCCGCAAGGCTCTAGGCCCTCCCAGCCAGGCTTGATTTCGGTCAAATTTAGTATACAGTGAGCCTGTATTTTGTGTTCGGATAAGATGTGAACCAGATTTTGAGTAGGTAGATGGGTCGTAGACCAATGAGATGATTTTTCACATTTCTTTGTTACATATGATTTAATTTTAGCAAGCTGTCGTTCCCAATTATCTTGGAGCTGTCTCGTATGTTAAACTCAATTATTCAACTCAGCATTATCATCTATTTTTCTACCATGGAGCTTTATCTTCAATTTTTGAATATTTGCTTATGCTTGCATGTTTATGTATTATACTATTATCATACTAAGCATTGTGCAGAAATTGCTCTGATAATATGATATATTCATGTCTAAAAATTTTGCATATGGGAATTATCCTAATTATCCTATTCTATGTTGAATTTGCAGGAAAAATTTGCATCAATGATTGCTGATGCAGGGTTCCAGAAAATATAGTATAAGAATCTAGTAGGGGGAGTGGTTGCCGTCCATTCAGAGGTCATAGTTGGCACTTACAATTCACAATTTTGGTGAGAATGTGTATATAACTTTTCTTTTTTACTTATATTAAATTCTTTACCAAAAAGATAGAAACAGAATTGACGATTGTTGTTAGTAAATATACTTAAGAACAATACATAAATAAATAATTCAAATAGATCCTCTTTATTTTATCTTTTCAATTCATGATTTTATTAACATGTTCTTCCTATTTTGTTCATAGAGCCTTTCAATATGCTTGATATCTTCCATTTCCTACCCCTCACCACCACACTAACCCAATAGCACAATCAAACAACAAAGGGGGGTTTTGATTTTTGATTAAAGAAATAAAGAGGGGTTAATGGGAATTGTTCACAGTTGACTTGACAGAGCTGAGAAATAGAGCTTAGAAACGACGTCGTTTTAGTATAGTAGGACTAATTTGTCCTGTTTTGAAAAACTACACGTTTTGGTGTGAGAGGACTAATATGTCCTGTTTTGAAAAGTTATATGCCACATGTGCTCCCGTAACGGCCATGTCAGCGTCATGGGAGCCACATCAGCGTTTTCCGTTGAGTCCAACGGAGTCACTTCAACGGAGGGATCAATTTGTCCGCGTTTTGAAAAGGTCAAGGACATGAATGTGTTTTTCAATCTTTGAGGATGAAAATGTCCACAAAAAAAAGGTCAGGGATGGATTTGTCCTTTACTCTAACGGTTAATTAGGTTAAAGAGAAATTGAATTGTCAAGAAATTAGAATTTAATTATTTATGACTCGTTGTGATTGATCTTTGCATACCTCATCTAAATAGACACAAGAATTATTTTCTTAAAGAGTGAACATCTCTAACACCTAGTTACCTTTATCATATTATTTTTTTAACCAAGTTTAGTTTGTTCTTGTTTAATTTACTGTTTTTATGTAATTGCTTTTGAAACACTTAATTTTGATAGTTGATTATCCAACTAAAATAATTAATTAACTATTACTTACTAATTAATTCGTTAATCCTCGTGAAAACGATAACCTACTTTTGTGGTATTATTTGATACGATCTAGTGCACTTGCCAGTAATTTGTAGTTTGTAAAATTCGCATCACCTGTCCTAAATCTTCTTGCTCCATAAATAGATCATAGATTTACACCGTAAAGTTTGAGAAGTTGATGAACAGTGGCAGACATGCAGCTTCCCTTGTTGATCTTTCTTCCTTCACTGACCGTTATAGAAGTCATAGTGATAGTGGTGTGGCTCTCACTCTCTCACTCACTCTTCTGTGACTTCCAATAGTACTGTTGGAGTGCTGGTGGTGGTTCGTGGTGTACTGTTAGTAGAGTTGAGGTTGGAAGTAGTAGGCTTGTTGGGTGTTTTTGAATGCTAAACAAGAAAATGAGTGTCAAATAAGATCTTAACTTTTTTTGTGTGTCTTGTGTATTTATTTCATCGCTGCCTTTGGTTACGAAAACAAGACGGACAGTAAAAATAAAATACAAAAAATAAAAATACAAAAATTAATGTTTTTTTATTTCGTTTAGTAATAAATTAGATATAAAATATAAATTATAAAAATTTAATTTATTATTTTTTTATAAAAAAAATAATTATAAAAAATTAATTAAAATAATAAAAAAATAAATTATTCTATAAAAAAAATCTAAAATAATTCAATACTTTTAAACATAATATCTATACCTGTATTTTATATATTAAATATAATTTTATTTATCTGTATTTTTGTCTTAATGTCCGTACCTGTAATAAAACACAGCCATAAGAGCAACTCCAATGGTAATTATTCCAAATTCCTTCTCTGACATAAGGGCACTTTTGCCCATTGGAGTGTCAACTCAAATGAGTTCCTTCACATGGATCGATGAGGAGAGTTTCTGCTCAGAGGAACTCTCAGCCTCCAACAAAAAATTGACACGTGGAATGTCAATAAATAAAATAAAATTAAAACATATATATAAAATGATAATTGTATTGTATACATATATATTATAACTGTTGCATGTTACATATAAATGAATTAAAAAATGTTATATATAAATAAATTAAAATATATATTACATACCTATTATATGTATGTTAATTAATTTTGTAAATTAGTTTAATTATATTTTTTATATTAAGTAATTTTATAAATTAGTTTAAATTAATTAATAATTATAATAATTAAATAGGCAGCAGTATAGACAGTTAAAAGAGAATTTGTTGAACATATATGACAATTTTATAATGTTTGTCGTCAACTATAAAATTTATCTATGTTTTTCTTTGTATTAAGTAATTTTACAAATTAGTATAATTTCGAATTATATATTGTGTATTATTGTTATATATGAATTTATTTAATATTAATATCTTTTAATAGTGAATTATTTTTAAATTTAAATATTTAAATTACATTATTAAAAATAATTAATTACATTAATTACAAGTATTTTAATTAATTAATTAAGTGGGACCACAACAGGGACTAAAGTTAGTTCCTCCTAATGGAGAAGAGAGAGATGCTTTGAGTTCCTATTTACTGTTTATGACGCAAAAGCTGATGTGGAGTTACTTTTTATGACAGGTGGGCCATAAACAGGAACTGGGATGAGTTCCCTACTGGAGATGGTCTAATGTTTTCCATCCCAGTGCAGCAGTGCTTATCTCACTTGAGACTTGACTACTTGAGAACCTTTCATCTATGGGACTAGGGGTGCACATGGGCTGGGTTTGATATGACCCAGACTCGACCCGAAATAGACACCGGGTCTATTTATTAGACCCGAACTCGACCCTAGACCCGATGAAACCAATACACTTTTGGGCCACAATTATACCGGGTGAAAATCGGGCCGTTAACATTACATTACGTTGATACCTTCTTGTAAGATAGCATGTAAAAATATTCAAATTTCCAAAACTCCAACTATTATTTAACATGGTAAAATTCACTTAGAAAAATATAACAAGAATCAACCCTTCTTTAACATTAAAGCATAACCACAATCAATACTAAAGCAAAACCACAATCAATACTAATATTGTCTAATAATAGCAAATATTTAAATCAATACAAATAACACAATATTATACATTAGTCTAAAGTCTTATACGTTCTAAACATAAAACATTAACTTATAATCTTATAATGACTAATAACACAAAATATTAAGGTTTACAATACTTAAATTCCACATAAGAATAGTCATGATCCATCACTAATAACACAAAATATTAATTGTATATGATGACCGGGTCACCGGGCCGACTTCGGGTGACTCGAGCTATGGCCCGGACCCGACCCGAAATAATAACCGGGTCTAATTTTGAGACCCTTACCCAACCCTAAACCCGATAAAATCACATCAAATTAGTCCCTAAAGTGTTCGGGACCGGACCAGACCTTCGGACCGGACCGGGTCTGTACACCCCTATATGGGACTATGGTGACTGTACCCTTCAAAGATGCTAAAATTGTATTCGGGATTCAAAAACATAAACTCTCCCTTGACTATTATGAATTTTACACTCTTGTATATCTCGCACTTTGGTTTAGACAAAGATGAATGCAAGAGGATGTAGTAGTACTAACATTAAAGATAGGGTGGATAAAAGTGTGGTTTATTTATTTAGCCACACTTTAAATAAAAATAACATTTTTATAAATATCAAAATCTAACTATACAATCCATCATCCAAGAATTAAAAAAAAATATATTCATATGAAGATAATTATAAAATTTTTATTGTAGTATCCACTTAAAAATAGAAGTATTTTGGAGCACACATAGAAGGGAAGGGTATAATTGCTACGTGCCTACGTCATGAGATGAAACTAATCTAAATCTATTTTATAGATTTGGTCGCCACAAATATGGGGAATGGAACCTCATTAACGGCTGAAGCTGTTGTTTCTTTTTTTTTTCTTTTAACGTCAATCCTCCTCCTTTAATTTTGTGAATTGTGATTTAGATTTAACCTACTCACCTCACCCCCACCCTATCATAATCATCATCCTAGCTAGAAACCATTGATTTCAACGTTAGATTTAGTTGCCACCTCTAGGGGCAGGGCAGTAGTAAAAGTTGAAGTCAGAACAAGGTAAGGTAAAAACACAATGAAGCCCGTTTTCGTAAATGTGCTTCGTCTTCCGCAAACCGCACCATACCCGTCTTTTGAATTTCCTGTCACAGTTTCACAATTAATTTATTGATTGATTGATTAATAAAAAAATCGATAAATATAATCAGCAAATCTGATAATTGCAAATGTCATCGCCTAAACAGTTAGCAGTAATTTTTGTTTTTGTCTCAACTCTCAGCTCAAAGGCCGAACAACTTACCACATGCGACACCTCTTTCTCTGTCTCTCTTTAACTTTCAACTCAAACAAGACCCTTTCTTTCTCTCTCTACTGTATGTGTGATGTGTACGTGTGCGTGAGAGTGTATTGGGAGAGTAGAGAGAGAAAGTAGTAGAAAGAGAGTTGAAGGATGAGTAAAGCAAAAACCATCTTGTCATAGTAGCTACTAGCTAGTAGGGTTTTCGTAAAACTTCAAATTGGAAAGAAAAGAAAAGAGAAGAGAGCTCGCTCATTGATTCTTTCATTCGTTAGTTCGTTCATTCATTCATTGTAGAGACTAGAGTGAGATTAGAAGAGAGTGGAGGCAAATGCAGGTGACCTTTTGAACTCCAAATTGGAGGATCGGGTTCCGCAGTCCAAGATCTCCAACCTCTCATATCATAATCTGGGTTTGCATTCACTTCCACCATCGTCCCACATTTCTGCTCTCGTGTTAATTAATTAATTATTATTAGGGTTTCATCATATCCGTGAAGTTCTCTGCATGTTTTCCCTGCACCTTTCTCGGTTTAGCTTTTTTCTCTGGGATTTAGGCTTTCCCAGTATTTGTCCAAACACCATTTAGGTTCCGTCTTTGTTCAAGCAGATCTGTTTATCTTCTAATTTCCTCTTTGTGAATTGAAATTTCTATCTTTGTTCCATTTTGTTTTGCAACTGGGATCTATTTAATTATAATTGAATTGGATTGAAACTAGTGCGATTTACCTTTTCAGCATCAGGTCAGGTTTTTCCTTTTTAATATTAAAATTCAACTTCAGCTCGATTCAAAATGTAGATTTGCAAACTGGTCTCAATTCGAATATAACACGCTAGTGCAAATGCACCTTTTCGTTGGTTGCAGAAGATACTGATCTATCATTGTTCCCCCTGAAACTTTTTCAGAATCTACATTCTGAACTTGACCTTCTTTGAGTAGATTTTTTCTTTTACTGATTTTGATTGGTCTCAAACGTGAATGATGATGCAGAATGCTTCTGATTAAGAGACGGGGTCCAAGAATTGATATAGAGTTCCCTTTATCAAAACAAAAATGAATTCTGACACGCCTCTTGATTGTGCTGTATTCCAGTTGTCTCCAGATCGATCAAGGTCTGTATAAACTACCTGTGTGCTGTCTAATTACAGGGTTTGTGGTTTTCCTCTGATTCGACTTGGTAATTGCTCTCTGTGTTTAATGTGCAGATGTGAGTTGTTTGTTTCAAGTGATGGAAACAACGAGAAACTAGTATCAGGATCAATACAGCCATTTGTGACTCATTTAAAGGTTGCAGAAGAGCAGATTGCACTGGCAGTCCAGTCAATTAAACTAGAAACTGAGAGAAATAAAAATGTTGAGACATGGTTTACAAAAGGAACCCTTGAAAGGTGAAAGCACTGAGATGGTGGAAAATTTATATTTATTTTTTTGCATTTTGTGCATTTGTATGCAATGACCCGTAAGCACTTTGTACTTATTTTATTGTCCCTGGTGCTTATAGGTTTGTGCAATATGTCAGCAAACCAGAGGTTTTAGAAATGGTCAATACCTTTGATGCAGAGATGTCACAATTGGAAGGAGCAAGGCGCATATACTCTCAGGTAACAACAGATTTTCAATCAGTGAGAAGATTGTGCAAACAAAAGAACAATATCATCACTTATGTTTTTTTGTTGATGTTTGGAAAATTTCAGGGAACTGGAGATCAGCGAACAGTTTCTCGAGGTATGTTTCCTTTACTTACGAAGGTTACTAACTTCTGTCTAGTATAAAACTTGTATGTATTGCCGCTGTAGTTGAATGAATTTGTTCTGTTGGTTTGAACCTCTCTCATGAAAATATAATAATTAGTTGTTCGTCTTATGCATCAAACAACTAATCTGATGTGCTGATGTGAGTTGGCCTTTGGAGGTTTGATATGTGTATGACTGTAGAATGGGATCATTATCCAGAGAAGTAGCAGGTTTTAGTCTAAGACTAGAAGTAGCAGTACATTCATTATCAAACATTGTTTAAATAAGGTGCCAAACACACACTATATACCTTGAACTGAGTCAATAGACAATGCAGAAAACATATGATTTAACCTAAAAAGTACTATTTATTAAATGTTGTCTATCAATGAAGGAAAGGTAAAATAGTTGTGGTGTGTGAATAATTCAAATCATACCTTAAATGCATTTATGTAAACTGATGAAGAACTAAGTATGTGGAAGTGTTTGTGGACTACAATAAACTACATGTGACGTGTCCACTTCTGCTGATCAGCTAGCTTCATTTACACTGTCAATAAGTTGAATTTCTTCATCTTTGGTTTCATATAAGAATAAATCACTCAGATTGTACCATTACTTCCGCATTGTTTAGGCAATGTCAGAGACATCTCTTATCTCTATTTTTCATGTGGGGAGCCTGCAATTACCATTCCTAACTTTCAATCTGACTGCTTACATGTAGTTAGAGAAAAAATAGTATCTCCTCATGTTGTTCAAAAGGACGCAAAACATTTTTTCTTTGTAGGAAATGCAGCTGGGCTCTCAGGTTGTGGGGTATAGTTAGATAATGTTGTTACTAAAGTGATGAATTTAGTCCCCGAACCCTTGGACTTTGCAGGCAGATCTTTCCGTAATTTATTTTTTTGGTCTACGGCCCCGTGGTCTTTGGACCTCCTTTTATGTGGGCTTTCTTCTGGTAGGCCGGCTAATTTGGAGTAAGGATTTACATAGGCCTGTTTCTCGGGGCTACTCTCCAAAGCAGATTTTCTCTATTTGCAGCCTTCAGCATTCAAACCTGAGAGAGCTAGTTAACAGACACAGACCCTCATCTATCTTTTCCTAGGGTTTATACACCATTTTCGCCACCAACCACTTTGACGTACCCCTTGTATATTAAATTCTATGAGTTGGCATTAAATTGTACAACTTTTGATGTTGGCCTGTTGGGTGCTTGATCGTTATTAAAGTTCATCAGTAGTTGTCATTATCCTTTCTTTTCCCTTTTCTCTTTACCTGTGAGTATGTTTTGCTGTAAAAGTATGACCAAGACCAAATAATGTATTTTACATGGTTCATTATGAGGTTACTATTATGACTTATCATAAATGAAGTCTTCTGGCTATATTATGTGTTTGTTGATTGTTTTACATTCTTTGGGAGCTTTTGGAAATTATCTTGCGTAAGTAATTTCATATTTATTTATTACCTAATTCCATGAAATGCTATGATGTTTGTCATTTTATAGAAGTTCTATATCTGATAGTAAAGGAAGTAGAATAATTTTGAAACCCTGATGAATGTGGAAAGAAGGAAAAATTATGTTCAGTTCTTGATCACATATCTTCATCCATAATTGCACTAGTAGCATGCTTTATATGAGTTCTTAAAAGTATGTCTAAAGGGTTTTGTGTTTGAGTATTGTCATGCTGTTGAGGAAGCAACAGATGAAACTCCTGCCTAGGTGGTAAATCACCTTATCTTCTAATGGATAAAGGAATGATAAAACTAACAATTTTTTAAAAAAAATTGAGTGCTTATATTAGTGGAAGAAAAGGTTAAGATTGGAATTCTTACCTTGCTTTCTCTCACAACGCTTGATAAACCATATATATCAGTGCATTGTGCTGTGTAGATTATGTTTATGCAAGATGCAAGTGAATATTGAGTGGGATTCATGGTCTTATCTTGTGGAGGAAGTTATGAAGCTCTCTTTTTTTTAATCTCTAGTTGTGGTTTCATGACTTATAAACCTAATTGTTTTCCTTCAATGATTGTCAGTATTATGCTCACTGTTTTCTCTTGGTTTGCTCCAGGTGGGGTTGGAACAGGATCACCTGCAGCAGCAGATGCAACCAAGTATCCTTTCCTCCCTCTGTCATTTTTATCTGTATTCATTATTTCTACTATTAGTTATTTAGTTATACTTTTATTGAGGTTGGGTTCCTTATATCAACCGTAGAGAAAATAAGATCTGAAGTTAAAATATCTAAGGGGCTGATTGGTTTCTCAATTTTCATTAAAAAAGAAACTTGAAAATATATTTGGTAACACTCTTGAAAATATTCAGGAAAAACGTTTTTGAAAAATACTAACAGAAGTGAAAACTTGATTTCACATTATGTACAGTTGGTCAGTTATGTTTCTTTTTAAGCCATTGGGTGGGTTCGATTCCCATTCAAGTATAAGTTGTGCCAGCAAGTGGGAATTATGAGTTTTGTGCATTTTAAATTTCAGGCTGAATACTAGCTTTGAGCTTCTAATGTTAACAATTTACTTGAGTGAATTGCTGGAGCTTAGTTGTAGAATGACTGGGTAGAGTTTGATAAGTTTTATGATGATAAACCTATATGTGAAATACATAACGAAAGGATTAATAATTCTAAATAGTTGTGCTTGGTTTCTTTTTGTTTCCTTTCTTTTTCAAATTCTTACCGAATCACTGATATTTATAGTTTTATTTCTTATACAGGAAGGAACTGCTAAGAGCTATTGATGTACGGCTTGCTGCAGTAAGGCAGGACTTGACCACAGCTTTTGCTCGTGCATCAGCTGCTGGTTTTAATCCTGATACTGTTTCTGATCTAAAACATTTTGCAGATCAATTTGGTGCTCATCGCTTAAAGTAAGAACTCTGAAAGCTCCTTTAAAATATATATCCTTTCTGCATTTCTTTCTGTGACTGCTTGTTACATGGTTCAGGAGTCTATGTAAATAACTCAGCATGAACTTTGGTATAACTAAGGCTGATTAAAATGGAAATTGATTGTAAACCGAAAATTTGTTTTAAGATGGCCTTTGGATGTTCATTTTGAGAGGAATGGATTCACTGTGTTTATCTTCTTTAACACAAGCTATAATGGTCTTAATGAGTTAACCAGAGCTCCTTCATGTCCTCTTCTGTCGTCTTTTTGGTTTGGATGAAGCGATAGGCCCTTTCCTGCCAAAATGATAAATTGTGTGAAATTAAAATGAAAAAGCCATCTCGCACCTTAAAACTCTTCTAAGTTCAGGACTTCTTATCAGTTGAGAAATCTTTTGGCTTAATTGGTAAGACATAATGGTCACATTTGTTTACTTTTTAAAATTTATGTTTTCTTAGCTATATCATCAAGGTTACCTTATTTGAACGATTTTATTTATTATTATTAGGGTAAAGTATACTTCTTGTCCCTGAAGTTTGGCAAAAGTTTCAAAAATACTCATAAGTTTTATTTTGTTTCAATTTTATCCCATAAGTTTTCGATTTGCATCAAATATACCCTCGACGGCTAAATTTTCAAAAAATTTAAGACCAATCTAACAATAATGCATGAAAATTATGCTTGATTTGCTTGTGTTGAGGGTTGTTCTTATGAAATTGTTGAATTGGTCTTAATTTTTTTGAAAATTAGTCGTCAGGGGTATATTTGATGCAAATCGAAAACTTTTGGGACAAAATTGAAACAAAATAAAACTTAGGGTATTTTTGAAACTTTTGTCAAACTTAATAGACAAAAAGTATATTTTACCCTTATTATTATTATTATTATTATTATTATTATTATTAAGATTGCCTTCCACATGATTTAGTGGTGTTTGTTCTGCTTTTGATACCAACTCACATTGGATTTTCTCATAATTCTCCTGATTTCCGAGTCCCTTTCCCTGCCTGACTATTGGCCTATTGGGTATAACTTCAGCGGTTGAAATAATGCACTCTATGATAGTTCTTTGCACAATTGTCGGTTTGCAACTCTGATAGACTCATAGATTGCATCCAAGTAATAGACTTTCTAAATTTCTATGTGCACCTGTAACTTCATTATTTTATGCTTGTTTAGGAAAGCAATATTTTATGCGTCTTACCATTAGGTTATTGTAATGATTAATCGTTATAAATTAATTAATTGAATTTAATGGTAAGCTGAGAAGCTGGTCACAAAATGCCCAAACAGAATGATATTTTGTGAAAGGTATAGCAGTTAAAGGTCCTGTTCTTTTGGCAGTTATTTTCCTTCCTTTCCTTGGGCTACTTTGTAGGTGTTATACAAATCAAATACATCTATCTATAAATGCCCAAAGAGCCTATAGATATGCTTTAATCCTAGTGGGATGATTGTTATTTGATTTACCTAAACTTAATATATATATATATATGAATGCTCTAAGTGTGTTCATCATTATAGTAATTAGGGTTTTGCTAACTTGTTCTCTAAGGACATAGGTTAACCATACCATAAAAAAAAATATTTTATAAAAATTATTGTAAAAATTAATTCTTTTACATTTCAAATGCACTGAATACATCAAAAGCATTAATTATTATTATATTTTTAAAATGTATTTTTAGGGCACAAGTTAGTTAAATCCTAGTAATTATAGTAGCTAGGTCACATTTTTAAAACACTTTAAATAGTTGCCTAAGTTGTTCAACAACCGTAAAATGATAGTCACCATTGCATACACTTGTATATATATAACCTTAGGTAGCATTTGGAAGAGAGACAGATTGTGTTTGGTGTAAAGTGAGAGATAGAGATTGAAATAAAAATAAAATTTTAATTTAATTTGCATAAAGAATAAAGTTGGAATTAATTAATTAAAATATGAGTATTTTAGATATAAAATATTATTAAAGTTTCAATCTCTGTACTAAAAAATTTTAGTTTTCTGTGTCTCTATTTTTTGGAAGTACTGAAATACTAACATTTTGAAAATAGAGATTGAAATTTTAGTACTGGTCTTTGGACTAACAAATATGATACTGAGGCTCAGTCTTCCAGCCTCCATTCCAATACCTCAAAACAAATGTTACCTAAATGAATGCAAGTGTATTCTTTCCAACTTTCTGAAATAATTTTTCTGAAGCAGCTTCATTAGTTGGTCGTATTTTGTTCAAACTTATTACTTATAAATAGTAGTTTAACCAAAAAAAAAAAAAAGAAACTGATAAATACTAGTTTTCCTTAATTAAGTAAAAAATAAAGAATATGGATGATTTTTGGGCGCAGTGAAGCATGCAGCAAGTACATGTCAATGTGCGAAAGTAGAGCTGATTTGAGGGCGTCGAAAGGGAATAGTGAGAGGGATGTCCGGTCATCAGTTGGATCAGATATGTCTATTGAGGATCCCACAGAAGACCAGGCTGGGCCCTTCCTCGGGCCCAATAATGCCCAGGCCACGTGGCAACAAAGGAAGATCGTTCCCAGTATCGGATCAAGACGTAGCAGCATCGGGGGCGGGGTAAACGAAAAAGATCAAGAACAACAACAACGAGTCGAGCCTGAGGTAGTGGAGGAGGAAGACGAGAAGAAGAAGAAAGAGGGGCATCAAGTGGGGGGTCAGCCGCAGCCAGGTCGGCGTCTGAGCGTGCAGGACCGCATCAATCTTTTCGAGAGTAAGCAGAAGGAGATTTCGTCATTTTCTGCCTCTTCTGGTGGGAGCGGCACCAAGCCCGTCGTGGGGAAACCCGTAGAGTTGCGGAGGCTGTCATCCGACGTGTCAGCAGCGGAGAAGTCGGTATTGCGTAGATGGAGTGGCGCGAGTGACATGAGCATTGACACCGAAAGCCCCTCCTCCTCCTCCTCCTGTGTTTTGGCTCCTAAGTTGAATGCTGAAGACGTTAGCCACAGTCATAGAAACAACAATCCCGAGGTCTCATTCAGTGCTGCCCCACGCACGCGTCCTGATACCCAAATTCCTTTTCCTTCCGTGGTGAAAGACGATGATTCCAAGGACAGATCAGCTTCAACTTCTCTCCCTTCTCCTGTCATAAATGATGATGATGATGTTGCTGCTGCTGCTGATGAGCAGTCTTCTCACGACACTTCCAAAGTTTCTTCTTTTTATCACGACAGGACTCCTGCTGCCCCTAAAGATACGCATTTCAGGGGATCAAACCAGGTTGCTTCTCATATGCTCTCTGTCACTGCCACTGCCACTGCCACTTCAGACGACGTAACACCTGACATCAAATCATCCACTGCAAGGGGGGATGATGCTGGCAGGAAAAATCATCCTGTTGCCCAGTCATTTATCAGGGCTTCTCATAGTCATTCTCGATCCCGTTCTGCACAATTTGAAAGCAAATTTAGGGAGGTTGAGGCCGATCAATCTACTCAGCCCCAATTGAGATCTTTCAATGCAGAACCTGAGGAGCTTGTAAAGAGGGACTCTTCTTTCTCTTCCAAGCACCAATCTAAGGTTGAGGATTCTGAATTCTCAAAGATGAAGTACCAAAGGCCTCAGTCTGGTAGTGCTGATCAAGCCAGCAGGACTCGATTTAAAAGGGATGAAACTCGTGTTCCTCATGAAAGCAGTAAGCTGAACCTTCCTGTTAAGCAAGTTTTGGAGAATCAAGATAGTTCCCAGATAAACTCAACTCCACCTTCAGAGCAAGTTCAGAGAGTAAGGCAGTCTAAGGGAAATCAGGGCCTCCATGATGAGCTGAAAATGAAGGCAGATGAGCTTGAAAAGCTTTTTGCAGAGCATAAACTTCGTCTTCCAGGGGATCAGTCTGGATCTGTGTGGAGAACTGAGCCTGTGGATGCACATGTAGAACAGGCTGTTAACTCAGAGCATAGGAGACCTAAAGCAGCGGAGTTGAGTCCTAATATGCCTTCCAGAAATTCTGTGCTCGAACCAACTGCCAGTACGAGCAATGTACCAAGCTTTGATGCTACGTCCCTTGTGAATAAGGTGAATAATCAAAATTTTGGTGATGATTCTAGAGGAAAATTTTATGAGAAGTACATGAAGAAGAGAGAGGATAAACTTAGGGAAGAATGGAGTTTAAAGAGAGCCGAGAAGGAAGCCAAGATGAAGGCCATGCAGGACAGTCTTGAACGCAGTAGAGCAGAGATGAGGGACAAGTTTTCAGGGTCTATAGACAGACTTCATTCAGCATCTGGTGCTTCTCGTTCTGAGAAACGTAGATATTTCAAGTCAAATATTAAGAGAGAGCAGGTATCCTTTACACTTTTTTGTGTGAACTTTGATGATGAATTCTGATCCTTAATATTCTATAGTGCTTATGTTTCCCCTCAGTATAAAACATCAAGATGCCTTTTGGATCTGATTTATACCCCTATTTTTTCTATGTATTTTTATTTTTTATTTTTGGTAGCATCCAATAGATTCCCTTCAGAATGAAGAGGATGAAGATCAATATGAATTCTCAGAAGAGAAGATCTATGGACAAGATAGCATATCTGGTGAATCAAACCTTGGAGATGGAGCTTCAAGGCAAAGCAGGAAAATTTTGCCCAACAGACATATGTCTTCAGCTACGCCTCGCACAGCAGCAGTGTCCTCATTCTCACGGTCATCTACCAGGATTTCCAACTCTTCTGGTAGGCGAAGAGAGAGTCCTATAGCTCAGTCTGTTCCAAACTTTTCCGACTTAAGAAAAGAAAATACAAAACCTTCTGGAGTGAGTAAATCAACAAGCCGCTCTCAGTTGAGAAACTATGCCCGTAGCAAAAGCGCTCAGGATGAGACGCAAGGTTCCAAGGAAGACAAGTCAAAGCGGTCTCAATCCTTACGAAAAAGTTGTGCTAATTCTGAAGAGTTTAGTGATTTATCCCATTTGAATTCAGATGGAGTTGTTTTGGCTCCATTGAAATTTGATACGGAGAGGTCTGATCTGGGCCCATTTGATCAATCGCCAAAGTCATTCCTTAAAAAGGGTTATGGCCTAGGCCATGGACCTCAGGGGAGTGCTATAAGGATGAAAGCTTCAGTGACATATGATACTCATAAAGATGAATTATTTGATGAACTGGCATTTGAAGGGGAGGGTTCTCTGGATATGGCAACAGAAGAACCGGATGAGATTGGAACTGTAGCTATTGAAGATCATGCATATACCAATAATGGAAAGGTGAGATTAAGCCAGGAATCTGAGAAATCTGGAAATTCTGAATCTGAAATTGGTGACTCTGCAAGATCTCTTTCTCAAGTAGACCCTGTTTCAGTAGCTGAAATGCCTAGTGCTATGCCATCATCTTCCAATGGTGTGGGATCTCTGCAGGACTCACCAGTAGAAAGCCCTGTATCATGGAATTCACGCACCCGTCATCCATTTACTTACCCACACGAGTCTTCTGACGTTGATGCATCTATGGATTCTCCAATTGGAAGTCCTGCATCTTGGAATTCTCATTCCCATACCCAGGGTGAAAGTGATGCTGCACGGATGAGAAAGAAATGGGGAAGTGCCCAAAAGCCAGTTCTTGTTGCAAATTCATCTCAAAATCAATCACGAAAGGATGTCACGAAAGGTTTTAAACGGTTACTGAAATTTGGGAGGAAAAACCGTGGGTCAGAGAGTTTGGTTGATTGGATTTCTGCTACTACTTCTGAAGGAGATGACGAAACAGAGGATGTTCGAGATCTAGTCAATCGGTCATCAGAGGACTTAAGGAAATCAAGAATGGGATTCTCTCATGGTCATCCATCTGATGACAGTTTCAATGAAAGCGAGCTGTACAGTGAACAAGGTAACCTTTTCATTATTTTCTGAAATTCCTAGGGTGCCCTGTTTCATCTATATATATTTGAATTTTCGCTTCTATTGAGTTGAAATTTTGCAAACGATCATAAATGGATTAAGTCGATTTGGAATGATTGCAGTCCAATCCTTGCAAAGCTCGATCCCGACACCTCCTGCTCATTTTAAATTGAGGGATGACCATATATCAGGAAGTTCGTTAAAAGGTGATGTCTAACCTTATTCTTCTTTTATTTTTATCATCAACTTTTAGCATTGAAGCTTATATAAGTGTCTGGCTAAGGATGTAAGTAGTTTAATTAATCCTGAGTACCTCTTTCTTTTTCTGGGAGCTGATAAATCCTGAAACCTCTTAATTCATTTCTGGACATTTTGTACTTCATTCTGGATGTAATGCCTTCTCTCTTTTGCCATTTTCGCAACTTGCATAGATCATTGTATTGTGATTTTAAATACTATGATATCTTGATTGAAGTCCAAGAGTTTACATGGTTCTGATTTCCTTTGATTAATGTAATTTGCTAATTGCCAGATTTCAGTAGCTTTCATATGACTCTATAGTTACACAAATTTCAATTTGTGCAGCTCCCAGATCATTTTTTTCTCTTTCATCTTTCCGAAGCAAGGGTAGTGACTCGAAGCCCAGATAAATGTCACTGATTTTGCTTTCCGAGAGTAATATGGATCCATTTTCAATAGGATGGTGTAAGGGACAGTCTTAAATATGTTAAGAAAGAGAGGTAGGGATGATACCATGATCAATTTGAAAGATATATGACAAGGTTATGTATATTTTCTTGGATCCATGAGGTTTTCCCCTGTGATTCAGTTAGTTGTGGCTATAGTTGTGTTAAAACGTGCTGCATACTGTGTATTCAATGAGGTTGTCGCCTATTGGTGCACTGTCATTGTGGTTTTGGCAGTACAGAGGCATTCTTTTACCTTTTTTTTTTCTTCTATTAGTCGTGTGATGTATATCAGAGTTTGACACATGTTAGAATGAATCGTTTAGTCAGAATTACAAAGAGTGATATGATTTCGGAGTAATTTCCAAAAATGATCGCTATTTGCCTCTACAAGAGTTATTGTATTTTCGTTCTACCATTACCAAAAATACGAGTTTAATTTTCATGCAATATATTGTTCATGTTCTCCTAGCTGTGTAATCTTGGTTATTCATGTTCTCGATCTTGATGGACTAGTAAACCGCCACCATCGAATTGGCCGATCTTCTATTCTATGTATTGAAGTTGAACTGTCTAATAGTATTGTGATGGGGGATAATTTTCATAACTCTCATACATTTATATTTATTTGCAGATGCTTAAATCTGATTATCTTTTGACCTACCCTTTGAGGGTGACTAATTTGTAGGGATGTCAATTTGGACCGGCCCGAGCCAACCTGTCCGCCCTGCCCCGAACGGGGTAGGTATTTTCAACGGTTGATTGGGTATGGAGTGAGTTTGAGTAAGATCTGGTTATTTTTGTTTTGGTATAGGACGGGTATGGGTAATGACCGCCCCATCCTATTACCCACCCAGCCCTGCCCCGTATATATGTATGTATTATTCATGTGTAAGACTTGATTATTTTTATATAATATGTATGTTGTGAACAATTTAGGATTATTTTTGAACTTAATTATGTTTCAAAGTATTTAATCATGTTTAGTTCCGTTAAGTTTATCTTCATATTATAGATTTTTCGAAGGAGAAAAAATATAAATCAATTAGGTTTCGGCGGGACGGGTACAGGACAGGTATATACCCGCGTGTTTGGGTATGGGGCAAAACTTAAGATACCCGTGAGTAATGGGACGGGAAATGGGACAATGTGTGGGTGTTCAGGACGGCTATGGATACGTACATACCGGTCCCTCTCCGTAGGGGTGTCCGCGAATCGGATCGGATATGATATTCGCGCTTTTTAGTGTCGGATCTGATCCGATTCGATCCGCACATTTGTGGATCGGATTATCCGCATAATTAAACCTTCTCTTTTTAATCATATTTCTATATAAAAAATTTCGATAAAAATATTTCTTTCATACTTTTAAACTTATTTATTCCTAAAATATTTTTAATCAAACTCTTTCTAAATAACAAAAATAAAATAATATAATATATGAATAATAATTACTAACTAAAATATACAAACAAATAAATATAATACCAAGCCAATGAGTTATAGCTCAAATGGCATAGTCTCCCCATACTCAATTAAGAAGTTACGGGTTCGAATTTCATATCTTTGATAAAAATAAAAGTAAATATAATACCAAACATATATATATTTATTTATTTTTTAATTATTATGGTGCGGATCCGCAGATGTAGAGCAGATATCCGCGATCCGATCCGATCAATTTGCGGATCGGATCGTATCCGCAATTTTCGGATCGGATGCGGATATTTACCGCGAATCTGCGAATACGATCCGATCTATGGACACTCCTACCTCTTCGTGAGTAAGATATTTGCATTCTAATTAATTTGCTAATGCATTTAATTCATATGTGAAATTTATTTTAATTATTAGGTATAACTTTTACATTGAGAGGATTTTTTTTTCAAGTATGTTTTCGGTCTTTTAACGTTTTAAATTTTTTTTAAATTATCTTTAGTATTTAACTTTATCCTCAATGTTTAAACTTTAAAATATTTTTTTTTTCTTTATCATTAATACTTTTACTATTAAATGAGAGTCAAGTTGTTTTTCTTTTTAAGAAAAATAAGTAAAAGTACACACAGATTTTTATACGAAAGAGTCAAACTTGGCTCTTTCTATATGAAGACCAAGTTGACAATCATTAGACTAATTTATTTTTAGTATCATTCATGTTTTTTATATTATATATTTTATTTTATATAATATCCTAACTAATACACACACAAACACACACACATACACACCCACATATATATATATATATATAATTTAATATTTTTTAAATTAATTATTTTTTAATTGAAATACAAATTAATTAATTTTAAAATAAAAAATAATAATGAATATAAAATTAAAATAAAAATTGTTTATTCTGAGAAAAAAATAAATTTATATAATTATTTAATTATATAAAGATATTTAGATTTTGAAATTACTCTTTAGATATAATTCATAAATTGTTATTTTTATTGTGTCTAATTAAGATACTATTAGAGTAGTACGGACTAATTTTATGTCTATCTTTGTATTAGTTATTTAGAAAATTCGAGACTTAATTATTTTTAAAATGTTAGTAAAAATATATATTTTTAAATTTTAATTTTAGATTTTTTATTATTTTATATTTTTTATTTACGTGAGATCGGTTTTACCAGTTGGATCAGTAATTCATCGGTTAAACCAATGAATCAGTAACCTAACTGGTTCGATTACCGGTTCGATTTTGATAACTATGATTTGTACACACCAATATGAAACTACGTTGTCATTTCTAACCTTTCGTTGCATGAATAATTTTTTCAGCGGTGGTGAAGGCCAGATAGCACATTATGTATGTGGCCATTTTGGATAACACAATAAAAAATAAAATTATTAAATTTGTTAAAATAAAATTATTCTCACCGGGACTCTTTCATTTTCATTCCTGACAATGAGAGGTTGGGGGTTTGGGAGGGTGACATGGCTGGGGTGACAGTGGAAGAGTTGGGATTGAATTTTAAGGTGGTAGCCATGAAATGTGGTGTTGATGCCATGATGTTGGGTGTTTGTTGGAGAATGATGCTGGTGAGGATGAGACTGAAAATAGAAGAGTACAGTGACAATAAAAATAATTTTATTTTAATAAATTTAATAATTTTATTTTTTATTGTGTCATCCAAAACGGTCACATCATACAATAACATGTCACTTGATTTCTACCACCACCAGAAAAATTACTCAAGCGACAGAAAATTAGAAATGACAACAAAATTTCATATTAATGTGTAAGAATAACTCATTATAAATTTAAAATATATATCTGTCCATCATATAAAAATCTGTATGTACTTTTATCTATTTTTCCTTCTTTTTATTTTTGTCCTTAATCATATCACTTATTTCTATCTTCACTTCTTAATCTTAACTTTAATTTCAACCTTCGTCCTCTCTCTCCAATCCTTAATTCAATATCAATGTCACCTTCTAACCCTTCATGCTAACCCGGACATTCACCTCCAACTCTTTACTCCAACCCTCTAACATCACCCTAATCTTGATTGTCATCGTCGTCATTAATAATGATGATTTAAGGGATAGGGGATGATGAGAGCTGCAGGGGAGGGTGGTGATGGGTGAAGGGGTGGTGACGGTTGGGCTTGGGGATGATGGCAATAGTGAAGGATGGTGGCAACTATTACGGTGGAGTTGGGTTGGGAATAGATTTAGAATTGGAATTGGGATAGATAAATTAGAAAAGATGAATGTTAAAAGAGCTATCAGACTTTTATTGTTTTTGGCAATTAATTATTTTGGCTGTATTGGCCGCATCTTTTGGTGTAACTGATTATTTTTTATTTTGGGACCAAATTGATTATTGGACAGCAAGTAGAGAAAATCGAGATTTTACGTAAAATCAAAAAAGTAAATTAAGAATGTAAAATGTAAAATCTTAACAAGATTTAAATCGTAAAATCGTCAGACTTAATACAATTTTGTAAAATCAATAGACTCATTTAAAATCGTAATATCGGAAGATTTTAAGGGTTAAATCGAGATTCTAGCTACTATGTTGGACAGTCAAAATTGTAACAGGAGTACTAGAAACTATTCCCCGAATTAGGGGTGTTTGCGATGCGGTTTGGTTCGGTTTTAAGGGAAAAAGTCATCCGATCCGAACGCTTAATTTATGTGCGGTGCGGTTTGGATTGGATGAAATTTTTTTTGGAAATCTGATCCGATCCGATCCGATTACAAGCGGTTTGGATCGGTTTGAATTTGTGGTTTTTTAAATAAAAAAAAATTAAATACATATAATAAGTTTCAACATCGAATTTTAAATAATCAACAATGACATAACAAGTTTTAACAATATCTTAAAAAGCTAACGATAACATAACAATAGAAATAAAATTATAGGTTAGTTAAAATAAATAAATAAATAAATAATATTTTGAACATAAAATATTTATTAAATAATAATAATACATGAATAATAGAAAAATGTATAACAAATTGAACATGTTATAAGTATAATTGTAAATATAATAATAAAATAATAATATTATAGCACATTGTGCGGTTTGGATTGGATTGGATCGGTTATGAAAAGTAGATCCGAAATCCGATCCAATCCAGCGGTTTGCAAAAAATAAAATCCAATCAAATCCGAATTAGTGCAGTTTTAATCGGTTTTCGGTTTGGATCGGATTGGATGAGCGGTTTAATTTGGATCGGTTTGGATTTGAACACCCCTACTCCGAATAGTCGTTTATTGTGGAATTATTAAGAGAAAATGTTAATGTAGGACAATCTACCTTGACTCGTTTTTATAGTTTACATACTTTTGTATTACCGCTTCTTACTGTTGTATTTATATTGATGCACTTTTCAATGATACGTAAACAAGGCATCTCTGGTCCTTTATAGAGAATATATATCCTAGATATTTCTAATCAATTATTTTTTATTTTGGAGAGGAACAAAAGTATTTCATTGCTACAAATATGGATTATTAAAAAAAATAACATGTATTTGGATATTTTCCTGCAACTTAAGACTTAACAAAATTAGTGTCTTATTTTTTTATTTGACATATACGAATAGTTAATAGTTGAGGGGGATTCTTTGAAGAAAAAATGGATTATGGGAGTGTGTGACTTGAACTATTGATTGGATCGCGCGGATGGATGACTTTTTCATATCTGCCACATTTAAATTTGTAATAAAATGTGTCTAACCATCAATACTTAAAAGTATAATATAAAATATGTTAGATTAATAGACAAAAAAACTATATTAAAAGAATTAAATTAATGACTAAGTAATCACAAAAAATAATAAATTTTGATGCCCTTAGTATTTTTCATTAGAAAATTAAATTTATAAATTGTTGGCTACAAAATTAATAATAAAAATAAAACTAGAATTATTTCAAACGTTGAGATTAAAAGTTAATCGAATTAAATATCAAAGATAATTTTAAAGAATTTCAACAATATTAAGAACAGAAAATATATTTTGCTTTTTCTTTTTAACAAAAAGATGCTAGTTTGAGTGTATTATTATTATTATTATTATTATTATTATTGTTATTATTATTGTTATTATTATGATTATTATCTTTTTCTTTTGTGGCACTATTTTATTATATAAAATGTACATGTATATTTTATGAGCACACAAACTACACTCTTTTGTAGATTACAATAGATAATTAATTTTCTGGGTGTTTTCAAATAAATAAAGATAGATGTAGCTTTTGATAAAAAATAAAATAAACAAATATTTTTAGAAAAGAATTTCCAACTACAAGATGCAGCTAGGAAAAGAAATATCTGCAAGGAGGAAACGACGAATTTTGAATTTCGATCTTCCATCAACTGTGGAGAATGGTGATGGCTTCAAATGATTATTCGCAAGAAATTGACATGAGAATATCCTTACCTAAACTTAATGGTTACATTTCCTCTAACTTAAAAACGAAACATGACCGTATTGATCCCCACCGGCCACCAAAATAGTTTTCTTTCTTTCTTTCATTTATAATAAAGTTGCTGATTTGTCATTGTGAGTCTCACAGAATGTTTGAGTTTTGATGATAATGATGATAATAATAAGTCCCTTCCCTTTGAAGCCAAGAGACTTTGATGGTTACGTGACTGACATGCAAAGCTTTGGACATTGTTGGTTAAGGTAAGGCACTTGAGACTTGAGAGAGAGGACATTCCATTCTGTTTTGGAAGCCAACCAACTAGCTTGTTATCTCTGCACTCTGCACCCATTTTCCTCTTAGGTTGCATTGTCCCTTTTACTTTTATTCTCCTCCTACTCTCACTCACGCTCCCAGGTAATACAATGCTTTTCTTATTTTAGTTCCAAGCAATTCATATTGTTGCTTAGTTCTCATATGTTTTAACACAAACTATAATGAATCAATCAGATTTTTCTACTTTCATCAAATTAATTTTTATTCGACAGGTATACTCGTCTTCCATATATCAAACAGTCAGGCCAGGAATTAGAAGAAAGGGGAAGAAGAATGGCATCCCTCATACCGGGAGTACTTCTCAAACTTCTCCAAAGTATGAATTCCAACGTAAAAGTTGGCGGTGAACACCGCTCCTTCCTTCTGCAGGTGATCAGCATTGTCCCTGCCTTATCAGGCTCGGAATTGTGGCCAAACCAAGGTTTCTTCATAAAAGTATCTGACTCTTCTCATTCTACCTACGTTTCTCTCTCAAAGGAGGACAATGAGCTTATCTTGAACAATCAGCTGCAGCTTGGACAATTCTTTTATGTAGATAGAATTGAAGCCGGTACACCGGTCCCAATTCTTGTAGGGGTTAGACCAGTTCCAGGCCGGCACAGTTTCGAAGGCAAACCCAAGGATTTGATGCAGATGTTAGAAGTGTCAGAGCGTCCAGCACTTCCTGATAACATTGGAGTTAATGCCCCCAAATCCCTGGACTTAGATGCCAAAGAGAATCCAAGTTCAAGGCACAAGATAATAATTAAAGAGGAAAAAGCTGGTGTTGCATCCAGGTACATGCAGGGGGTACTAAATCCAAACTCAAAGGTGAATGTCCCAGATAACAATAACAATAATAATGTCGAAAGCAAAGGAAATTATTTAGAGACTAGTACAGATGGTAAGAAGGTTGGATCCGCAAAAGGAAAGCAACAAGAGACTAAAGGTCAGGTATGATTTGCACAGGATTTCTATTTTTGAAGGCTCAATCATGTGGGGTGCAGAACTCAACCTCTTCCATGTAGCTATGGAACGGTTAAGCAAGAAATTTCTTTATCAATAATTTAATAAAGTAATGCAGCACACCCCAAAGAAAGATATTCATCGAAAGAAATCATGTTGCACTGCCATATTTTGGTAAAATTCATGAAGTGGAAAATTATTGCTTTTGCAGATTACATTCTGTTGCAATAACACAAAAATCAGTTTAATGTTGGTATTCTTTGCTAAAGAAGACAATATAGTGAGAATCATTGGTTTTAGCATTGCAGTTACTCTCAAGGACTCCAACTCAACTTGAAGCACTTTCACCAAGGCATGATGTTGCTCAATCTAACACCCAGGAGAATGCTACAGCACCTTCCAAGCGCACTTCTACCAGATACAATTTTGTTAAACAGGAAAATATGAACACGAATCTTTTTCCCAGCAATAAAGATAAAATTAATAACATTGAGGCTATTCCATGGTCCTCTTTGCCAGCCAAACTGTTTAGGCCTGGAAAGGTGCATTACTTTCCCTCACGTTCAGTATATCTTATTCTCTATAACCACTTACGACTTTACTATATTTGAGTGTTATTGATATGTCACCCCATGTCCCTAAATTAAAGATCTTTATCCTCTTTATAAAGCAATGCTATCTGAAAACTTGTGTTTATAAGATTAACATGGTTCTTTTCTTAGAAATCATATACAAACCTAACTTCCCCGCTTTTCCACCTTATCTTCATTTGTTAAGGGAATTCTTAGAAGGAAACACCTGGCCTCTCAGGTTGTAGTGGAAGCTCAAAAAGAAGCATCTGCAGCAGCAACGTTAGTCAAGTGTCTAAGGTATGTGAAACACATTAGTCGCATTAATGGTTTATCATTCATGGAATCAACACATTCTCATCAGTTGCTTTGGAAAAAAAGTGAGCTCAACAACTCCATTTGCAGTTTTCTAAAATTTAGTTCTTACCTCATTCTTTCCTTTTCAGTACTTTTGCCAATATCTGCTCCTCTGCAGCAGCAGAGAACCCCCACATCATAATGAACAAGTTCTTTGCTCTCCAGCAGCTCGTGGACCAGCCGAACAGCACAACTAAGTCGAAAGATAAATCGCTTCAGCTGTATAAAATTCCACCTCCTGCAGAAAAGGACGACAAACCTAGAAAAAAGACAGATTTAGTATCTGGTAAAAGCACATCAAAGTCTTCAAAACCCTTAATCGAATTAACAGCGAGTGAGAAACAAGAATGGGCCAAAGGGGATAGTATGAAAGAGATAAATGATCTGAGAGAGGTGTTGTTGAATGAAACAAGATCATGGTTTCTGAAGTACTTGGAAAAGACATTGGACGCCGGGTTCTCTATGGGCACCGATCCCCAGGCGAAGGGCAAGGAGAGCAAGTATATCACAGGGAAGCAGATGGAGTTGGCCAACCATATAGCTCTCACATTATCCCATCTTAAGCATGCAAACGAATGGCTGGACAAACTTAGAAGCAGTTTAAGCTCAGAGAGCGATGCGTTGGTGGAGACTGTTGACAGGTTGAAACAGAAAGTTTATTCTTGTTTGCTTGTACATGTTGACTCTGCTGCACTGGCTTTGGAGAACCGAGCATGATTGCTGTGCATGAAAATGTTTTACAATAGTGCAGTGTAGCTCCAACAATGCTATTTATTATATGTTAAATTATAATGTGATATATGTGGCTAAACTAATAAGTGACTGAATTGCCTATTAATAAGAGTACAGAAAAAGTCTTTTAAGGAACTCGTTTGTTCATCCAAAATAGAGTTGTCATGCTTTCGAACTGATCCGTTACAAGTACACTTGGAATATATAATTCATTCACAACACTTGAAATAACTTCCACTGAGGTTGACAAAAACGGATTTATTCAAGCTACTTGCAAATGTAACGATCCATGTTGGAAAGCCCTGCCTTCCAGCTTGGTTCAAGCTCCCCATTGTTTTCTAGTAGTTGGAACATTGGTCTAGAGATTGTCAAATGCCTTGTTTTACAATAACAATTTAGAGAAAAAACTGAGAAAATCCATTCCTAGTGGAGCAATAGTAAAACCTAGTTTTGCAGCTAAGAAAGTAGCCTGCTCATGTGTGTTGGTTGACACTTGGCAACCGTGAAGAGGGTGGTAAGGGTAGTAGATTTCTTACAGAACTTTGAACGGTCAGTTTTGTTCTTGTGCTGGTGAAGTTTGACAGCCAACATTAAGGTGAGTCAAATACTCTCTTTTTGAAAAGTAAGGTCTACCAAGCCATCTTTGCTTTAAAGAGAGAAAGTTACTTCAAATAAAACTAAAAAGTGATTAAATATCGCAGCTGCCTTTACATACTTTTCATTGTCTTACAGTGTGTAGTTGGAACTGAAAAGAGAATATACTAGAATATCTTCTGTGCACATAATCCTCTCCTTGAATCGGTTTTCAATATTTCAACTGCCGGATATTAGCTTAGCTTCTTTGAGAAAGGAAAATCAGGGAAGTAACACAAGTACGATAGTAGATAGAGAATACAGAATTAAAACGGGAAATAAATAGACCACCTTTGGAAGCAATGAGAAACTAGAAGAGTAGTTAGTTTAGCATGTAACACCGCGTTAGAACCGCATTTCCACCCATTGGATATACATTGACATATAGCAAGTACTTCTTGTTGGCAAAAGCATATAGCATAGTGATTGGTAACTCGTAGAGACAGGCACATGTATGTAATGCTAAAACTGTCTAAAAGTAAGATTCAATCGACCGGGGCGTAGATTAGTTTGTTGAAGCAAGGGGATGGGGGCAGTCCTTGGATGAATAGCAGAGACGCCATGAAATACATTTCTAGACTTGCCACCAAAAATTAAAACATCCCCTGATTGGAGCTCAAGCGTTTGTGCCTTGTCCACGTCCCTGCTGTCTCCATACAGAAAGTTTGCAGAGTCTCCAATTGAGAAGGATACCACTGGCAGGCCTTGTCGGAGACTCTCTTGGCTTTCATCCTTGTCCTGCCACAAGCGAATATATTCCAACACTAAATTGCTAATAATAATATTATTTATTAAGCTAGCAAGAATCATAGATAAAGGTACCTACCTGGTGAAGACCGAGGCGGCCGCTTTGGGAGTAAAAATTGACAATGCAAATGTCGGGTTTGATGGGGGGAAGTGTCTGGGCTTGGGCGATTGCGTCACGAACCAAGCGATGGAAGTCGGGGGGAATTTGGGGAGGTTTATCTCCATCGGAAGGGCGGTAGTCTGTGTACTGACTGGAGAGTGGGTCCCAGTGTCTGCCGAGGCACATCATTTTTAAATGGAGCTTAGCCCCTTCCCCATCCACATCTCCATAGCCAGGCTGGTAGAACCCTCCAGAGCCCATCCCTAACTCCCTGCATATCTTGACTATACTCACCTGATCGGACAGTGAAATATAGGACTTCAAAAGGATCATGCCGGGCCTTACCACTTGAGGAGGAGAAGGACCTCCTCCTTGTTTGCGTCTTTCTCGGTTGGTTACCAGCAGTGGTGGTTTCAAAACAACAGTTGCTGCAGTTTGTTTAGAAGGAGAGGGGCGGGGGCAAATATCGAAAGGATCATGTGAGTGAGGCTGAGGCATCTTCATATTCTTATCATCATCCACTGAAGAGCATGTTTTTCTTCCCTCCTGCTCGCTGGCGCCACATGCAATGTCTCCGTCTCCGGTTGCAGCAACCTAATCAATTACCAACAGAACATAATTAATCTGCTTCCAATTGGATTCGATTCCAATAGAAATTAGAAACGAACAGAATTTGCATTACCCTTGCCGGCTGGGAAGGATTGAATGGCAATGGCGTACTGGGAGACCAACCACGGCCTCTGCGGTACATTGCGGACTTTTCATTCTTCATTCTTCAAGTCTCAACTGATAACTGCTCTGCTTTTATTCTCTCTTATCTGTACAGCTGTACTCGTCTCTTCTCTTCGCTTCTCTTCTCTCTTTTCTCTTAACCACGCTGCATAGGGACTAGCAAATAGCGATTGATGGTCATTCCCACTTCCAACTTCCAACTTCCAAGGCTCACTACGGAACTCAATCCGTAAATCAATCTGATTAGCTAGAAATTCGAGATTAAAGCCTATAGTACAAACTACAAAGTGCCTCATGATACAAATTACAAAGTGCATTCACATAATCACATGGCCTTTCAGTGACCTAGCCCAACAACTAGGCCCATCAGTGTTTGGTTTGCGTATTGACAATACTTCAATCTCCACCATTTAGACTTAGCTTAGTAAAGCTTGTCGAAGAAGTATTTGTGTTTTTTAAAGCATTTTGTGTTTTGGTAACTCATAAAACTTTATTTGTGTTTGTAGTTTTTAAAAGATTAGAATACTTTTGAAAGCATATAAAATAGAATTTTTTAAAGTTGACTTGTACTTTTCAAAATTTAAAAATTTAATATAATCTTATATGTTAACTAATTTTTAAATTTGATGATTATATTTATATCTATTATAGTATTTTTAAATTTTAAAATCTATTTTACCAAACACAATTAATGTTGTTTGTATTTATTGAAAGCTATTTTTAATTTGATTTACCAAGCATAAATACTACAACTTTTAAAAAGCCATCTTTTAAAAGTTAACTTTTATAAATTACTTTTGAAAAGTAAAAATTTTACCAAACTAAGTCTTAGCGTGTGTTTGGATTGGATTTTTAAATTGAGATTTGAATAAAAGTGATTTTATAGAATTAATTTTAGGTAAGAATGAATTTATGTTAACATAATTTATATTTGGTAATTTTATATTAAAATTAATTTAATAAAATAAATATTATTTAAATAATATTAATTAAAATTATTTTTAGATAAATAATTATTAAAAAAATATATTATTAAATTATAATATTATTTTTTTAAATACATTTACTTTTTTATATTTGTTTAGTATGTTTTTATATAATATTTTTTTCTAATACTCCTAGTACTCTTTTTTTAATATGTTATAATTTTTTTTTATTATTATTATTATTATTATTTATAATTAATATTTTTTTTTTAATTTACTCTATCTAATAGGATAAATAAATTATATTATAAAAAAATAATAATAAATATAATACACAAAAATTACAATTATAAAAATATACAATATCAAATAAAAAATTAATTAAAATAAAAAAAGAAAACTCATAAAAAAATAATAAAAATTTTATAAATAAAATAATAACACATATAAATAGTAGAGTTGGTAAAAAAGAATTAAAGAAATACAAAAGCTAATTATAGGAAAATGCAAAAGCAAGGATTTGTTGGTTCTTGTTTCGCGTGTACAAGGAAAAAAAATAACAAAACCAAAAATTAAAGCGTTCAAAAAATTTAACGGTACTTTTTATCCTTTAAACACAAAAACAATCACATCCTAATTAATGAAAATAAAAAACATTGCTGAAAAGACATAATTAAATGAGAAAATTTTTGCTTCTATTTAACTTAGTATTTAAATCAACATTTTTCAATGTTTTATTTTACTAAAAATATTGACACTATAATATTTTCATACCAACTTAAATGATAAATCTAAATCTTTTATTAAATTATTTTTTAATCAAAATTTTAATTTTTTAACTAACATCCATTAATTTTTAAAATTATTTTTTATTTTAAAATTTAAATTTAAATTTTA
Organism: Arachis hypogaea; assembly: GCF_003086295.3. Taxonomy (NCBI): domain Eukaryota; kingdom Viridiplantae; phylum Streptophyta; class Magnoliopsida; order Fabales; family Fabaceae; genus Arachis; species Arachis hypogaea. The sequence goes on along the minus strand of NC_092051.1, from coordinate 25,727,801 downwards.
AATTTTAAATCTTAATCTTATTTTACTAATATATTGTGCATATATAGATTTTTTTTTAGTAATTTTGTGAATAATATGGTCCTGCTGCAAAATGATTTGGCGGTGTTGAAAATCTTTGAACTACGAATATTTACGAATATTTTATTGAGTTATCGTATTAATGTGTCGGACACATTTTGGACACAATATTTATTAATATTCGTTCAATATATGTGTTTGTTGTGTGCAATTGTATCTTAATAAAAAATAAAAAAAATTTTGCTGAACACATTTGAACATTTATAAACACCATCACATATCAACATGTCCAACCTTATTCTTAATCTTTATTCTTGAAATGAGTATAAAAATAGTATATATTATTATTTATTAAAATAAAAAATATTTTAAATATTTTATAACATTAGAAACATATATTAAAAATAATTAAAAATTTAATATATATTTTAATATCAATAAACTATAAAATTATCATTATAATTTATCTAAAAAATACTTTATATTATATATATACATATTTCTGTATCTTATAAAATTTTAAATTTTATGTGTCCGTATGTCCCATGTCATAATACCGTGTCCATGTGTCAGTAATGTCTATGCATCATAACTTGAAATTGAGGAGGTTTCAGCCAACTATTGTAAGAATTATTTTTCTATTTTTTTTTTGGTAAACCTGATGGAAAAATTATGATTAAGAAGATGACAAAATTTAATTGTGTTGTAATTTTAAGGCACGATTAGATTATTTTTTTTTTTTAGAAAAATATTTGTCCTTACAATAAATTACTATATAGAGTTGATGACAATATTCTCTCTCAAAATACAATAAAATTTATAAATTTCTTACTTAGCAATAAAAAAAATTCACTCTCTTGAACAAGAAATTTTTTTGCTGAAAAATCTTTTATTTTTGTAACTAAATATAATGGGAAAGTATACATATATATGTGTTGCATGTAACCTCGTAACATAAGTCATGTGTTAGAACAAATAATTTTATAATTTAGATCATCCATAATAAATTATCAAAAATATATATCATAGTGCGAAAGTATATTTATATTTATAAAAGTGATTGAAGAGATGTCTCAGTCTTTTTCAACCAAAACCTTTTATATGCCTGATAAAGTTGAATTGTAACTCCTCTAATGGGAAAAAGAATGACAGTAGCAAGTTTGATGTGTTGGGGACCAAAACTATGATTATTTATATTTGAGCGTGTCACCTATTAATCTCTAAAGTCCAAATAAAATAGTATCTCTTGTTTTATTCTCATTTAGTTTCAAATCAAAAGTAATCATGACTTATTCAATTTAGCATTTATGATAATAAATGAGATCACCGTTATATAAGTGAATCTGTCTTTAGTAAGCTCAAATCTTTTGAGCTTTTCTAATAGACACAAAATATAAATTATAAATATACCTCACATGGGATTTAATAATTACTATTATTTTTTTTATGTTTATCATAAATATTTTTTTAAATTTAACTAATAAAATCCTTAATTTTCCACACTCCAAATTTAGCTCCACCCCCAAACTCACCGCCCTAATTCCCAATTCCTTTCCCTGTTAACTCACCACCACCTACTCTACTCTCCGTTGGTCTCAGCATTTGCCGTCGCCGTCCAGCTGAGCCGTCGCCGTTACCGTCCAATCCATCTCCCAGTGTCGTTCGTAGGCTCTCCCTCACCGTCTCCTCTTCTCTCTTCTCTCTTCTCTCATCAAGTGGTCGTCAGTGTCGTGGTGCTCCGTCTCCCCTTTCATCCTCCACTTCCACAGTAACAATGGAGCCTCAAACTCAGGTATGAAGTTACTTCATTGATTTCATTTTCTTTTTGTTCATTTTATCTTCTTGTTGTATTTCCCCACTCCCTTGTATGAATTTCTGTTGTAGTTCTTTCTTTCATTGATTTCATTCAATTTTTTTGTTCTGTTTATTTGTTCTGATTCAGGGGTTGTATGCTATATTTGTTCTGTTTTGTGGTACAAGCATGTTGGTGTAGCTAAGATTCATGCCAATTTAGTAATCATATGTAGCAATTGTAATTCTCCATTATTATTCTGTTGGTATCTAACATAGTAAGGCATCAGGCTTTATGAATTTTATAAACAATGGTATGAGAATTGTGTAGTTTGTTTGTATTTTGCATTGCAGCCATGGCAGGTTTACAATTTTAATTTCTATTTCTAAAAGAAACATGTGGGCTACCGCTTATATCCGAAAAAATTTTTTTGTTGGGTTTAAAATTTTTTGGTAGACTTTAAATCATCAACTGGACAAACTGTAATGCAAACACACTTTCAACCGATTTGTGAGAAGAATTATGGGTGAGTTTGAAGAGCAGGTGAAGGAGAGAGCCAAGGAGCTAAAGCATCTGATTCAAAAGGGAGTCAAGTTTGTGGGAGATTCATGCAAGAAAGGCTGGAACAAAGTCAAGCATATCAAACGCTGATTCAGTCTCATCTCCTCATGTGAATCCCAAAAGTAGTCTCACATTATTATTTGATTTGATTTGGTTTGTTTTTGTTCCATCCCCTGTTGGAGAATATAATTTTGGGCTATCTGATTTGTTTCTTTTCCTCTCATATGTAAGAAAATCTGTTGTTATATATAAATAGATAGATACCTTTCTTTTTGTATTATTTCTGTTATGTAGAACTTGTTTCAAAGATCTTGTTGTTTCTGTTTGTTCAGTTTAATTCTGTACACACTCAAGTCTCAACATTCCAACTTTATTGAGCATCATATTATGCAATTTTAGCCTTTACCCACATCAAGGTAGCAAATAGTCTTCTAACTCATGCAAAGTGATTACCTTAGGAAATTGATCCGTTTTAATTTGTCAATCATAGAAACAATAATAAAGAACAAGAAGAAGAAATAGGTCTATGAAGATAACATGTATATATGATTTATTATATCATGTGCATAATTCTTCAAACTTTTAGCAAACTGAAAATTAATTTACATATGATCTATGACATTCTCTCTGAATGTAAAACAGAAAAAAACACGAGAATAAATTATGTATGTTTCTGTCTAGTCTAGGTTTATATAAAATATTACATTCACCAAGTAAAAGTGCCCTCAAAACGACCTCACACAAACCACTATAATGGATAATCAAATGTGCACCATCTGAAACTGCATGGTAATTTATCTATGGCATATTCCTTGAAACAAATCTCTGGATTTGAGAGGGCACAACCTTGTCTTTATATCCCTGCCAAACGTGAACTTCACTTATATTGTGACCGAATGGATTGCTCAGCTTCAATGGATCAAACTCCTAGTTGCCAAATGCCACAATCCAATCACCCAGAAATGTGTCAAAAACAACATGTTCCCTTAACTTTTCCTAAACCTATATTTACATCAGCTAGCAGCACAACAAACATAAACTTAAAAGAATCCCTATATTTACATCAGCTAGCAGCACAACAAACAAAAACTGAAATATTAAAGAATTCCTCACCCATAATTGGCACCGTCCACAACTATAGTTCATGAATCAACAAAAGCACCATCCTACAAGTTCAGCAAAAAGTAAAAAATGAATCTAGTAAAAGCCAATTTTGATTAACTTAAAAGTTAAAAGTACGATTTACACATAATGTTCTTACATCCTTCACTGTAATCTTGTCTGGAAGTCCAATTCTTGTTAATTGATGTGTGAGCATCTTTTCTATCTTTTCCTAGTGAATTTGTATTTAAATTGTTAATTTTAATTAAGAATTAATTATCTTTTAGCCAATATGGATGCTACTTTGAATATTGTGCAATTCTGTTTATTTTAGGTAGCATTCAACTGGATTTGATGGAGTTTCTGCAGAAGAAGAGATGAAGGCGAATGATGCTGTCAACCCTGACCTCTCTGCACTCAAACCTAAATAACTCGAGCTACAGAGATCCAATGGACGTGATTTTAGTGGCGTTGGAAAGCTAACTTCCAGAGCTTTCCAACGATATATAATAGTCCATACTTCTTCTCCGAACTCGCTGCCAAGGCTGCATCTAACTTGAGATTTCTCAAGTTAGGCGCAAGACACAACAACAATACCTGAGATTGGTCCTGCCCACTTCAAGTTAGGCGCACTAAAGCCCAAGTTAGGCGCAGCTTCACTCAACTAAACTCCAATTCATGCTGCCAAGCCCAAGTTAGGCGTGGATCCTAGTGAAGCCAAGTGGTCCCCATCCATCAATTAAAGATTTGCTGATTGCTATAATTAATTCTAATTTAAATTCAAATTTTAAAAATAGGAAAAGATATTATTTTAGTTTTAAAGATAGATTTTAAATTAATTAGGATTAGATATAAATAGGGGGATACCACCTCAACATTATTCCAATTCCAGACTTCCAATTCTATACAAATTTACATTCAGTAATCCTAGTTTTCTACTCTGAACCATAAGCAACTAATCATCAATTGTTAAGGTTAGGAGCTCTGTCTATTTGTATGGATTGATTTTATTGCTTTATCTATTTTAATTCATGTATGGATTTATAATTTAAGAATTGTTTTCGCTCTTTATCTTATGAATTTGGGTGGAACGGAAGTATGATCCTCTTTCTATTTGACTTCTATTATAACTTGGAAAAGCTCTTTACTTGAACAACAGCTTGAAAACATATTCTCCTAAATTTTAATTATCTGGATTTAACGGGATACGTGACATATAATCCTTTTATTTTTGGGTAATTAGAGTTTTTGTGGCATATAAACTGGAATTTGATCATGTAGCTTCTAATTGGAATTAATTGACTAAGAAATTGGCAGCTAATGAAATTTTAGAGGAGACTAGAAAGGTCTAAGGAATTAGGGTCTAGTCACATATAGTTTGCCATAAATTAAATCCTACATAATTAAAATAGTTAGTAAGAAAAGTAAATCCGGAAAAATAGATAACTCTAAAGCCTTAACTACCTTCTCAATATTTTACTCTCAACTTATTCACCCGCCTGTCTTCAAACATCTAAATTTATTAATTAATGCTCTTTGAATATTCAAATACTATTTTCTGTTTGTCTAACTAAGCCTATCAAATACTATTGTTGCTTAATCCATCAATCGTGGGATCGACCCTTACTCACGTAAGGTATTACTTGGTACGATCCGGTACACTTGCCGGTTAGTTTGTGGGTTATAAATACCGCACCATTAATAACCATTCCAACACATACAATAAGGAGTTTGCATAATTGCTTATATAAGGTTGATCATCTGAAAAGCAAGAATATGCTGAAGTCATGGCTGATGGATAAAAAAGATTAGTTATTAACAATGGGAATGGAACCCAAACCTAAACCGCATAGAAGTATTCTATGTGTAACAAAGGACTCCAAGAAGGTAAGGAGTGCCATAAAATTAGAAATATTAATAGTGACTGTAACAAAAAAAAGTACAAGACATAAGCAACATTAGGAGCCAACATATTGCACAAAATATATACCCAATACATCTATTAGTTCCTGCACATTCAGTGTCACATCAATCTTATATATATTATCATCAACATATATTTTGAATCTATTTCACTCACTATTGATAGCTCACGGGTATTCAATAATCAATTAGATCTAAATTCAACCAATAATTTTCACATCACCATAATAGAGTCAATAAAAGATTGATCTTTTGTACCAATTTTCACAACTGGATACTGGAATGACGAACTCTAGAAGCTGCAACAAGTAATTTAAAGTTGTAGAGATAAGATTGAAAAATCTCAACTTTAATTCAGTTCCTGTTAAAAATCTCTATTTTTCAAACATCAAATCAAAATATATAAAAAATAAAATTTATTTTTAAAAAATATCGAAAAAGGGAGTAAGTACCTATTTGCGTTCCCTAGACCTAACAGTAGAATTGCGATTCTTGATCATGCTTCTCTGCTTCTGAAGAGTGGCCTTGTTTACTGGTTCCTCCACCACCCTTCTCTTTCCCTTTGCCACCGCAGCTGCCCCTCCTGATTATTATTTTTTCTTTTTCAAAATTAACACAGGTAGATCAGAGTCCTCACAAGCTTAATCGCAACCTCTTCGTTTGTCTGAATATTGGTACCTACACAAAATTTTTTAAATGAATTAATCTGAAAAACTTAATCAAAAAATTCAGAAATTCGAAGTTCAATCATGCACAAAAAAAGAGAGAGGAGAGAAAGCTCATCGAGATAGATCTCTCCAAAGGATCCGTTACTAATTTTTCGACCGATACACAACTTGTTTCCAACTCGAGACTCCACTAAAGTTCAACCTCTTTTGACCAAAACCCTAAAAAGGTTTGGAAAATTTGAGAAGAAAAACGAAATGGGGTCGTTGTGGAAGAAGACAGAGGACAATGGATAAAGGATGAAGTGGAGAGACATCACGAAGAGGAAGAAGGCAGACGGAAATGGTGTAGAAGAAGAAATGGAGGTTCATCGTTTGAGGAAGAAGACAAAGAAAGTGGGCGGAGGAAGAGGCGGGAGCTCATCGCTGTAGGAAACCAGGATTTGGTTCTCAAATTTTATATTGGGCCATTTTAAAATATCAAAAGAGTTGTTATCTTTAAGTGTAATTTTTATTAAATTAATAATAATTTAAATATAAAATATTAGATCGTTTATCAATCTAACCTAACGCTTCAAATTTAATGGTACATCAGATAAGCTCAAAAGAGCTAGGCTGATTTTAGACAGACCCTATATAAGTTATTTATTATCAAATAGATTAATTTGCAATTATAACTGATATATATTGCCCATAAATAGGTAAGAAAATTATTAATTTCTTAACAATCTCCCACCTGGATTATACATATATACGTTACTGAGATAATCGTATCTTATAAACTTTATGCGCGTATCTGAATGTTATTTTTCTAATTATTTTAACAATCTGGCCCATGTTATATATCAGTTATGGAATTAACGCAGGTTTTATCACATTAGTATCGTGACAAAACCTCAATGATCACTATACTAATATACTTAACGACATAGATCACATTTGGATGAGTAATATGAAAATTACATGCCAAGTGATTTCATGCATGTCTATTTCCAGCTGGTCCAACTTTAAAACTTTATTGAGATCAAATACAAAACAAATATTGCAAAATAAATGCTGCACATAACATGAAATAAATTATCAACTTAATTCTGCAGAAAGATTTCAATATCTGTCATAAGACATTATGAAATAAACTTCCACTAAAGCAAGACATCATATATATTGACACCCATCCGAGTAGTGTGCTCATGAAAGACTTTAGAGGGTCAATTCGTCTGTTAGCATATATTATGTTCCTATATATTTTATAAAAATCTTTTTTCTTAAACTTTCTCTTTGATAACTAAGAATTTGATGTCTATATGCTTCGATTTCGTTGAGCTCTTATTGTTGTTAAAATAAAGTACTGCTAACTTATTGTCAGAAAATATTTTCAATGGCCCTTCAATGTCATCTACTATACGAAATTCAGTAACAAAATTTCGCAGCCATATGCATGTTTGGATGCCTCAAAGCAAGCAATGTACTCTACCTTCATTATTGAAGAAGCTACAAGAATCTGTTTGTTAGACTTCCATGCAATAGCTCCTCCAACCAACATGAAGTAGAGCATCTACTAATATGGTATCCCGTAAAATCGGAATCAGAGTACCCAATGATCTCCAAATTTTCTTATCTACCATAAGTAAGCATGTAATCTCTTGTTCTCATCAGATAACGCATTACGCGTTTAAAGTTATCTAATGATTCATGCCAGGATTGTGCAAGTATCTATTCTACACTCCTACTATAAATGATATATCAAAATGTGTACAAGCTTGAGTATACATTAAGCTCTCTACTGCTGATGCATAAGGTTTATCATACATTGCAGTCTTCTCAAGATTATTTTTTGGGACATTGCTTGAAATTGAATTTGTCTCCTTTAGTTATGAGTGTGTCCATTAGTCTACAACTTTTCATGCTATAGTTACTTAAAATCTTTTTGATATAGTTCTTTTGTGATAATCCAAGAATACCTTGAGAGCGATCTCTTATTATCTTAATTCCTTATACATAAGAAGCATCACCAAGATCTTTTATTTCAAGTTATTCAATAAAAATTGCTTAGTTTCATGCAATAAGTGTATATCGTTACTGGCAAATAGAATGTTATCAATATATAAGACAAAAAATATGCATTTACTCCTACTAAATTTACAGTATACACATTCAGCTATAATATTTATCTCAAAATCATACGAGGTAATGAGTTAATGAAAACTTGTGATGCCATTGATGGAAAACTTGTGTGAGATCATAGATAAATTTTTTAACTTATAAATCATAGATTTTGAATCATCTAACACAAAATTTTTTGGTTGTTCCATATACATTATTTTATCAATGTTACCATTGAGAAACGCTGTCTTTACATCCATCTAATGTAGCTCCAAGTCAAAATGAGCTACTAGTGTCATTATGGTTCTAAAGGAGTCTTTGATGATACCGGAGAGAAAGTCTCTTTATAGTCCATGCCTTCCTTTTGAGTAAAGTCTTTACCGATTAGACGAGCTTTATATCTCTCTCGATATTACCCTTAGAATCCCTTTTAGTTTTAAATATCTATTTACAACTAATTGGTTTCACACCTTTAGATAATTCTACGAGATCCTAAACATCATTTTCTTTTACAAACTTTATCTCTTCTTTCATAGCATTGATCCACTTTTCAGAGTTAGAACTTTGGGCTTGTTTGGGTGCCATTTTCGAAAAATATCTTTTTTCAAATGATGTTTTTTTAAAAGATCTTTTACAAAAGTAAAAGTAATTTTATGTTTGGATATCTCATGTAAAAAGATATTTTTATCTATCAATTATGTTTGGATAAAATAAGATAAAAGTACTTTTTTTTCATTTATTATGTGAAAAATATCTTTTTTTTAAGAAAAAAATATCTATTAAAAAATATGTAAATTGTAACTTCTCAAAAAAAATATTTTTTTTATTTTTCTAATACTTTTACTTTTACTATTAGAAATTTTAAACACACTAAAAAAAATATCTTTTTTCATTGAAAAAAAAAATCTTTTTTATCGATTTAATGGCATTCAAATTATGGCTTGGTAGGACAATTTACATATTTAAAACAATTGAAGAAAAAGCTTACCAGATTAAGACTTTTCAAAACACCAGAAGCAACTTTTCTATTTATATGTAAACCGCGACACCCTGCCGTGAATTAAAGTTTGCACGTAAACTGCTACACCCTGTGGCGGTTTATGAAGAAATGGCGTGCACCAAAAAATATAAATTTTTATACATTTTTCACTTTATCTTTGATAGATCTTGATAGATCTATGTTTATACTTTGTTGTGCTTTTTCATATAAATAACAAAAATTATTTATGTGAGATCTACTGTATTTATTTCTCTCCTTTTTTATTTATCAACGTGTTGGGTAATTTTATTTGTTAATGTTCAACTCCTTTAGAAATTCACACTTAAAACAACAGTAAATTAATCTTTGTTCTCTATTTTAAAATTCCTCAAACTTTTGATTGCAAAAAAAATAGATTCGTTTGGATTTGCTGCTAGACTATTACATGGCCATAATTTTTGTTTGTATAGCTATTTTTATCCGTTGATACTTGACAGGATTGGTTTTATTTTTTTTATTGAGTTTAATAACATTTAGTCATTTACTATTATACAAAATATCTTCTATATAGCAATTTTTTTTAGGTTTAGTTACTTTGTTGGTCTTTATAATTTTGTAAAATTTTTAATTAGATCTCTATATTTTTTTTTTTTAATTGAGTTCTTGTACCAAAATTTTTTTTAATTGGGTCTCTACACTTCTTTCTCTTTTTATTTGGGTCCCTGGCTCCCTGCATTAATTTTTTTTAGTTGGGTCCCTACAAAATTAAGCCAATTACTGCTAAAAGGGACCTAATTAAAAAAAAAATTTAATACAGGGACCAATTAAAAGGAAGAAAGGTATAGGGACCTAATTGAAAATTTTGCAAAACTATAGGAGCAATAGAATAATTAAACCTTTTTTTTACAATCAAACCACATAATAAAAAATAAAAAAAATCTTTTATTATATACAATAAAAAATGTTTGCAGTGTGATTTTAATCGACTTGGATAATGTTGATTTTATTTTTATTTTTTAATTTAATTTATTTTAATTTAATCAATTTAAAATTTTAAATTATTAGAAAGAAATAATTTAATTTTTTAACTTTTAAAATTTTAAACAAAAATAAAAATAATATTATCATTTCTCAAATTTAAATGAATAGTTTTCATATGTACTCATACAGCAAGTTTTATAATTTATTTTTTAATCTAAAAATTGAATTTAAATAGACAATATTCATATTTTTTACTCATATAACAATTCTGGTATTGATTTTAAATTTTAAAAGGTTTATAATTTAAATTTTATTTATCTAAAAATTGAATATAAATCGATAATACTTACTGATATAGTATACTCATAATTTCATATAGTATATTTGGTATTACTCTTTAAATTTTAAAACTTTTATAATTTAAATTATATATTTATACGTTAAATTATAAATTTTATAATTTTTTAAAATGTTATACTCGTATAATAAATTTGGTATTGATTTAATTTTTTAAATTACTAAATCAAATTGAACTAAAGTAAAAGATAAAATCAAGCCAATATAATTTACGTAAACTGTTAAAGGATTCTGCGATTTTTTTGTGTTAGACGTTCCCTGTAGCGGTTTATGTACTTGCAGCATTTAAACATAAACTGCGACAGGATGTAGTGTTTACGTGCAAACTCTAATTCGTGTTAGAGTGTTTTACATATAAATAAGAAAGTTGCAATTGCGTCTGGTGTTTTAAAAAATAGTAATCTGAAAAACTTTCTCTCCAAATGTTTTAAATATGTAAATAGCCCTAAAAATTGATTGGGTCATTTTTTGTCAAACCAATGCTTTTCTCGTGTTCTTGGAGATAGACTACATATTCATCCGAAATTTCAGTATTCTTTTTTTGTTGGATCTCCTTAATAACACTTCTTGAGGTTGTTGAGCTTGTTGTATGGGTTAGAGTTGAGGAGAATTCTCATTATTCTATTGTACCGTAGCAGTATCTTGAGTAACAATAATATTCTCATTGTTCTTTAGTATTGTAACTGAATTTACAATACGATTTTCATTGTGCTCTTGTACTGTAACTGTATCTTGAATAATAATAGGTATGAAAACTTGATTATTATCAGTTACAGAATCTCATCAAAAGCAGCATTCCTAATATTTTATTTTTCAAAACTCAACATCCTCAAAAAATCTCGCATTTTCTGTTTCAAAAATAGACTTTGATGCAAAATTGTAAAACTTATATCCCGTGATCGCTCAGCGTAATCAACAAAATAGCAACTAATTGTTCTTGAGTCCAATTTTCTTTTATGCGGCCTATAAGGTCGCGCTTAGCTGGACATCTCTAAATATGTAAATGCTTTATATTGGGCCTTTTTCCAATTCAAATTTTATAAGGAGTTTTATTAACTACTTTGCTTGGCACCTTATTAAGAATGTACGTTGCGATCTTTAAGGTTTCTCCCCAAAGTGATTTAGGCAAGAAATAATGACTAATCATACTTCTCACCATGTCCTTAAGAGTTCGACTCCTTCGCTCTACAACACCGTGCATGCTAGGTTTGCATGGCATGAAATATTGTGGAATAATACCGCACTCCTCTAAAAAAAAAAAGCGCAAATGACCCGGGACAATGCTCACCTAAACTATCGTATCATTCATAGTATTTACCACCACAATCATATTTGACATCTTTAATTTTCTTTTCAAGTTAAAGTTCAACTTCAACTTTAAAAGACTTCAAAATATCTAGGACTTAAGAATTTTCAAAAATTAAATATAGATATTCATAACGAGAGTAATCATTTATGAATGCAATAAAGTACCGTTGTTCATTCCAAGAAATAATAGAGAATGGACCACATATATAAGTATGTATCAGTTCTAAGATATCTTTAACTCTTTCGGTACCTAATTTTCTTTCGTTTGTTCTTTTTTCCTTTATGCATTCAATGCAAATTTTAAAGTCTGCCAAATTTAGGGGGTCTAAGAATTTCATCCGACACGAGCCTCTGAATTTACTATTTAGAAACATGATTTAGGAGTATTCCATAATGATGCCGAATTTCCATTTAATTTTTGTTTTGTACCTGTTTTGCAGTATTTTATTATTATAGAAATTCAAATCAAGCTTATATAGATTATCTGTCAACCAACTAGAGCAAATACTATTCGAATTATAAATGAGACTGACTTTATTATTTTCAAATGAACAAAAATAACATGATTTGCCAAATGACGGTACATAAAATGTCTCAAACAAATTCAAGTAAAATTCACGCATGCAACATAATCTAAAAGTTTCTATAGTTTTGACTGCAACTATATTATCGTCTACCACATAAATGTATCTTTCATCATCACTTGGTGGTTGGATCTACATGCAACCTTACATAGTAATACTTATATGAGTAGTAACAGCAGAATTTAATTACCCACCAGGTATCAACTGGTGCATAACTTAAACTAGTTTTAGAACAAATGAAAGTAAGAATCGTACCTTTCTTTGCACATCAAGTGACATATTTAGTACAATCCTTCTTCATATGTCCCACCTCTTATAGAAAAAACAGGTTGAAACTTGATCCTATTTTTAAGCCTTTTTTCTACTGAGAAGGTGCATTCGCAGTAGTATCACGCTTTCTTTTATACTGAAAAAATGAAACCATATAAGCACTTTCAGTCTTATCTCACTATAACCTCTCTTCTTCTTGCACACAATGAGATATAAGTTCGCTCATTTAGGGACTAAGTGTCTTTTAGAGTGTTAGAAGTCACTTTGAATTATCCAAAGTATACAGGAAGAGAGATCAAAATGAAATGCACGAGTAAATCCTTAGACAACTCTAAATTTAGTGTTTTTAATTCCGAAGTAAGATGAGACATTTCCATAATGTACTCTTTTATGTTCTTTTTACCTTTATACTTCATAGAGACAAGTTTTCTCAAAAGGTTACTTGCCTCCACTTTTTCATTCTTGATAAAAAAAATTTTAAAATCTTTCAAAAAAATTTTGGCATCTTTATCCTTAGTTTTATCCTCAGGAATTGAGCGTTTCATAATTAATAAAACTGTGAAAGAATAGGAAAATAAAAGAATTGTGAAAGAAAAAGATGAAGAAATTTTATTGATTGTTGATTGAATGAATTGTGAACTATGAAGGTAAAACTAAGTATATATAGAGTATTGGCCTATGAAAGATAAAAGTAAATAAAGATAAGATAGAGATAAAGATAAAGATAACTATAAGATAAGATAAAGACTAAATTATAATTTAATTTGTGTATTCTGTTGGGCTAAATTTGTGGGCCGTGAGACGTCTTTATTGTTGTCATGGACTAAGGTGGAAGAGTGGTTTAATATGCCCCCGCAAGCTGGAAGATGAAAGATGTCAAGAACACTAAGCTTATTCAGATTAAGATGGAAGGGTTGAAGAGACAAAGGCTTGGTGAAGATGTCAGCTAGTTACCCAGAAGAGGAAATTGGGAGAAGTTTCATCACTCCAGCTTGAACTTTTTGTCGAACCAAGTGACAATTAACCTCTAAATGTTTGGTCCGTTCATGAAAAACCGAGTTAGCAGCAATATGAAGAGCACTCTAATTATCACAATATAAAACTGGTGGGCGGATAGGAGAGATGCGTAAAAATTGTAACACATTTAGTATCCATTGAAGTTCACAAGTTGTGTTGGCAAGTGCACGATATTCTGCTAACGTGGAAGAGCGGGCAACAGTGGTTTGTTTCTTGGTCTTCCAAGAGATTAAAGAACTGCCTAAGAAGAAACAATAACCTGTTAAAGATCGCCGAGTGTCAGGACATCCAGCCCAATCAGAGTCACTGAAGCCGAGAAGCTGAATTTCTGATTCCCTTGGAAAGAAAAGTCCTTTGTCGGGACTAGTTTTCAGATATCGTAACACATGCTTGGCAGCTTGAAGATGAGATTCAGTAGGAGATGCCATGAATTGACTTAATTGTTGAGTGGCATACATGATGTCCGGTCGAGTGGTGGTGAGATAGATAAGACGGCCAACCAAACGACGATATACAAAAGGGTCGGATAGCATGGGACTTTTGTCTTGATATAGTCTTGTGGTACTATCCATTAGAACAGAGGCAGGTTTAGCACCTAATAAACCAGAATTCTCCAAAAGATCAAGACAATATTTTCTCTGAGATAAGCAAATTCCCTTCTCTGATTGAGCAACTTCAATACCCAAAAAATATTTTAATGGGCCCAAGTCTTTAATTCGGAAGTGTTGGTGCAAAATAGACTTAATGGCAGCAAGTTCAAAAATGGAATTACCAGTGAGAACAATGTCGTCAACATAGACTAAAAGGATAGAAATTTGATCACCAATAAATTTGACAAATAAACTATAATCAGATGAGGTTTGCTGATATCCATGAGATAGCAAAAGATGAGAAAGTTTGTCATACCACATACGACTAGATTGTCGTAAACCATACAGTGACTTTAGTAGCTTACAGCATTGATTCGGTTGAGGAGATATAAATTCGGGTGGCAGAGTCATATAAACATCTTCAGAAAGATCCCATGTAAGAAAGCATTATTGACATCCAACTGATGTATAGGCCAATACTTCATAGAGGCCAATGCCAAAACTAATCTGATAGTGGCAGGCTTGACAACAGGGGAGAAAGTTTCCAAGAAATCAACACCTTCAGTTTGAGTGAACCCTTTAGCCACAAGGCGTGCTTTATATCGATCAAATGAACCATCAGGCTTGCGTTTGATGCGATAGACCCATTTACAGCCAACCGGCTTAACCCCTGCAGGGCAATCAACAAGACGCCAAGTTTTGTTCAGCTCAAGAGCATCCAACTCATCTTTCATAGCACTACGCCAATTAGAGTGTTGATTGGCGTCCTTAAAAGACTTTGGCTCAATGTCAGAATGTAGAGATAAAAGAAACTTTTTATGTGAAGATGAAAGAGAAGAAAAAGACATGACTGAAGATAAAGGATACTTGCACTTTGAGGGAGATTGATTTGTAGAGATGAAAGAGGAATTACACAAGTAATCAGAGAGATATGCTGGAGGTCGGTGAGGCCGGTCAGAATGACGAGGATGGGGTTGCTCAGGTGGTGAAGAAGGTGACGAGGGATGAGAAGGTGATGGTGGACTGGTGTCTAGTATTGAAAGTGATTTGGTGGTCATGGGTTCAACTTGGTTAGGAAACGATAGTGAGGAAGAAGGAGAGGTTGTTGGAGAAAATAAAGAACTAGGTGAAGTTGGGACAATGGGTATAGGTGAGGGTTCAACTGGAAGACTAACTGAATCTTGTTTTTGAGAAGGTGTGTTTGGCAATGTTGGGCTGAGTGTCTGGAATTGGACATTTTTTGTGACTAAGGGCAAGATCTTTTCATAAAAAATCACGTTTCTAAAAATCTCAATTCTTTTATCTTCGAAAACATAAACAATATACCCTTTAAAACCATATTGAAAGCCAATAAATACAGCCTTTTTGGCTCTTGGATCAAATTTTGATCTGTTTGCCATTTGGGTAGAAACAAAACATAAGCATCCAAAAACTTTAATGTCATGATAATTTGGTGGATGATTGAATAAAATCTCAAATGGTGTTTTAAAATTAATTGCGGATGATGAAACTCTATTAAGTAAATAAACAGCATGTCTAACAACATAAGACCAAAAAGATGATGGTAAATTAGATTGAAACATAAGAGCACGAGCTATATTCAAAATATGTTGATGCTTGCGTTCTACCCTTCCATTTTGTTGAGGAGTTTCAACACAACTACGTTGATGAATAATGCCCTTTGAAGCATAAAAATCAGGTAAAATAAATTCTGGTCCATTATCGAAACGAATAGTTTTGACTTTGGAGTTGAATTGTGTTTCAATTAAAGTAATAAAATTTTTTATTTGATTTTGTACTTCTCCTTTTGATTTTAATAAAGTAACCCATGTAAAGCGGATAAAATCATCAACAATAGTAAAAAAATATTTATGATTATGAATAGAATTTTGTCGAAACGAACCCCAAATATCAAAGTGTAATAAATCAAAACTTGCATTGGCTTTGTTAAAACTTTGAGAAAATGAAAGTTTCTTTTGTTTAGAAAGATGACAAATGTCACAAGCCTCGTCATGATACATAGAGATAAAAGGAAATTGTTTATGTAAATGATTAAGTCTTTGCCCAGAAAGGTGTCCTAAACGAAAATGCCATATATTGGAAGGTGTAATGGGTGGAGATTGGATGGAATTTATGGAGTGTGTAGTGGATGAATTGTTAACAGTAGAAAAGGTATTGAAAGAACAAAGATAATGAGTAGTTGGACTTGGCAAAAGCTCAAGTTGGTTTGAAGGACGAGTTTCTTCGTTGAAAGGAAGTGCCATGAAAGAAAAGTGTTGGGCTGACGAAAGGTCCAAAAGAGGCTCCGGATGAAGTTGCTGGTGTGCCCTTTCTCCTTGATTCATGGATGTCAGCAGAGCTCAAGAGGAGCTCTGATACCATAATAAAATTGTGAAAGAATAGGAAAATAAAAGAATTGTGAAAGAAAAAGATGAAGAAATTTTATTGATTGTTGATTGAATGAATTGTGAACTATGAAGGTAAAATTAAGTATATATAGAGTATTGGCCTATGAAAGATAAAAGTAGATAAAGATAAGATAGAGATAAAGATAAAGATAACTATAAGATAAGATAAAGACTAAATTATAATTTAATTTGTGTATTCTGTTGGGCTAAATTTGTGGGCCGTGAGACGCCTTTATTGTTGTCATAGACTAAGGTGGAAGAGTGGTTTAATAATAATCATAATGTTCATCCAATTGGATCTCTCTCACTTTTCTATTTTAACCTCATTGGGATTTTTTGGAGTGGAAGTGAGTTTCTACTCCGAAAGAGCTATATCCAGATCCATACAATCGAGAACAATCTCCACGGTATCCTTTCAAACTTTAAAATTTATACCATTCAACATAAGAATACTGTTATCTTGTGCAGATCAGAAACATTGGTAGCTGAAACCATAATAACTAGATAAAAACAAAAAACATGCGATAAACATTAGTTAAATAATGAAAAAAAAAGTCCATATTGAGATATATAGAACAACATTAATTTTTAGTTTTTGGATAGAAAAATTAACTGTAAGTGATATCTTCGTTACAGTAATCAAATATTGTCAAAAATTCTTGTCACACATTAAGTCTTTTTGTGGACCGACTGAATGCGCACATAAAAACTTAAACTTTGCAACTTATTTATTAGCGCATATATTTTTTATTAATTGGCTAAAACAATAACCTTTTTTAGGTCGATTATTGACCGCATAATTAATAGAAAATAAATAAAAAGTGTGCAATGCTTATTATTTAGTCAAACAACAAACTTTTTTTAAATTGATTATTGTTCGCATAAATAATAAATATTAATTTATTTTTAATTTTCTATTATTCAAATATTTTTAATGTATATATATAACTTGGCTAAACATAAATTTTCTTTTAAATCGGTTAATATTTAAATAAGTTACATACACAATAATTTTTATATTCTAAAAGAATAATAAATTAATTTTATACTAAATTAATAATACATATAATTAAAACGAAATAATTATAATTCAATAATAGTCCGTTAATATTTTAGAATAAATTACTAATTTTATGAATATCATTTTATATAAAAAATAGAATATGCTTATATTACTTTATAAGCACACAACAATATATGAATAATCGAATGAATATATATATATATATATATATATATATATATATATATATATATATATATATATATAAAACAATATATAATGTTAAAACATGGAGGTTTGGTGTCCAATTTTCTATTTTCTATTTTAACCCTACTAACATAATTCAAAAATATTTTACGGTTATTTGTTTCACTAGCAAATTTTATTAACAGTTACAAAAATTCACGCATAACTTCTATTCAATTCTTTATTCTCACAATCTCTCTTTTTTTATTTTTTTTCTAATTCTCCTTTATCTTATGAACTCTTCTCTGTACGGAATAATTATTTAAATAAGTTTTTGTAACATCTTAAACTAGATAAAGATGATTTCAAAAAGTTTATTTTCGTGGCCATATATGAAATGAGAAAAAAAATAATTAGAAGTCAACGAGTATTTAACCAGTGGTGATAAATAGTTTTTTGTATAGATCTTATTATATTGAGGTATTTATTTAAATTATGTTTTGTTTAATTTTATGTTAGTCTTTGTTTGTATAGTGTTGTTTTGAGTATGTCTGTGAGTACTGTACTTTGATGGTCTGACCAGCAGTTTAGCCTCATTCTAATTATTCTATTAGAATTTTTTTTGTAATCATAAAAAATATATCTTTTTTATTTTTTTTTATAATTTCATCCATTCTACTACTTTTTTTTTACTTCTCAATACACTTTGTTATATTTCTCTTGCTGCCATTATTTTTTTATTATTGCAGTTACTACATTCACGTATAACTTTCACCTATATTTTTTTCTCTTTAATTTACTTACCCAATTAATATTTTCATCATTCTTTTACCTTTTTAATTTGTTCTCAATATTTTACGTACAAAGATAGTGTTCTATCTTTTTCTCTTACTAAGGAAGTACTAATTTTTTTCATCTTATATGTATTCTTTATTTTTTTAAATATGTCTGTACCTATCAATGATGAATTGGAAAAGTCTAATATTTTATTAAATTCATTTTTTTTAAATTACTTCATATGGGATAATATTATTTTTTAATTTTTAAATGATTAATTATACAGAGTATTATATTTAAAATTTGAGTACATAAATTTTTATTTTTAAATTAAACTAAAATAAATGAATTATATTATAAAAATATAATTTATTTTAACTTCTATAATATCATTTGTTTGACATATGGCACTGGTTATTTGATTAACATATAAAAAATGTAACATATAAATACTTGATGATAATTAATTACGGTAGGATGAAAAGAAGAAAAAAACGAAAAAAAACAAAATAATATAATAATAGCGATTAGACAATGACAGGTTTGTGTATAGAGAATAATAATAAGAGAAAGAATAATGTTTGATATAGTAAGGGGATATAATAAAAGTTATAAATTAATAATTTTGAAAAATAATAAAATTAAAAAAATTTAAAAATTAAATAAAAAATTAAAAAGAAAAATAAAATATTTTTTATCAATTGGAATTATACATGAAGATAAAGAGTCCTTTGAATATAAATTTTTATCTCGACTTCAAATTAAATACTATTAAAAATAAATAATTAAACTTAATAACATTTATAAATAGTTAATTTGTAAATAATGTTTATAAATTTTTATTTTGATTTTGTTATGCATAATAACAACATAATAAATTTGTTTAATATCTTATTTAATTTAAATTTATAAATTTTATACATTCTAAAAGTTAATTTGATAATTTGGGTAAAAATTTTAAATGTTTGTGTCTTACTTTTTTTAGCGAAACTTCAATAACTAATAAAAGTTAACCGAATAGATGGTTATAAATCAAAGTGATAGACAAGATTAAAAGTTGCGATAATAATACTTGGTGATAATTAATTACGGACGGTCGAGTGAACAGAAGATGGAAAGAGAAAGAAAAAACGAGAAAGGAGAAAACGGTAATAATAATAATAATGGCGACGAGACAATGACAGATATGTGTAGAATAATAGCAAGAGAAAGAATAGTGTTTGATATAGTAAGGGATAATAATTTTGAAAAAATAATAAAATTAAAGATAATTTAACAAAATTAAATATAAAATTAAAAAAAATAAAATATTTTTTAACAATTGAAATTATGCATGAAGATAGAGAGTGCTTTGAATATAAATTTTTATTTCGGTTTCAAATTAAATACTAATTAAAAAATAAATAATTAAATTTAATAACATTTATAAATAGTTAATTTATAAATAATTTTTCTAAATTTTTATTTTGATTTTTTTACATATAATTTTTAATTGAATAGTTTTGAAGGATTTATATATTTATTTTTATGGTCAATAAATCTGATAGTTTTTCAATATTAAAGAAGTTATTGATAAGAAGATGTATGATGAATTACGAAGAATTTTTTTCAGATACACAATTTTTATACTCTCCTTTTTTGTTTATTAATTATTCTTATATTTTGATATTTAAAAACGAAAAAAATAAGCATTCTCATTTATTCTATTTTTCACTATTTATAAAAAAAATGAAGACCTCTTCGTATTTAGATTCATATTTTGGCCTACCATTTAAAAAAGATGAAGACAAATATGAATATCCATGATATTTAAGTAAAAATTATCTTTTGTAAATAACTAATATGTATTTTGGTTTATATATACTTTTTTTTAAATCAGAATAATGTTATTATCATTATTTTTTGAATTATATTTTAGTTTATAGTAATTTTAATTTTAATAAAATATGATATAAATAAAATCACATCAACATTAAAATAAAAAATACTTATCTAATAAATTTAAAGAGTGAATGATATATTAACAAAAAAATAAAATTAATTTTTTAAAAACAATAGAAAAGCGGCTGACGTGCCTATTGAGCAGTAGTATAAACAAAGGAAGCAAGCCAAGCAGCATCAATATTAAGAGGGATTACGTGTATTTATAATTTTTGGATTAATTAAAATATATTTAATAAATAAATTAAAATAATTAAATTTTTTTATCCAAATAAAACAAAAAATATTTTTGATAATTGAATATATTTTTTAAAATTTATACAATATAAAATAAAAATTTTAAAAAATATATTTTTTTAAAGCTAAGAAAATAAGTATTTTTTAAAACTAATCCAAAGTAACCGTATATTTACATTGCTAATAACTTTTAAAACAATTTAGTAATGGTAATCAAAATTTGGAAGCTCATATGTTTTCTACAACTAGAGTACTAGACCATCACAGCTTCACCTACAGAATGCATACAATGATACAATAGGAATATTTTCATTACTTTGTATATCTATTTTATAAATTTTTTAGGTTTTTTAAAAATAATTGATTAAAAAGTTTAAAAAAAATTATACTATAAAAAAATTATATAAAAAAATCCATCAATATATATTTGAATGCAACTCAACAACTTGTATTTTTTTTTTTTTGTTTATAATCCATTAATTGCAGCAAATTAAATAATTGTGATGTGTTATAAACAATATATATATATATATATATTGAGTTGCATTCAAACATCTATTGATAGATTTTTTTTATATAATCTTTTTATAGTATGATTTTTTTTAATTTTTAATCAATTATATTTTAAAAAAATAAAAAATTTATAAAACAGATATGGATATATAGAGACGTAACGGAAATGTTCCTGTTGTATGTATTCTCTGTAGGTGAAGCTGCATGGTTTAGTACTCTATAGTAGTTGAAAATATATGAACTTCCAAAATTTGATTACCATTACTAAATTGTTTTAAGAGTTATCAATAACGGCCAATGAGTAATAGCTCAAATGGCATAGTTTTTCCATACTCAATTAAGAAGTTGTGGGTTCGAGTCTTATATCTTTGGTAAAAAAAAAAAAAAGAGTTATCAATAACGTATTATACGGTTACTTTGGATTAGTTTTAAAAAATACTTATTTTTTTATTTTCTTAAAAATATATTTTTAAAAAAGTTTTATTTTATATTTGTATAAAGTTTTAAAAAATACATTCCTTTATCAAAAATATTTTAATTTTATTTGAATAAAAAAATTTAATTATTTTTATTTATTTATTAAATATATTCTAATAGAATAGAAAATAAAATTAATGAAAGCCAAAAGAACATGTTTAAAAGCCCTAATTTTCTATAAAACCTCTAGGAGGTACAATAACAAAGTAGTAATATACACATGAATAGAGTCTAATATATATATATATATATATATATATATATACCATTGAAAAATACTTTTAAGTCCCTAACCTTCATAAAACTTGGACGGATCAGTCCCTCCGTCCAAATGCCTCCGTTAAGGATTGATCCGTCCAAATGTCTTCGTCAGGGACTGATCTGTCCAAGTTTTGTGAAGGTCAGTGACTTAAAAGTACTTTTCAATGGTTAGGGACGAAAATGTCCGCGGGACAAAAGGTCAGGGACCTATTTGTCCTTTTCTCGCTCCAAAATATTCCACTTCGCCGCAGAAATTCAAACGCCTAGCGAGGTGCCTCTTGACCTGCATCTGAAAACAACAATATAGTATGGGATGAGAATCGAAGGTTCTCAACATGGTAAAGGTGTCACGCATATAAGATATAAGGTCCTGAAAATGTCAGAGGCAATCCTAGAAGTTTAAGGAACTAAAACAGAAACCATGAATTAGGGTGGTCGTCTAAAGGTTCTCAACCTAACCAAACTTAACCTGCACACTAATCTTTTCATCATTTCCTCCGTTCCTCCGTTTCCTATGAGTTGCACAGACAAACAAGCAAAACAAGGCAAACACAAGTAGTTCACAAGTAATACAGATAACAATTATAAAAAATAGCAGATTATAATCACGTAGGCAATCCGCGCGAACGCGTGGACGATGCATTCGCGTCACTTTGCAGCGACCTGTACGTACCAGAAATCGCTGGGGGCAATTTCTGGGCTGTTTTTGACCCAGTTTTTTGCCCAGAAAATACAGACTAGAGGCTATAAAGTGGGGGAATGCATCCATTCATCAACACAACAACAAATAGAACATACACATTCACAATTATTAGGATTTAGATGTAGTTTTAGAGAGAGAGAGGCTCTCTCCTCTCTCTTAGGATTTAGGATTTAGATCTTTAGAATTAGGATTCCTCTCAGTTTATGGTTATTTCTCAATTTCAGGTTCAATGTTTCTTTTATTTATTTTTCCAATTTAATTTATGAATTTCCATGTTAGATTTGATTTCTTTTATTAATGCAATTTGAGGTATTTCAGATTTATGATTTTTATTTAGCTTTTTATATTCTTGGTTTTAATTGATGAATTGATAAATTGGAGACATTTGAGTTATCAAACTCCTTGTTGATTGAAAATTGGAATTCTTTGCTGATTGATTTGAATTCCAATAACTCTAGTCTTTTCTTAAGAATTGACTAGGACCTGAGGAATCAAATTGATTCATCCACTTAACTTACCTTCATAGTTAGAGGTTAACAAAGTGGGAGAAAAATCCAATTCTCATCACAATTGATAAGGATAACTAGGATAGGACGTCCAGTTTTCATACCTTGTCAAGAGTTTTCTTTATAATTATTAATTTATTTTTTTTGCCATTTAAATTACTTGTTCTCTATTTTAAAAACCAAAAAATATACCTTTTTCCATAACCAATAATAAATCATACTTCCCTGCAATTTCTTGAGAAGACGACCCGAGGTTTAAATACTTCGGTTATAAATTTTATTGGGTTTTGTTACTTGTGACAACCAAACTTTTGTAAGAAAGGAATTCTTGTCGGTCTAGAAGCTATACTTACAACGGAAATTTATTTGTGAAAATTCTAGATCGCGCAAGAGTTTTGTTCTTCACTAGCCCGACATGTCCTGGTAGCTAATCGTGAAAATTAACCATGGAAAGAATTCCAAGCTGACATGGGGGAGATAACACTCCAAGCTCAAAGATAACCATGGGCAGGGTCCCAAGCTGACATGGGGAAGACAACACCCCAAGCTCAACAATGTCCATGGAAAGAATCCCAATAAGCTGACATGGGAGAGACAACACCCTAAACTTAATATTATCCGTGGGACGAATCCCAGGCTGACATGGGGGAGACAACACCCCAAACTCAATAACATTTCATGGAAAAAATTCCAAGCTCAATAACAATTCAATCATATCTCAGAAATAACATTTACGTTCTCAATATTAACTCATAACTCATCTCATCATTCTCCATTAATTAACATCATCAATTGTCTTATATGCCACTTTCATCATCCTTATCAATCAAGTACCATCTTCTCCAACTACATATTACCTTTTTAAAAGTCTTTCTTCCTCTCCAAGTTACCACTATTTCCTAACTTCATTCTATTACTAGGCTTACTAACAAGATCTAAGGCCAAAGGAATGAAAATAGACGTTTAGAGGTTTGAAATTAAACTTTAAAACACTTTATGTTTGCTGAAATTGGGGCCACGCATACGGGTCGGCCACAAGTACGGTGGGCGTACGTTTTCTTACTCACGTACACAAGCACCCTACTCGTGTACGCGATATGCCCAACCGGTAGAGGTTGGTCGCGTTACGTGCAGTGGTCGTGTACGGAAGACCTGCAGATTAGTAAAAATGCTGAGTGCTACAGAATTTCAGTCTTGCCCTCCAAACTTCCGATGCGCATAACTTTTTTGTTTTAAAACATTTTTCATCCATTCTTCAAATAGCATAAACTTCACGGATCCAATTTTCATATGAAAGAAGTTTGAAGCAATTTGAGGGTTCGGAAGCAAAGTTATGGCTCACCGAAGTTCAGCCAAAATTTAGTTTTTCACAAAAGTTCATAAACCTCTATTTTCATAAAAGAGTAAAGTTCGTTTTTGTCCCCAACATTTGTGGTAAGTCCTAAAGTTGTCCCTAACATTTTAATCATCCTATTTAAGTCCCTAACATTTCAAAATTGACTCAATGTTATCCTGCCGTTAGGGATCCGTTAACAGAATTGACGGCCGGACAAAATTGAGACGATTTTGAAATGTTAGGGACTTAAATAGGACGAAAACGTTAGGGACAAAAACGATACATAAAAATAAATTTTAATTTAATTTTATCTTTCGATAATATAAATTTTTGCTGTACAGATAGTATTCAATTATTTTTTAATTACATCTAAATAAATTATACTTAATCACATTACTTTCATTTTAAATAAATTTATTTTTTTATAATTTTAAAGAAGTTTGATACATTAGAGAAAAAATGTATAATTTATATTTTATTGTATATATATTAGTTTTTCTTTTTCGCAAGTTTATATACTAGTCATTCTACAAATATTTCATGATAACTAAAAATCTTTAAGAGTAAAATTATATAAAAAAATTAATTTATTTAAAATAAAAGTAATATGACTAAGTGTAATTTACTTAGATGTGATTAAAAAGTAATTGAATACTATGTATAGTAAAAAAAATTGATATTATTGAAGGATAAAATTAAAATTTATTTCTATGTATCATTTTTGTCCCCAACGTTTTCGTCCTATTTAAGTCCCTGATATTTCTAAATCGTCTCAATTTTGTCCTGCCGTCAATTCTGTTAACGGATCCCTAACGCCAGGACAACATTGAGTCAGTTTTGAAATATTAGGGACTTAAATAGGATGATTGAAACGTTAGGGACAACTTTGAGACTTACCCCAAACGGGGACCAAAACAAACTTAATTCCTACATTCCACTTATATTTTCATCAAAACAAATTTAATTCCTACATTCCACTTATATAAATAGCACCATAACATACCATTTACAGCATCATGATCCCCAGATCCTACTAGAATCAACCATACCTCAATTTTACATAATTTCATACATAATTTCTCAATTAACCAACAAAATCATCATCAATCATCATATAGCATTCTAGCTTTATTACCCATATCAATCATCATCAAACCACCATACTCATATCAAATTATACACATTATACATACAAGCTCCCATCTCAACCTCCACAAATCATTAATCACATACATAATAATCATTCTCAACCAACACAACATCACAATCCATTTCCTATCTTAGGGTCACTAGCCAAAATTTTCATAGAACATTATATATTAAATACGAGAAACT
The DNA here is from genome assembly GCF_003086295.3 of Arachis hypogaea. NCBI lineage: Eukaryota > Viridiplantae > Streptophyta > Magnoliopsida > Fabales > Fabaceae > Arachis > Arachis hypogaea. The sequence continues at coordinate 25,701,869 of NC_092051.1, read as the reverse complement.
TAAATCATATCTTGGCCAATTTCCAAGTATTACCCAAGGCAACCCACTAATGCATTGAACACAATCCCAAGGATCCGAAATCACCAAAGCAATGACACCCAAACTCCACCAAGCCTCAAGTGTTCACAATTCAAGCTCCAATTTCAAATATACACACCTAATTCACATTACCACATATATATATATATATATATATATATATATATATATATACACACAAAAAATTTTAACACCTATCACACAATAGTCCAAGAATCCACAAGGTTTAGAAAGTCCTTACCTTATCCGTACCTCAAATAAGCAAAACCCACTAATCCATCAAGTTTAATTTGAGCCTAAGCAACAGGACATCAACTTTAAACAACCAAACCCCAAAAATTTGAAAACCAAGAGAATTGAGAGGCTGAGATGAGAAATTGGGTTTTTTTACCAAAATTGGTTATTGGGCTTTGTAGAGCTCGACGCGCTGGATACGTGGCCGTAAACGGTGCAGCAATCGGAGCTCCGGATCAAAAGTTATGGAGGATTGAATTATGAGTGAGGGTTTGTGAATTTGCAATGTGTTCTTCCCCTTCCTCAAGTTTCCAGCGTGAAACACAATGAGAGAAGGAAGAAGGACTGTTTCCCTTTAAGTGCCAGTAAATTTGGATTGGGCCTTGGGCCCAATACGGGTCTGGTTTGCCCGGTTCGGCTCGTTCGACCCAATATTGGGCCAAATTCTTTTAAAATTAGTGTCAATATTCTCGTTTTAGTTTTCTCTATCACATTAAACTATAAAATTCTATTTTCTAATTTTCTTGATTAATAAAAAATTATTAGCTAATTATTTACTAATCTCTCGGTTTTTATATCCTATCCCCCTAACAGAAATTTTCGCCCTCGAAAATTCTAATTACTAACGAGAACGGGTTGAGGCGCTCCCCTCGTCTACAATTCCTGGTCTGTATCCACGTTTAATACTACGTCCAATCTTTCCAGTCCTAAACTCGTCAACTCTATTTTGTAATTTAAACAAAAGCGGGGTCCCAGCTCCAAGCGGAACAAATTCGGTCTACAAATTTGATATCGCACTTACCTCGATCTTGTCGCGGCCATCCTACACCTGTGGCCCTCCCCCGCAGACAATCCCTCGACATGAGCCCCGGTGCTCCACATCGAAAATGCATCCCCAGTTTGGCCCTGTATGGCTCATCTGGAGCAGTCTCACCACAACCTTCCTATAGCAGCGCCCAATTCATGGAGCAATCTTCCGCGAACTGGCTCTTCTTGACCAACTCAGTGAAACTCGTTAGCCTTTGGGGATATACGTAGTTAAAGATATCTCTCCTAAGTCCTTTCTCATACTGAGCACACATCCACTCCTCATAATCAGCTGGATTTTCTTAACAAACTTTTGAGAAATGGCACAAGCTGTCGAATTCACGGGTATAGTCAGCAATGGTCATTCTTTTGCTTCAACTGCGTTAACTCCAATTCCTTTGCAGTGTGAAACGCATGCAATAAATATTTTCCGTAGAACTCTATCTTACACCTATTCCAAGGGACATCTGTCAACTCCACCTACAAGGTATGACATAACTCCTGCCACCAATTCTGAGCATCTTCCTCTAACATGTAAGTCACTATCTCCACTCACTGTATTTTAGAAACATGCTAGGTGTACAAAAATATCTCCACGTCTCGAAGCCACTGATTAGCCTCCAAAGCATTGGCGTCTCCGTTAAACCAAGGTGGACCACTCTTGAGGAAATCAGTAAGGGTCAAAGACCTATAGTATCGACCTACGTTACTTGTACCGGAACCAGAGTTTCCATCTCGATGTCCTTGCATGGGTTCTACCACGGGATTTTCTCTCTGAATACCTCGCTCGGATCCGTGAGACATCATTTGGTCCCTGTTCACACCAAATAATTGATATTAAGGTGATCAGTCTCAATATCTCAAGTTCGGTATTTTAGAGTCCCAAATGCATGCTCACAAACAAGTATGCTACACATATTCGTCAGATATCCTAAGTAGCACATAGACACGCACACAGAGTATGCACAAGAGCATAGTCAATCTGTCCCTCAGGCTATACAGGAACGAACTGCCATGATACCATAATATAACATCCTACCACACAGAGCTTTATGCTTAAGCCATAAAACATAGGTAGTGTGGTATTACGACCTCTAAAATAAAATGTATATAATGATAATAATGAAATAAAAATAGTATACTAGGAGCCTCGATAAACAGGTAAAACAAAGATCGCAAAATAGAAAGCGCAACGCTCAGAAATGCGGATTACTTGCTTAAGAAAAAAACTAAAGTTATAAGCATGATATAATAGAAACTAGGAATAGAGAACAAAGGTATATAATAACAAGCTCCTAACTCAGCCTGCGAAGCTAAGGCTGGCCGAAGAATCTTTACATATATAATATACAACCTTAAGCCCAAAGGAACATGTTTAAAAGCCCTAGTTCTCCATAAAACCTCTAGGAGGTACATTAGCAAAGTAGTAATATACACATGAGGAGATATATATATATATATATATATATTTAACACCCATCACACAATAGTCCAAGAATCCACAAGGTTTAGAAATCTCTTACCTTATCCGTACCTCAAATAAGCGAAACCCGCTAATCCATCAAGTTTAATTTGAGCCTAAGCATCAACACATCAACTTTAAATAACCAAACCCCAAAAATTTGAAAACCAAGGGAATTGAGAGGCTGAGATGAAAAATGGGATTTCTTACCAAAATTGGTTGTTGGGCTTTGTAGAGCTTGACGCGCTGAACGCGTGGTCGCAAATGGTGCGGCGATCGGAGCTCCGAATCAAAAGTTATGGAGGATTAAATTATGAGTGAGGGTTTGTGAATTTGTAATGTGTTCTTCCCCTTCCTCAAGTTTCCAGTGTGAACACAATGAGAGAAGGAAGAAGGTATGTTGCCCTTTAAGTGGCAGTGAATTTGGATTGACCCTTGGGCCTAATACGGGCCCGGTTTGCCAGCTAGGCCCGTTCGGCCCAATCTTGAGCCAAATTCTTTTAAAATTAGTGTCAATATTCTCGTTTTAGTTTTCTCTATCACATTAAACTATAAAATTATATTTTTTAATTTTCTTGATTAATAAATAATTATTAGCTAATTATTTACTAATCTCTCGATTTTTACATTACTCCTCTATTAAAGGGGTAAACGACCAAGGATTGAAGGAAGGAGTGAGAGTACAAAGTTTGGATTTTCATAACTTACAAAGCTAGACCTTCTCATTCATGGTTTTCTATTGAATATTCTACTTTTTCAGTTTTATCTTTTTTTGTTTCAATGAAAAAAGGCATTAATGTGAGGAATTAAGAAAAAGCCTTTGAAAGAAAAGGCAAAGAGAGTTAGATTTGGAGAAAAATCAAATATTTTTTTCAGATATCCTTTGTACATTTTTTTATTTTGTAATTATGATCTTGAGAGAATTCCCTTACTAAGTTAAGTGAACACTAAGTGGTTGAAAATTTAAGGAGTGAACCTAGCCAACTTTAGCTTGGGTAGAAGTTGGATTTGTCACATATAGGATTGGATTGAATCTTAGGGAATTTGGTGATTGTAATATTTGAAAGATAGTGAAAATTTTACTACATTTTTGGGAAAAACTGGATGTAGGTCGCACTGCATATGGTGGCTAAACCAAGATATATGACTGTGTCACTCTACCTTCTCTGTTCTGATTCTGATTTTATTCTCTATGAGATAAAATAAAATTGTCTCCTACTTATTCTATCAAACAAGACGTCACAGCAATTCTACTCCCACGCAAATCTGTTTTGTCTCCTCTATCAACATGAGACAAAATAAAAGTATCTCCTACATTTTTAATAAAAGCAGACTTAACAGATTCTCTAAGTTCCATCAAATTTGAAGTAAACGCAAGTAAAGTAAAAAGAGACATAAATTCAAAATAATTTTAGAAGATAAATAAGAATAAGGAAGATTAGAGGAGAGAGCCATAAAATAGCATATATATTAGAGAGTCTAAAAAATAAAAGAATATACATCAGTTATTATTATATACAAATATATGATACATATACGTAGTTGATACATATTATTTCATCAATTTTTTCAAAAAATGAAAAAACAAAAATTTAATATTTCCATGTATTATATATAATTTTTAAATAAATTATATTTTTACAAATATTTTGATAAAAAAAACTCATATTATATAATAATATTTTTACAGAAATAGTTTGTTAATAAGTTTTGAATATAATAATCTAATTATTCGTAAAGTAATATAAAATAAAATTTAATTATTTTATATTTTTATGTTATACTTTAAAATATTTTTAATATAATTTTTAATATTATAAAATTTTCTTGCATAATAATTAATTTTAATGAATAAAAAGTATTTATATTTTTTGTATTTATATACTTTATATTTATTTATTTAAAAATAAAAGATTATGTTGTTTAAAGTATCGTATATTAAAAAATATTTATTTATGTATTAGGATATTCTGTATTTATTAGAGTCCATCAATGCTCTTCTTTTATGTTAGTCTTTGATTTTCATTTAATAAAATCTAATGGTGTATATAAATATGGTACATCCAATACACACATAATTGTTGTGCTCATTTTAGACATACCCTATACAACGACTCTATTTACTTAAGGGTTTATCTGTACAAAATGAAAAAAATTTCATCAAAAATATAAAAAATTTAAGTTTTCAATGCATTTGTTTTGTATTTATTAAATAAAAATATTTAAAACTTTCTACTAGTAGTAAGCTTATCATGTGTCCTTAGGACACATATTACTAGCTAAACTCTTTTTTTTTTTTTGTGTCTAAACAAAAATTAAAGAAATTAAAAAAGCAAAAACGACACAAAAGAGACCTTTATAACTCAAATAACTTCTCGATCTTGAAGAAGAGTTTCAACAATTTTATCAGGAGGATCAAACCACTCAACGTACTCGTTCTGACTCCAAACTTCGAGCTTTGCCATCAGATCGGCCACCCTATTTTCCTCTCAAAGCACTAAGCTAAAAATGAATCTCCCACTCCTTGCCAAGCATTTCATGAATACGCACCACCAGATCCTCATCTTCCCTGTCTTCTGAAGCAGGCTCACTTTGAGCAGCAATGACTACTTCTTTGGAATCTGTTTTGCATACAATCTTCTTTAAGCCACACTCCCACGCTAAAACCATCCCTCTCTATATTGCAAAGAGTTCGGATTTTTTGATACTCCAAATTGGAATCCTCCCCAAACAACCTTTTATCCAAACACCTTCATTATTTCTAATCACACCCAAAATCTAATTTTTGAACTTCCAAAAAAAATGCTAGCATCATAGTTTACTTTCAAAAAATCAAGCTGAGGAAGTTTCTAATTCACATTCTTGAACAAAGATAGCTGACGAGGTTGAAACCGAGCCTGTTCTAACTCCATCTTCCATTTTCTAGCCAAGATCACCACTTTATGTTGCGTCTAAGCTTCATATGGATTAAAAATTTTCTGATTTTGATGCCTACAGATCCACCAAATGCCAAAAAAATAAGTTTTTTGTTCCAAAACAGCAACTCGCATAAAAGAAAACATATCCACACTGACCTAGAATTGATGGATCCAATCTCATCCAAATGTCTTGCACCTGTCGACAACATAGCAAGAAAGGCATCGCCGATTCTGTCTCTTCGCCACATCGAGGGCTCATGTTTGACTCAGAGAGTCCACACTGGTGTCAAAAGTCTCCGTTGGTAGAGAATCATGAATGGCAAACCACGCCAGGAGTTTTGCTTTCTCTGGGGTGTTTGCCTGCCATAGCCATTTCCAACTTCATCCCCCATTCCACTGAATCTTCTTTTTCAGTAACCATGCATATCCCTCTTTGGTTGAATAACCTTTACTAATATTTTTTGTTCAGATCCATACAGGTTCAACTGTGTGCTGCCAAAACCAGTTGGAAGATTGCATCATGTGGAGAACTAACTCTGATAAGGGAGTTGCAATTTGTCCCAAATGCTAACCATACTCACTCCAATCCTCCCTGATATTCAATTGAGTATCGGAGATATGGACAAAAGGGAGATAATCACAGATTTTGCCTCCTGGATGCCAAACAACAAACCAAATCGATTGGCCAAACTTATCAAGACTCCAAGTCAAACCCTCTTGCAAAAGCTGCATTATCTTCCCAATGCCCTTCCAGCAAATAGATGCAGCCTTTGAAACAAGAAATTTTAAGTTCAAGGACTTTTTGAGATATTTTTTTAGCATAATTTGGACCCACAATTTGTCATGGCAATTTAGCATCTGCTAAACTAACTTTTTAATCATTGCCATGTTAACTAGAGAAGAATCCTAAATGTCCAGACCACCGAAATTTTTTGGAGTAATTAACGTTTTTCAATTGGCCAAAGAGAGATATCTCTCATCAGTATTACCCTTCCAAAAAAACTGTCAAATGAGAGAATTAATCTATTCACAAGCATAGCCTGGAAGAAGAAAGTATTACATCTAATAAATAGAAATAACTGATATGACCAATTTAACAAGACATAATCTCTCAACTCAATTCAAAAGTCTCCCTTTCCATGATGCTAGATGGTTCTGAATTTTGTCAATAATCTCTATAGCACAGACCCGAGTCACTCTCGGGTGCCCCAAGTTAACACCTAAGTATTTACCTAAGTTTCGAGTAAAACAGATAGATGATACGCCGATAAACATCTTCTTCCTTACATTGAAAATATTTTTTTGAACATATTGCTTTAGACTTCTCAAAGTTAACTTTCAATCCAGATGCTTTGCAAAAAGTGTTTAGGACTTCCATGACCATAATAATTTGTCTCTTAGCTTTGCAGAAAAATAGGAGATCATCCGCAAACATAAGATAAGAAACCTTGGGTCCCCTCTGGATACAGAAACTGATTCCCACTCTCCTTCAGTCACCTTATGCAAAATGTAACAGGCCGATCTCTCCATACAAAGAACAAACAAATAAGACGACATTGGATCCCCTTGTCTTAGTCCCTAATCTGGACTAAAGCTCTCAAGCTTACTACCATTCCACAAAATAGATAAAGAAGAAGAAATCATACAATTCATAATCAACCTGGTTATAGTGCTAGAAAAACCAAAATTACGAAGAGAGTGCTCCAAGAATCTCCAGTCAACTCTGCATATGCCTTTTTCAAGTCAATCTTGAAAGCTAAAGTTCCTTTTTTGGATTTCGTCTTTCTCATAAATGAAGAATCTCTTGAGTTATGACAATATTATCTATTACTCTCCTACCTGGAATAAATCCTCCCTGAAGTGGACCAATGATGTCAGAAAGAAAAGGCCGAAGACAATTCACAAGAGGTTTAGTAATAATCTTGTACATCACATTAGATAAACTGATAGGTCTGAAGTTTTTAAAAGATTTGGGTGTCCCAACCTTTGGAATAAGCACAATGAGAGTTTCAAAAATCGATGCATCCATATGTCCCCCTGAAAACGCTAGGCTCACAATATTATGGATATCTTTCCCAATGTAATTCCAATACTCCTTGAAGAAGTATGCCTGAAAGCTATTAGGACCTGGCGCCTTGAATGAGTTCATTCCTATAACCGCCTTCTTAACCTCCTCTAAAGTGACTAGCTCTACGATGCATCTACACGCCTCCTGGCTTAACTAAGGAAGAGAAATATCACCAAGAGCATCAATATCAACCCGTTCTCTTCTACAAAATAGTTTCATGAAAAATTTATTAGTCTCCGCTTTCAAATCCTCTATATCGTCAGTCCAAATTTCATCTTCCAGGAAAATACCATGAATCTTATTCCTTCGTCGACGCATGATGGTCTGCATGTGGAAAAAGCTTGTGTTTTTATCTCCAAATCTAACCCATTGATCTCTAGATTTTTGGTATCATAGAAGTTCTTCTTGCAGGAGAACATTGTTGTACTCATCATTCAGATCTTTCTCCTTTACCAAGAGATATGGGTGATCTGAGGATTTCAAAGTCAACTGAAGCTTATTGATATGATCTTCTAGCTGTTGTTTCTTAACAAAAATATTACCAAACATCTCGTTATTAAATTTAATAGACTCTTTTTGCACCTATTTGAGACTGGCAATCACATTGGTAGTCTTCTTGTTCCACGCATCTTTAACTATACTAGAGAAAGCAGGATGAGTTGTCCAGGCAGCTTGAAAACAGAACGGTTTATGTTCATGTTTGGAGTGGTAAGGTCACTTATATCGAATGAAAAGAGGACAATGATCTGAATGAAGCCTGCATAGAGTCTCTGAATATGTTTCTGGAAAACTCCGACACCGTTGTTGATTTGCATAAGCCCTATCCAATCTCTTAGCCACATCCCTGTCACTAGAAACCCTTTTATACCAAGTATAAGCTCTTCCAAAGGAACTAATGTCAATGAGGCCACACATGTCTAGAGTTTCAACAAACCTCTTTACCCTTCCACTATGAAAGAAACCCCCTCTCACCTCAGTAGAGTGCATAATCTCATTAAAATCCTCTACTGTTAAACATGGTATTTGAATTCACTCAGCTAAGCCTATCAAGTGAGCACATAAATCTTGTCTAATTCCCATGTTAGAACTCTCATAGATAGCACTACATAACCATAATTTACTTTCTAAAGATATTTCCACCGTAATCCATTGCTCCATGATACTGATCACTTTGCAATGATTAACTGGGACAGCAGATAAAAACCAAATACTACCTCTTTGACTTTGCGCTTTAGAGATGGCTACAGCTGAATAACCCAAACCACTCCAAAAAAATTTTAGTTTGTCAAAAATAATATGTATTTCCAACAAACAAATAAAAGATGGGTGATATTTGTGAACAAGCTCTTTACAGTGAATACGAGCCATCTTATTAGAGACTCCTCTAATATTCCAAGCCAAAATATTAAAATCACAACTATCCATAAATTATACCAACATCATGGCTTAGAATGGACTGCCTATTAAAATTATACCACTGCCACCACCTCTTCCTGCTGTTGGGAGGCCTCCGTTCCAGCTTCATCACATTTTCTAGCCCCAATATCAGTAGGTAAATTTTCAATGAAATTGGGCCTTATGCATTTTTTATTAGAAGCAAAATCCGGGGTCTTTACATCAACGCTCCTAGCCTCATGATAACCATATGCTCTATTTAAATTATTCATGCCTCCCTATCTCGAAAAAGTCAGCCTTATTCCTTTGATTCAAACCATACGTTGTCAATCCATTCCTTATTTTTGGCCCACCATGAATTACAAACCCTTTTGTAACATTGGGCTTGTGTGCTTTTAGTCCAGAACTCTCCCCTTCAACCCCTGACCACCAATCTTCTTTTTTTCTTTTTTTTTATTCACCTGGACCCACTCCTCTTTTGTATGATTGCCTTGCATGATCTCCTCACTCCCATGCAACGTCTCATGTGAGAAATCCCCACCTTCCTTATTTGGTTCATTAATAACTTGTTCCTTTTCAAATTTAAACAGCGTTTTTGAATTTTGAATTTGAACTGTCCCCTCTTTACCCTCTGAAACTTCCACCGTTTGTTCGGCGATGCCACCTCTTCACTCAACATTCTATCATTGGCTATCCGCATCACAGTTTGTTCTACCTATTTTTTTTGTACAGGCTATTCTCTCATGCCCAAAACACTTGCACTATTCGCATGCTAATTCTAAGTTCTCATATTGCACTTGATATTTGTGACCGTCAACGATGATGTATGTCACCACCGGCAGTCCCACGTTAATCTACACACAAATTCTAGCAAATTTTCTGTGTTTCGCCTCCTTTGTTGCCATATTTACCTTCATGGGTGTGCCAATAGCCGCAGCAATTCTTTTCATTGCTCTTTCTTGATAGTACCATATATTCAACCCCACAATGCGTACCCGCACGAAAGTGGATCCAAAAAACTCCTCACAAGGGAAAAAGTCAGATATCCAAGACTTGGCTGCCAAATAGTGTCCTCCTAGCCTCCACGGACCACCCAGGAGGATCCTATCTCTATCCTCCATGAGATCATATTTCACAAGGAAATATCCATAGCCAACGTCCATAACCTCATAACCGCCGCGCACTCGCCAAATGCTTCTGAGACGATGAACCATGGCCGTATAACTCACATGCTTTCCAAGCACTTTAATGACAGTGGAATCCTCATACGGTGCAGATAAAGCTCGTCTTGCCTCTTCTGAGAACGTTACGATCGGCGGCTTTGGATCCCCTTGTTTACCTGTCCCAATGGCTAAACTATTACCGTCCAGTGAATCATCAACTACAAAAAGTTTCGAATTAGACACGCTAACCACTTTATTCCTAAAGGGGACTCTCGTCCTTTTGGAATCCTCTATGCCACTAGATACAACCTCTATCACACTCTCCCCCTTATTACTTCTAGAGAAAAGGACAAATAGGTCCCTGACTTTTTGTTCCGTGGACATTTTTGTCCCTGACCATTGAAAAATACTTTTAAGTTCCTGACCTTCACAAAACTTGGACGGATCAGTCCCTCCGTCCAAATGCCTCCGTCAGGGACTGATCCGTCCAAATTTTGTGAAGGTTAGGGACTTAAAAATATTTTTTAATGATCAGGGACAAAAATGTCCACAGAGCAAAAAGTCAGAGACCTATTTGTCCTTTTTTCTTACTTCTATCGGCGAAGCCGGTTATCTTACTGTGTTTTCCATTCTCACGGCCACTCTCATTCCCGTTCACCTCTTTGCTGCTCATAGCTCTCACTTCTCTTTGTGTTTATTGACTATCATGGTAAATAATATAAGTTCTAATTATTAGTTAAACCCTTTACTTAAATAAAAATTTTTAGTAACCAAAAAAAATAGACAAAAATAATTAAAATTTATTTTATTTAATTTTTATTAATTTTATTAACAATTAATATATATTAAATAAAATAAATTTTTGCTGATTTTTTTCCTCTTTAATATTACCAATACTGAAGTTACACTTGACACCTAATTTTTAAATTTGAAAATCAGCTAATGATTTGTCGATTTTGATGAGGGAAAAATAGCTCGAGCTACCCATTTGGATTTGACAAAATTGCACCCCACTCCAAACTTCTTAAGAAATTGCACTCTAACTCATTTTACAGATATGCGAGCTAATCAATAAAAAAATACAAAATATTATTTATACACTAAAATCAACCATTAAAATTAGTCATCATATATTTATATATAAATATAAGTATAATTTAATTTATTTTTAATATATATTTTATATAAATAATTAATTTTAGTGACTAATTTTAACGTATAAAAAATAAGCTAACATAGACTAATAATCCAAAAAAAAAATTTCAATATTCATTACAATTTTTTTAAAATTACTATTCTACTATTTTATTCATTTTTATCCTCTAACACCACATTTCATCTATCATGACAAGCCACTTATCTCCACCATGAGTCATAGGTGACCACCTCCAACAACTATGACAGGCTATCTTTGCTGGTAATCACTTTTAGCCATTTATCACTAGTCTTCCTAAATTTTAAATCCAAATTCTAATTCCTAAATCCTAAATTCTAAATCATAAATTTAAAATCTTAAATTCTAAACCGTAGATTCTAAATCCTAAACACTAAATTTTAAGTTCTAAAGTCTAAACTTTAAATTTTAAATTTTAATTTTTAATCTTAAATTCTAAACTTTAAATTCTAATTTTTTAAATTTGAGTTTTTGATATTTTAATTATTTCTAATTTTAGATATTTTTATTTTGAATTATTAACTACTTTATTAATTGAAAATTATTGGTTATCCATACCTTTTCGTCATCTTATATTATAAATTCAAATGATACCCAATTTTAACACTATTATCTTTTTCATTCTTTTTAATTATCTTATGTATATACAACGTAGAGTGAAATTTCAACAAACTTGAAGGGGGTATAAGTGTTACATTTTCTGAAAAGCTTGTGTTATGCATATCAATGACAAATTTTATATTTTTAGTATACTTTGTCCGAATAATAACATACTAAAATACAATAAAAATTAAAGATACGCTTCACACCAAGTCACCAACGGATTTAGAAAAATGTTAATACTTACTAAGTTACTATTTACTTTTAGAAATGTCAATTTACACTGTTTTTCGGGAAATGTGTCGATATGCGTAGAACTGATCGAGAAGTAACAACAACGTCAGCAAATTAATTATACGATTTTTTTTTATAGGTTTCTCAACCAAAAAAAGTAAATCAAAAAACAAAAACATGAATTATTTTATTGTTCAAAAAAATAAAATTTTATTATCCAAAAAAATTCATTTAAATTATTTTTAAAATATGACAAAATATATATTCGTGAATGGAAATATCGAGTAAATTGTCAAATTATACTTTTAAAAGATCATTCATTTTTTAAATTAGTCTCTAAAATTATTTTTAATTAAATTCGTCCTTCAAAAATTTTAAATTAGTCATTTTAGTCTTTTCGTCACTTTCATTGCTAAAGACATCAAAATTTGTTGATGTAACACGTGCGTTAAGTGATATCACAACACATATCTAGTGTGTGTTTGGATTACAGTTTGCAAACGGGAATTTGCATAAAATTGATTTTGCAAACTTGATTTTGGTCAAAAGTAAGTTTGTGTTAAAGTGATTTATGTTTGGTAATTTTTGTATCAAAATAGATTATAGTAAAATAAATGTTGTTTGGCTTATACCATTCAAAATCACTTTTAGATAAAAAATTACTAAAATGGACATCAACTTAGATTTTTTTTATATTATCCTATTGTTTTAATTTAGATATTTAAATAGATTTTATTAGTTAATTTTATAATAAAATTAATATTTACTTACTAAAATAAAAATAACATATAAAAATAGACAAAATATTTTTTTAAATAAAAATAAAAATTATATATATTATATATATATATATATATATATAAAAGAATATTTAATCAAATATGTTACATTTTTTAAGTATTAAATGTTACTTTAGTATTTTTTTTACATCGTACTCTTATTCTAGTACTCTCAATAATCTTATTCTTAATATTAATTTGAAATCCAACGTTTATGATTTTATTATTATATATGATTAATTTTTTATTTAATTTATCTTTTTTAATGGAATCATAATCTATATTATAAAAAATTACACTAAAATATAGTATAGGAGAATTACAATTATAAAAGATAGTACTGAAAATAATAAAAAAAAATTAAATATTTACTTTATAGTGATTGAAACAAATCTAAAAGTTCTTAATGATCTTTTTATATAATATATTTTTAGTATTTTTAGTACTCTTTTTTTAGTATGTTATAATTTTTTACTATTATTATTATTTACAGTTAATTTTTTTATTTAATTTACTTTACTTAATAGAATTAATAAATCATATTATAAAAAGATAATAACAAACATAATACACAAAAATCACGATTATAAAAGTGTATAATGTCAAACAAATAGTTAAAAAAATATAAATAATAAATAATAGAAAATTAGAGCTCATATAAATAGAAATAACAAGAATTTTATAAATAATACACACATATACAAAGGATAAAGGTGGTAAAAAGTAAATAAAAGGTTAGTATCTATGGCTAAAAGCCCGTTAAGAAAACGCAGAAGCTAAAAATAGTTGCTTCTTGTAAACGCTGGTTTTGGCAACAGAATCACTTCTGCGTTCATGAGAAAAAAATTTGCCAAACCAAAAGTTGAAACTTTCAAGAAATTTAAACGTGCTTCTTCCCTTCCAACGGATTTCCCAAACACACCCCTAGTAGTTCTAATTTGCGGTTAGCATGATAAGCTTATGAAATTAGATCAAATCAGCCCCAAATTAAGGGATTCTAATGCCTCAAATTCTCCCCTCAATTAGATTTTGATTTGATCTTATTTCATAAAATTATCATGCTAATAGTCAATTAAAACTCTTATATGTGTGTTGTAGTATCACTTTTGGCACCGCCAATAAAAAAAATGATAGAAGGAGTAACGTGGTTAATTTAAAATATTTGAAAGATGAATTTAATTAAAAAAAATTTTAGAGACTAATTTGGAGAACGATTGATCTTTTAGAGACGAATTTGATCATTTATTTTAAAATATCCTACGTTAATAAAAACGAATGACGTGATAATCAGAACTTTTGATGTGAAAAGTGAAATTTTAACCTTGACAAATAAATTATGCTACGTTTTTCTATTATCGTAGTAAGTCTCTAATCACGACTTGATATTTTTAGCATATTTTTAAATTATTTGAGAATATTTTTGTTGATAACAAAATTTAAAAGAATTTTTATCGACGCTAAAATAATTCGAGCGTATTTTTTAAGGTTTTAAAAAGGTACTTACAAATTTAGAAAATTAATATTAGTAATATTATTAATATTAATCAAGTAATTAAACAGTTGGTTATAACCGTTTTATTTTAAGATACTTCAAATAGTAACGGTTATACATGAATCATTGTATTTGTTGGCTTGAAAAGTCATCAATCATAAAAGGTTGTGAATGTTTGAATTTGTAATGTGTACGTCCAGTGACAAAAAGTAATGACCTTTCAGAAAGATTTTTTCAGCGAAAAATTTTTTTTGTTAAAGAGAGTGAAAATTTTTTATTATTGTTAAGTAAAAAATTTATAAGTTTCATTGTATTTTAAAAGAGTATGGTAATTAATTTTATTGTAATTAAGATTTAGTTTGGTAAAATTTTTACTTTTTAAGAGTAGCTTATAAAAGTTAATTTTTAAAAGATAACTTTTTAAAAGTTATTGCATTTATGTTTAATAAATCAAATTAAAAATAACTTTCAATAAATACAAGCAATATCAATTGCATTTGATAAAATGACTTTTAAAATTTAAAAATATTATAATAGACATAAATGTAAGTATTAAATTTGAAAATTAGTTAACATATGAGGTTATATTAGACTTTTAAATTTTAAAAAGTACAAGCCAACTTTGAAAAGCTCTATCTTAGGTGCTTTTAAAAGTTGCAAGCACAAGCACATGGTCTTTTTGATTTACCAAACACAAAATGAGGAGCTTGAGCTTTTAAAAAATACAAACACCTCTTCAAAAAGTTTTACCAAACCAAGTTTAAGTGTGGGAACAAGTATTTCTCTACAAAAAATAATCTAATCGTGCCTTGAAACTATAACACAATAAGTTTTGTCATGTTCTTAATCATAATTTATCCATCATTTTTAGAGAGATATTTGTGAAGATGACACAAAATCAAAACACTACGTTTAAGGTCATGAATCAAGAATTTGTCAAGTTGGATTGATTTGTTGGAACAAATTTCAACTGTTGGAGGGGTAAGATGATGTTTCTTCTTTCGAATCTCAATATTGCATATGTGATTGACCCAAAGACTACACTAATTACTGATATCGTTGAAAATGCCACACAGAAAGAAAAAAAAAAGATTATTTAAATAAAGAAGAAACGCGATGAAAATACCTTTATATGTCTAGGTCATATTCTCAATACTTTATCTAATTGACCCTATGATTTTTGGATTATTTTCAGAAATAAAATAAAAAAATTCATATTTCCCCAAACACCATTTTTGAACTTTAATTCTTTAAATACGATTTTTTTTTAGAGCAAGTTCGCCGCACCCCCGACGAAATTTATACAAATTATATAGAGTTCACCTTACCCCAGCGAACTCCCTTTAAATTTTTTGAATCCCACATCTTTAATCCATTTTAATCAATTATCATCATCTCCAAATAGCAAGGTTGCGAGAACCGGACCGGTCAATAAATCGGTGAGGTCACTGGTTTAATGGTTCACTGGTTCGACCGGAGTTCAACCGAAGTTCAACCGGTTTAATTAAATATTAAATAAAATTATTAAAAAACTTAAAATAATCTTAAGTATATAAATTCAATAATTTCTAACTTAATAAAATTTAATATTTCACATAATAAATTATCCATTACTTAATATTAGAGGTTCACAAACAACTTCAAACATCAAAGTTTATAACTAAACAAAAAATAAAACGTACATAATGACAAACCCATAATGTTCTACATTCAAAAGATACAATTACTAGCAAGTTTTCAACTAATCAAAGATGCAACTCATCAAAAATCATAATTATCATTAAGTGTTCCAACATCTCCATCATAAACAGGTAATCCAAAGCCACCATCATCAGAAGTACCACCAAAAGAAGCTGTATTTGAAGAATCAGCAACATTAGGGAAATCCACATCAAGTTCCACATCTCCTCCATCTAATAAAATAAAATAGAAAACCAAGAAAAAATTAAAGTTAGAACTTTACATCAGATATTGAGAGGAAATGAAACAAGTTTTGCTATTTCAATAACCTGTAGGATATGAAGGCATAGCATTATCCGTATAAATTAAATTTTCAATGCCTTCAATGTCTCCATTAGTAAATTCAGGATCTTCTTCATCTGGCATTACCCAAAAATCTACCGTGTCAATGTTTTGAATGTCAATTGGATCATAATTCTTCTTCTTGCGATGCATTCTAGATTGAAGGCGTAGATTATAAGTGACATAAACAATGTCACTTAGCCTTTGATGCTCTAATCGGTTCCTCCTCTTTGAATGGATTTGTTCAAAGAGGCTCCAGTTCCTCTCGCAGCCGGATGATGAAGATGTTTGATGAAGAAGACGAATTGCCATTTTTTTGCAAGTTAGGAGCACTCCCACCGTGTAGCCTCCACCATTCACCTACCAGAATATGAAATTCAACTATCAATTCTCATTCTATATTTAAAAAATATTCAAAGTAAATTGAACATAGAAATATAAATACTTACCAGGTTCAAGTCTCTTAATTGCTTTCAATGCACTTTCCCTTCCAAAACTTCCTTTTCGATCTCGATACAACTGTATCTCTTGCATTGCGGCAACCGAGTCATCACAAAGAGTTTCAATATCAAATAAATCAAGCAAAGACCTCAAGATATTTGCCTTCTTAACAAACCCCTCACTATAGAAGTAATCTGGATTCAAAAAGTATGCTGCTGCATGGAGGTCACGCTTCAAATGCTTATCCCACCGCATTTTCAAGATACTTGTATAAGGTGTGTATGCAGATTTCCTATTTCTAAACATTGTCTTGATATTAATTTTGGCTCTTTGCATGCCCGTATACACGATACCCAGAGAAGGTTTCTCATCAGCATCAACAAGCCTCAATAACTTAATTAGAGGACCAACAAGCATAACAATAGTAAAACAATCCTCCCAAAACTTACTTTCCAAGATAATTGAACTAACCATCTTCCCATTGACACTCTTGGATAATTTATGAGAAGTGAAATATTTGTCAATCACCAATGCTTGCAAGTCTTGTTTATGATCATATATACTTTTCAAAGTAATGAAAACAGTAGCAAAACGTGTTACACCTGGTTGAACAATTTCTTTCCACTCTTTTCTTTTTCTAAGCCATGACAAGAAAATCATATGATTGTAAACAAAGACAGTCACTTTTGAAGCACGAGAGGCAAGGTCAGCTATGTGAGGAAGACTTGCTATGTCTTTTAAGATAAGATTGATGCAATGAGCAGCACAAGGAGACCAAAAAATATTTGGATACTTTTCATGAATGAGTTTTCCAGCAGATACATAATTCGCAGCATTATTAGTAACCACATGCACAATGTTACTAGACCCAACCCACTCAATAACCTCAGCAAACAATTTAAACAAGGTATCGGCAGTTTTTATCATATCAGAAGCATCAACAGACTTAACAAATGACATACCAGCAGGATAATAAACTAGAAAATTAATTAACGTACGCTGCCTTTGATCAGTCCAGCCATCTGCCATCAGTGTACAACCAGTCCTTTTCCACGAGCTCCTATAACCTTCAACAAGCAACTGACACTCCTTCTTAAGATCGGCCAGCAAATGAACTCTCATTTCGTCATACGACGGTCCCTTGAAACCAGGTCCAATTGCATCAACGCCGTCCAAGGCAGGTTGAAAGTAAGGCGATTGAATTGCATTGAATGGAATCCGTGCATCAATGATCCATCTTGCAAGCCCCAACTTAACCTTGTGTTTAACTTGTTTACTGGCCAAGACACTTTTCAAAGCTGGTTGAGAGCCTGGCGTAGTCCTTTCCTTAAAATAACTTCCAATTGGAGTAGCAGCAATCGCTCTTCTCTTTCCTTTGTCTCCCATTGTTGCAGGAGCCGGAGGTTGTACAGGATTAGGCGCCTCACCCTCTTCTTCCGCTTCTCTTTCACTTTCCACATCATAACACTCAGATGTAAATTTTCTTTTTTCTGCCTTATTTTTTTTGTTTTTCTCCAAAAGCCTTTTGAATTGAAGCTCAACATCTTCAGTTACTTTGGTACAAACTTTAATTTGTCCAGGGATTTTTGCAACATGATATTTCATTCTATATATCCCCCCTCCATTATAAGTATTCAAGCAGAAAATACATGTATATTGAGCCTTGTTATTTTTGTCATACTTCACTGTAAAATATTGCCAAGCTGGATCAGATTTACCTCTAGATGAACCAGTTTGAGAATTTTGAGCAGCATTATCTTGTGGCTGTGAGTTACTTTGTGATTGTTCCATCTATAACAATAAGAAAATCAAAGACAAGAAATCAACTTCAAAAAAACCATGAAAATAATGAAGCAGCAAACAGAACAGGCAGCATAGAGAATCAAAAACTATTTCCAGCAAACAGAACAGGCAGCATAGAGAATCAAAAACTATTTCCAGATTCCAGCAAACAGAACAGGCAGCATAGATCAACTTCATGCAGCTTGACAGTCACAGAAATCAACTGATTCAGGTAAAATAAAAATTTAAAACTATTTCCATTCAGAAGCAACAAAAAGCAGAAGCAAACAGAATGGTCGAGCATAGAGCAAACAGAAGCATAGAGCATATTCATGAACCAGCAAACAGAATCAGCAAACAGAACAGGCATCATAGAGAATCAAAAACAAAAATTAAGATCAGCATGTTATCCATGAACCAGCAAACAGAATCAGATGCCCTGTTATTTTTTTTTTCAAACAGAACAGGCGAGCTAGAAGGAAGCATGTTCAAAATCAAGAAGACAAGAAAATCAGTCTTACCGACGAATGAGAGGCGGGCTCAACGCGGTGGTGGTCGCGGCTGCTGAGGAGCGCTGCTGGGTGGCGAATGAGAAGCGATGCTGGGTCGCGAATGAGGAGCGCTGCTGGAATCTGGAGCTTGGCGGGTGGTGGCAATGGTGGCCTTGGTGGATGAGGGGGGAAGAAAGGGGAGGAAGCTGGGAGCTTCGGGGGTTTGGTGGGTGGCTGATTGATTAGGGTTAGGTTGGTTAAGGTTAACGCGTACGCCAGTTTTTTTTTTTTTTTTTTTAAAAATAGCCAAAACGACGTCGTTTGGCTTATGAATTTCCAAACCACTGAACCGTCAAAAAACCGGACGGTTCTTCCGGTTCGCCGGTTAACCGCCGGTTCGACTGGTTTTTCCACCTGTTCTTTGCCATTCGATTTTTGAGGTTACCTGGACCGGCCAGGTAACCGGTTCCTGGTTTTTCCGGTTAAACCGACCGGTCCGGTCCAATTTTCAGAACCATGTCAAATAGTATATAGATCTACAAACCGTATATAGGAGTACACAAAAATACACAAGTAACAAGTATGGCTTCTTCAAGAATTTTTTTAATTATAAATTAAAAAAAAATTATATTTAATAATGGCAACCATTATCATCGTCTCCAGAAATACACAGGTACACCGAATAAGCTATATTTAACAAGAATGTAAACTTCTGAAAAAAGAAGCACCAAAGGACAATTTAGTGGAAGAAAAGGACCTAATTTCTACTGTTGTAGAAAAAATACAAAAGATATATATTGTGGTTAAAGAATTCAATATGGCAACACAAAAAAAAATAAATTGAATGGTGGTGAAATTCTGGGGTTCTTGTTTGCAATGATCGCAACTAATTCAAAACATATGAAGAAGTGAACAACAGAAAAGTTTTAATGGGTAATGACATCTCAGCCAAAGTTTGTGGTCAAAGAATTGTGGAATAAAATTTTACATTTAAAAAGAAATTAAATTTAATAAATGTACTTCATGTTCCCAATTTGAGAAAAAAATTAGTTTATGTTAGTCTCTTATATAAAAAAAGGATTTAAAGTTCTAATAGAATCTAATAAAGTGGTCTTATTTAAGAATGATGTATTCATAGGAAAATGATAATATACTGAAAGCATATTTAAACTTAATATTGATAATAAAATGAATTTTTTTTGTATGTTATTGATTCTTGTGATTTATGACATAATAGATTAGCACACTTAAATTACAAATCAATTGAATATATGCATAAAAATAACTATATTGATCTTAGTAATAAGAATTTTAAAAAGAAATGTGATATTTATATACAATCCAGAATTACTAAATTTTTTTCTAAAGTTGAAAGAAATACACATTTATTAGAAATGATTCATAGTGATATTTGTGAATTAAATGACAATATTACTAGAGGAAGAAAAATATATTTTATAATTTTTATTGGTAATTATTCTAAATTTATTTATGTATATTTGTTTAAAAATAAAGATAAAATTTTTAAAATATTTAAAAAATATAAAATAAAAATAGAGAATATGCATGATAAGAAGAGGAAAGTTCTTCGTAGTAAGAAATAAGGTTCGAAGGGGTAGTAACTTTTAGTTTGGCAGTAAGGAATGGTTAATAAAAGGACCATAATATATATATACCTACCAAGTGTAAGGTACAAATTTAGTAATAAGAGAATTTTGGGCGCCTTAACCCTAAAACATACCACAAAGAACGGCGGTCATTTCTTTAAAGGGTATACTATTTTGTAGCTTTCTTGTTCGATGCGTGCACACGAGATAAAGTACGCGCTTGCGTGCGTATGTGTGTGCACTTGCGCGCCTACCTTTGATGGGCTTCTGGAGGAGGAGTTAGAGAAAGGGGTTCCTCGCTCAACAATTTTGAGGTCGTCCAAGACCTAACTTAAAAGAATTCTGACTGTGGACTGATCAAGCGATTGGTGAGATGTTTAAGTCTCAATGTTATAGATAATTCAATTATAGATTTTCTAATGAATTTGATAACTTTTGTGAATTTTACTCCATATATTTCGCAATAAAATGGTTTGATGGAAAAAAAAAACCGTATCTTAGTGGATATGGTTAATTCAATGTTACTAAATATAAAATTGTCTTATAATTTGTGGGGTGAAACATTATTGACAGCATGTTATATCCATAATAGGATACCGTCAAGATATAGAAATATTTCTCTTTATAAAATATGAAAAGGAAGAAAACCTAATTTGAATTATATAAAAGTGTGGGAGTGTTTAGCGTTTTATCGAGTTCATGATCAAAAGAAAACTAAATTGGGGCTAAGAGTCATAAAAGGCACCTTCATAGGATATATTCAAAATTCTAAAACATATAAAATATTAGGCTTAGTATCTAATGTAGTTGTTGAATCAAGAGAGATAAAATTTATAGAAAATAAATTTATCAATAATTCAACTTCTAATTCAGAGTATCCCAAAATGATACTAATTCTTCAAAAAATAATAAACCTTTAAGTGACAAAGAATTAATTGAATCAAAGAATAGTTTGAAGTGAGAAAAGAAAAGGACTTAGGTCTAAATTTTATTTCTTCTCAAACTATCACTTTTTTAGTAGAAGGAACTACAGATTCTATAACAAATTAAACAAGATTCCTATTGTGATAAACATAAAGGGTGATACTCAAACGTTCAAAGAAACAATGGCTTTTAGGGATATTGCTTTTTTAAAAAAATAACAAATAATAAAATTGACTCAATATTATCAAACAATACTTGAGTCTTGGTTGATTTGCCTCTAGAAACAAATCCTATGAAATGTAAATGTATATTTAGAAGAAAGTATAACACTAATAGTTCATTACAAACCTTTAAAGTAAGGTTAGTGGCCAAGATATTTAGACCAAAAAAAAGGTCTAGACTATTTTAATTTGATACCTATAGACCGATGATAAGAATGACTTCTATTAAGACTCTTATAAGACTCTTATAGTAGTAACATCCATTCACAAGCTTTATATATATCAAATAGATGTTAAAATAACTTTTTTAACTAAAGATTTTAATGAAAAAATTTATATGGAGCAATCAGAAGGCTATGTGTTGCCTGAAAATGAAAAGAAAGTTTGTAAATTAGTTAAGTCTTTGTATGGCTTAAAACAAACGGCTAAACAATGACATGAAAAGTTTGATGCAGTGGTGTTATTAAATGGATTCTCACATAATAATGCGAATAAATATATATACTCAAAATTTACTAAGGATTATGGAGTAATCATTTGTCTACATGTTGATGATATGTTAATTATCGGAACAAATTTAGAAGGAATTCGTGTAACGAAAGAATATCTAACTTCTAAATTCAAGATGAAGGATTTGAATGAAGTTGATATAATATTAAGAATAAAAATGCATAAGAATAAAATTGGCTTTATTTTAAGTCAATCTCATTATATCAAAACGGTATTAAAAAAGTTTAATCATCTTACAATTAAAGAGTCCAATATACCATATGATTCTAATTTTAAATTAAAAAAAATATAGAGATACTCATAGTACAATTAGAATATGCTAGTGTTAGAAATAAATAGTATGACCACAATATAATATATCATGTGTCAAATAATTTGTTATTATTAGTGTATGTATTATTCAATTAAAAGGTTAATATAATAAGGTCCTTGATTAAATTTAGAGATTTATAATTGTGATCATGATCATAATATTGAGAGATAAATTTTTTATAATTTAATCTAAATTGTTCTTAATCATATGATTATTAAAAGGACATTAATAATCCAGAAATATCAATATATATATATATATATATATATATATATATAATAATTTTTATTTGATGAAGATTAATAGATCTCCTTTATTAAATTATATATAGATGGTGTACATAGATACATGACCATTGAACTGACTCATTTTAAGAATTTCTAATGGTTATAATTATAACATATTTGTCAATAAAATATTCTCAAGATGGAGATGGTACTAAAGTTTCTTTGACCTGCATCTATTGATGACAAGTCATCCTAGCCTATTTTAGCTAGTCTTTTTCTCTTGTTTTCATTAGAATTATGCACTTTCTTGAGCTACAAGCAAGCTAATTGAGTAGATTTTCATGTTTCCCTTGATTGAACCAACCATATATGAATTCATGCCATTTCATGAGGTTTTGTTTTATGCTATATTTGTTGCATATTATGAAAGAATGAATATCTCATGATTTTGAGCATAGCTTTGATGAGTTTGGTTGATTAATGATAGGTGAAGAAAGCTTGGAGAAAGGTTGAAGCAAAGAGGAATGGCTAGGAGTGAAGAGAGGACAATGGAATAAGTGAAATTGAACCAGGAAGCAAGAAGTTAGCCCCAACGTTAGCCCCCTAACTTGGAGGCTAACGTTGGAACTTGAAATTTCTTCCCTGGCCATCTAACGTTGGCACATGAATTCCTCCCTGGCTAGCCAACGTTTGCGCCAACGTTAGCCCCCTAACTTGGAGGCTAACGTTGGCACATGAAAACATAAGGGAGAAGGGCCAACGTTTGCGCCAACGTTAGCCCCCTAACTTGGAGGCTAACGTTGGCACATGAAAACATAAGGGAGAGGGCCCAACGTTTGCGCCAACGTTAGCCCCCTAACTTGGAGGCTAACGTTGGCACCACAAGCACACTAGACAAGGCCAACGTTAGGGTCAAAGTTAGACCCCTAACTTTGGCTCAAACTTTTGGTCCAACTTTTGCTAACCTCAAACCCGGTTCAATTGGTTCACTTTGGTTCTTCTTCAAACTTCAAGAGCAATCAACCAAGGCCTCTTTCAACCCAATTCCACCAAGAGTAAAGGCCCAACTCAAGGCTTGAAGATCATTTTTGAAAGTGTATAAATAGGATAGAATTCAAGTTATTCGGAGAGCTTTCCTTTTGGAATTTTCATAAGAGTTTTCGGAGAGCTTTTGAACTTTAATTTCTTTGCTTTCATTGCTTTCAATTTTAATTACATTTGTCTTGGATCTTGGATTAGAGAATTGAAGAAATTCTGTTTCAATCTCAATCTTGGATCTCTCTGCTTTATTTATTGAATTTGAATTTCCGTTTCTGTTACTTGATTCTCATCTCTTTTCTTTGCAATTTACAATTTCCTTGCAATTGTTCTTGTTGGATCTAGGAAGGCATTGAGATCTAGACTTGTTTTTCTAGTCTCTGGGTCCTGAGATCTGAATTTCCCATTTCACTTCTCTGTTTACTGCTTTCTATATTCATTTACTTTTCTGCTTTATATCCGTTTCAATCCCAATTTCCTTTCCCTCTTCTGTTTGATGCAATTTAATTTTTCCTTGTTTAATTTCTGCAAATCCACATCCCAATCCCCTTTACATTTCAAGCAATTTACATTCCTTGCACTTTAAGATTTCGCAATTTACATTTCTTGCACTCTAAGCTTCCGCCATTTAATTTCTTGTTCTTTACATTTCAGCAATTTATTTCTTGTTCTCTTTACTTCAATGCAATTTAATTCTGCAAGTCACAAAACCATCAACCAAATCTTGATTCGCTTGACTAAATCAACCACTAAACTAAAATTGCTCAATCCTTCAATCCCTGTGGGATCGACCTCACTCCCGTGAGTTTTTATTACTTGATGCGACCCGGTGCACTTGCCGGTTAGTTTTGGGTGTTTTGGGAGAGATTTATTTTTCCTCCAAAATATCTCATCATCTATCATAACAATTAACAATGTATTTATTACACTTTGATTCCGAATACCTAATACCCTATGGTGCTAGTTGAATGGACATTAGATATGATTTAAATACTTGTAGGATTAATGATTAGTCAATACAAAATCCATCAACTCTCAGTAAAAAGTTTGAGCTCTATGATTATAATGGTTACAATGAATAAAACCTTGGCCAAGGAGATTGAATGGATGAAGAATGAGTTTCTTAAGTTATTCACGGTTCGTTATAATAATGGTAACAAGTTAGAGTTGATAATTAAACCATACTCTAAGGGTTAACCAAGAGGTGAAAAGATGGAAGGAAGTATACTTTATTTTTCTCGGGTTCTTAGTAAAAATATATTACTTCATACTATCAGATCGATAATGAGAGTTGCTAGATGCCAACCTTGATTAATAAGTTTGGTATGACTAATTTACTACCTGTATAGTGTTAAACCTTTGGGGTCACACACTAACGAGTATTCTAATCTTGGCTAAAGAATTATTTAACTATTATTTTAATTTGATCAAATAAATAATTATATTAATTTAAATATAATATTATTATATTTTTTGTTGGAACCAAAAATATAATAATAATATGATAATGAGAATCAAGAATAATTGGTTATTTTGTTTCTAAATTTGAATTTAAATTTGGATGAGATCTTACTCGATTTTGGTTTAAATTGAATTGTGATATGATATGATTCATAAGATTTCAATTTGAGATAAGATAAGATAAGATTTAAATTTGAAATAAGATATGATTTAAATTTGAATTAAACAATTTAAATTTAAAATCAATAACAATCTCATACTATATATAAAGACAAGAGTAAAGGGAATTGAGACTAATACAAGAGGTTTATTCCTTTACCTCCACATACACAAATATATGTTATCATAATTTTTGGAGAAGAATTTTATGGTGGGCAAAGAATTGCAAAGAAGTTTTCTCAATTTAGACCAGATATCCATTAATAAAAAAATTTATAGTAAAGGTTGGTCTCGATGTGGATACGTATAGTGCCTTCATACCATCAAAGGAGAAAGTTATTTTACTAGTGTACTCAAATATTTAGATATGATTCATATTATTTGAATAAAGTTCAAGTACAAAATAGATCTTTAAAATTACTTTCTTTTCCTCCACTGTGTGTTATGAACACATAATAATTCTTCAGCTAGTGCTATAGAAAATTTAATATATGCAATGCATTACATCAGACCTAATATAACATTTGCTATGTGCAAATTATCAAGGTTTACAGGAAAGTATAGCAATCAACATTGAAAAGTTATAACAAGAGTTCTTGGTTATCTCAAGAAAACCATAAACTTTGAATTATATTATAGTGATTATTTTGCAGTTTGAAAGTTTATTCTGATGCAAGTTGGATTACAAATCTTAGTCATAACAAATTCATTCAGGATGAATTTTTACCATAGGTAGTGGAGCAATAAATTGGGCTTAAAAAACGTGCTTTTCACCTTCTTCTATGGAGGTTGAGTTTGTACCTTTATCAACCGTAGATAAAGAAGTAGAATGGCTCAAGAATTTGTTATATAATATAAAGATGTGGCCACAACAAATGATAGTCATTTCAATCTTATGTGATAGTAAATCAATCATTTCTCAAGTATAAAATAAAGTTAATAATAGAAAGTCTAGACATATAAATTTGAGATATCAGTTTGTAAGGTAATTAATAGAGGATGGTGTAATTACCATTACTTGTGTAAGGTCTCAAGAAAATTTAACAGATTTTTTTACTAAAGGATTGTCAAGGGATAAAATTGAAGATATAACTACTAAAATTAGATTAAAACCTATTGTTGTTAAATAATAGAAACCTAACCTCATTCTAATAGATTATTAGTTTTGAAATTTAATGGGTAATATCAAGTTATTTAACAACCAGAGCACTAAGGTATAGGATTTAGTGCTATATAAATAAATGGGTTAAGTATGATTTTGGTCCTTAAAGTATAGGCCAAAAAATTTTTTCGTCTCCAACTTTTTTTTTTGCATACAAAATTGTCCCTAAGGTTTAACTTGGTTTTAAAATCACCATTCAAATCAAAATACCCTTCTCTTTCTTCACCAAAATACTCAGTTTCTATTCTTCTTTTTCTTCTTCTTCTTCATCACAACATCAGTAGCAACAACAATAAAATCAAAAGCAGAACCAATGTAATAAACATAAAAAATAGAATCAGAAATAAAAAAATAGAAGCAGAAGAACAATGGAATCAGAAGTTCAATGAAATCAGGAGCGCAACAATGAAATCAAAGAAACAGAATTAGAATCATAAACGCAACAACAATGAAATCAGAATCAAATTCAGAAGTTGAAAAAATAGAAGCAGAAGAACAATGAAATCAGAATAGAATCAAAATTAACAACATCAATATAATCATAATTAGAAACAATGTGATTAACAAAATCAATAAATCAACAATGTAATTAACAAAAGAAACAGGAGCAGAAGAATCAACAATGTAATTAGCAAAATCAACAAATCAAAAGTAGAATCAAAAGCCTAGGAAAGAGCAGCGGTGGGGACTAACGGCGAGGACGCGAAGCGGCGGCAAGGTCAGTAGCAGCGGCAGCAGTGGCAGAGCACGACGGCGACGAGGCACCCCTCTTCTTCTCCCTGGTCATTTTTTTTCTCTTTGTTTCTTCGCGAGCTCCTTAACGGCGGCAAGGCGTAGCGGCCAGGCACGGGACAACACCTCCTTCGTCCTCCTCTCTCAGTGCGTCATTGGCTCGCGTCTCCTCTCTCCCTCGCGAGCTCTCTCCTCTTCTACAGATTCTGATTCCTGACGACGACGGCGGCTCCAAGCCTCGCCGGCACCATCTCCCTTTCTCGCTCTTCCTTTCTTTCCCTTCCCCGGCCCCTTTTTTCTTCTTCCCTTCCCCGTGATTCCCTTTCTCCCTCTCGTCCATTGTCTTTCTCTTTTTTTTCTTTTCTTTTTTAATTTTATAATTTTTTTAGTTAGGGATAATTTGGTAATAAATTTTAAAATTTAAGTAAAAATGACGCTTTTAAAATCAAGTTAAACTTCAGGGATGATTTTGTGTGCAAAAAAAGTTGGGAACGAATAAATTTTCAGCCTATACTTTAGAAGTCAAAATCGTACTTAACCCTAAATAAATTAGGAGGGTGATTTGAAGCTTTTAATGAATTGATAATATTATTTATCAAAAGATTCCACCTATATGAATATAAGGGTAGTGCCGCTCTAATCAAGAATTTTAAGAAATTTTATTCTCGTAAATATTCATGAAATCAAGATGAGTACAAGGTCATATAAGTGCTTAAAATTATAGGCTCTTGAATTGAACTTAGAAGGTACAAGTAATGTGTGTGATTTTTTTATACTAATATATGAAGTTTAGATTTAATCAATTAGACACTTATTACTTTGTTAGAATTTTAAAAAAATTTATAGAGTAATACCCCAAATAGGTCCCCAAGAAATTTACCATCCGACAGTTTTGTCTCCCACAAAATTTACCATCTTAGTTAAATTTTGTGGGGGACAAAACTGTCGGATGATAAATTTCTTGGGGACCTATTTGAGGTATTACTCAAATTTATACTAAAAGAATATTTAATCTTAATGACATATTATTTATACATATACTTATATGATATTTGAATTTTGTAAATAGTAGGAGATTAAAAGGTATCTACAAATTTAAAAAATTAATGTTAATAATATTATTATAAATATTATTAATATTAATTAAGTAAACGGTTAGTTATTAACTATTTTATTTTGAGATACTTCAAATAATAACGGTTATATATGAACCATTATATTTGTTGGTTTGAAAAGTCATCAATCATAAAAGGTTGTGAATGTTTGAACTAATAATATATACTTACAGTGACAAAAGGTCACCAGGGACGGAGGTTCTTACTTCTTACTGTTGAAGGGGGGCAGTGAGTCAGTGACCCTCCCTCCCGATTTTAAATTTTGTTAACAAAAAATAAATAAAAAAATATTTTTAAATTAATAAAAAATATTTATATTTTTATGTTAATATATTTTATATTTATTTATTTAAAAATAAAAAATTATATTATTATTTAAAATATTATTATTAAAAAATATTTATTTATGTATTACAATATTTTATATATATTTATTAAAATTTATTAATATTCTTCTTTTTAATAATAATTTTTTTTATTTAATAAAATCTAATCATTAATATAGATATAACACATTTAATATGCATAAGCCAATGAGTTATAACTCAAATGGCATAGTCTCCCCATACTCAATTAAGAAATTGCGGATTCAAATTTCATATCTTTGGTAAAAAAATAATAATAATAATAATAATAATAAAATAAAATATGCATAAAATTGTTGCGCTACTTTTAGATACACGAAATTTTACATATATTTTCAGACTTGTAAAAGCAACTTGCATTGCAAGTGCAGTTAACTCAATAATATATAATTAATGCCACGCGGAATTTGTCTATACATGGTAACTCTTTAACTTCAAAGACGTACTACTATAATCCATGAGTGACGCAGCATGTAATAAATGATTCAGTTTCAAATTGATCTCCCATTATTGGAATATGCAGTAAACCAAACCAGTGACTTCATAATACATATGGCAAGTTAAAGTCAACGTTAGACTTTGTGTTCTGGGAGGCGGGGGTGTTTGTTTATTATAAAGTTGTTCAATTATTGATGATTAAAAAATATGTGGAAATGTATGTGAGCCAGCAAGATCTGACTTTTTTGCCTATAAAAACGGAGGATGCGAAATGCGAGTTGAACATCTCCTGCAAAACCCAGCAATCCCTCTATTTATTTACAACAAAATAAATAAATAACGCAGGCGAGGGAAACTGTGCAAGCAGTGCGATAAATATGTCAGTGGAAGCAGATCGGATGGGCATAGAGGAAGAGACGGAGACGGTGGCCACCGCCGTGGAAACCAACAATAAGCTCAAAGACCGAAAGGTGTCTTGGGCTAAGCTCCGCCGCGTAGATTCTCTCAACTTAGAAGCTGGAAGAGTTTCTCTCAGCGGCAGCCATGGCTCTAAGGTATACTAACTACTAAGTACTACTCACTACCCCTGAAAGAGAATGTTAGGTGAAAAAAAATACTTCTGCAAAAAGATATTTTATCGTAGAAAAAACATTAAAATTCAGTTAAACACTTTTAATTAAATATATTCAATTATTTAATAATTTTATAACGAATATATTTTTATAAAATTAATTATAAAAAAATTGTTAATATTAATTAAAATATAAAATAAAATTAAAAAATATTAATTTTTTAATATTATAGTTAACTTT
Organism: Arachis hypogaea; assembly: GCF_003086295.3. NCBI lineage: Eukaryota > Viridiplantae > Streptophyta > Magnoliopsida > Fabales > Fabaceae > Arachis > Arachis hypogaea. Next base: position 25,671,684 of record NC_092051.1, on the reverse strand, counting down.
TTAATGATGACAAATAATTAACGTGGCAGTTGAGTTGGAGAACAACGTTGAGTTTGGCATTTCAAAGTATAGGAATTGTTTATGGCGATATTGGAACATCTCCTCTGTATGTGTATGCCAGCACCTTTACTGATGGAATAAAAAACAATGATGATGTTCTTGGTGTCTTATCCCTAATCATCTACACTATTGTGCTCATTCCTATGCTTAAATACGTCTTCATTGTGTTATGGGCTAATGACAACGGCAACGGTAACCTCTTCTGATCTTCTTCCCTCCTATATGCTCTCTTTTTATTTTATTTATTTATTATTTATTTTGGTTATGTAGGAGAGAAATATCTTAATTGATTCTTATTGTTAGTTTTGGTGTCAAAATTTTTTCATCATTAATTCTTAATATTTTATTTTAATTACTTCAAAAACGGACGGCCAAGAGCGATCTATTCTTGTTTTTATCAAATGCATTAGTTAGTTTATGTGCTTTATTGTTACTTTGTTATTAATTTATTATCTATCAATGATAATGGTAATTTGTATTTTGTTAGATTATAGATAAAGGTACGAGATTCATTCGCTAATAAATTCACGCTTTGTTAAAAAAAAAAAAAAAATCACGCTTTGTTAGCTTTCGCTTGTTTTTCTTTTTGATAGTCTTAGCTCGCGTCCCTGTTCATTCTTCTTTCGTATTACAAATTACAATATTTGATCCTTTTTTAATTTTTATACAGCTTTGATATACCTCGTATAATATAAATATAAAATAGTTTAAATTAAAACGTCACAGATAGGATAAATTAATAAAATTCTAGAAGATATAAGAGAGTCATCTCTAATTTGATAATACCAGTCTTTACTCTTTATTGTATGTTGTTTACAAATTATTCTTGAAAAAATTAAAGAATACAATTTTAAAAAATATAACAAGTGACAATTATCAATTTTAAACCTCATAAAATTATTCTATGTATAGAAAGAAAAGATGTATTTTACTGCTGAATGTGAAATTGAAATTTTATGTTGACGAGTAACTTTCATAAGTTCATGTACCAAATCTATAAATTGGTCAAAGTTCAAACGCTCATTTATGTGGAATTAAAGCAGAAAAGTTTCTCTTTTGTATTTGTCTTTATGTGTGAATTAAAGACAGAAAATTATTTCATTTTTTCAGTATTTTTTTTTTGGCTATACACGTAATATATATTTTTTAATATTACTAATAAGCGTCAATTAAAAATATTTATTTAAGATTCTTTGATATTTTTAATATATAGATTTTGTTCAAGTATTTGTTAAGAATATAAAATTAAATAAATTTATAGAAAAAAAATAAAATTTTAAAAATTTCAATAGCATTAAATACTTATAAGCAAATTTCAGATTCTTTAAAAAATCATTTCCTTTTTATATTAAGTGAATTTTATAGTATTTATGATTTAGTAATTTTTGTTTAATTTAATTTTTATAGTAAATTTTAAATATTTAATAATTATTTATTTTTATATTTTTAAAATTAAATATTATTTTTTAATTTTTAATAAATTAAGCAAATATTTTTAGATACCAAATCAATTATATTTTTATTATTAGCAAAACGGCAAAACCATAAAAATTTTTTGCATATTTAGTTTAAGAAACATTTCCAATTTTCGTTTTCTATTTGATATCTTCAAGATTTATTTCCATTTTCAGTTTCCAATGTTTGAAAACTTTTGTTTTGTTTGTTTTCCACTTTTACTATACACTTTTCCACTTGCTTCTTGCCCCCACCTACCCTTTTATCTTTTCACACCCCACCTACCCTTTTCTCTTTTCAGTTTTCACTTTTCACACCACCGCACGTACATGTCACAACAAAGTCACCGCTCGCCATAAATCAATCATGACACTAAACAACCTTCCCGTGTCAGTCACTAGTTGTTACTCAACCAAATCTGATTATCTTTCCAACTTTTTGTCATGTTTATCCTGTTGAACACCGCCATTGATTGAAAAATTGAATAATAAATAGTCTCAAGCATCAAAGGAGAAAATGGATAGTTCTATAAACACTAGTATAGATACAGGACATGATAAGATATAAAATATGTGAATACATAAATTTAAAATTTTTATAAAATATAAAAATATTATTTATATAAAAAATATGAAATATTTTTTAATAAATTATAATAATATTTTAATATTTTATTAATATTAAAATATAAATTAATTTTTTAATTATATAAAATATTTATATTTTATTTTAATAATTAATAATATATATTATTTTTAAATTTATTTAAAAAATATACGTTAAACACATTAATACGTGATAATATTTAAATTATTTAAATATGTCTAATTTTTTTTATTAAGATAAAAAATCACAATAAATAAAAAAATATCCTTACTTTATAGGTCTAACTCTTAGTGCTAAATAGAGAAGGAAAATATCTAATGGTAACATGACCAATCATAAGAAGAATAATAATTCTCATAACTCATAGAGTCATAGTTATGAACGTGAACAACATGAAGATGGCGGAACTTGAAACAAAATTTTGGGAGAGCTAGATAGAAAATAATTGTCAAAATATTTTTGATATAAATTTTATTTAAGATAAGTTCGTCTAATTTCATCTCTCTTATTTGGATAATATTATCAAATTTAAAGCCGTTTTTCAAGATCTCGTTCTAAAAAATTAAGGTTAAAGTTACCAGATATAACTTTTTAAACTTTTGAAGGATATATTTCACTTTTTTCGTGATTCATTAAAGTAGAAGAACTATCTACATGTGTTGATATTGTAAAAATTATATGTTCTCCTTCATAAATATTAGCCTTTCTCTTAAAAATGTATCAATTCTTTGATTTTTCATTATTATTTTATATAAAAATTTGAATATATATCCTGTAAAATATGTAAAAAAGAAGTTAGAAGGACAAATATTAAAATTTATAATATTTATTGAATTTTTTTTATCAATTTATACAAATACAATAATATTAATATTTATTGAATATTCTATTATTTTTTATCATATAAAAATTAAATTAAATAAATAGTAAAATATAAAATAATATTAAATTAAATAAATAAAAATATCATTTTTTATATTTGAACTTAAAGATAAAAAGAGTGTTGTTTATTAAACTTATTAAATATTTTAAGTCATAATAAAGTATTTAAGTCAATTGAACTATTTTTTATCTTTTAAAAAAATACTACTAAATTTTTTATAAAAAATTTGGGGCATGTGCCCTTTTTTCATGAACTAAATTCCGCCAATGAAGATGGATGTTGATGTTGTTGACTTGTTGACAACAAACGAAGTCTTCAGCCACCATTGGATTGTGACAAAGCCATGTGGGATTTTGTTAGAGAAGAATTTAGTTCTTTAAAACTACAAAAGTGCCATGGCCCCAAAGTGAAAACATAGAAATCGTCATTTTGTCGTTTCAAAATTTTCTAAAATTTTGGGTTTGTTTTTTTAAATCTAAAAATAAAAAAAATAAATAAATAAATAACCAAACTTGTCTTTTATACTATTTTTTTATTTTTGGAAAAAAGAAAAACAGAACATCTAAACCGAACAAAATATTTGGTCTCTCTTGAATCCTGATTATCATTTTTTAATTTTTTATTCTCTCTGGAAAAATAATTTTGTTATCTACATGATTTAAACTCACGATTAATATTATGAAATCAAGGAACTTATAATTGTCGCACTAATCTCACATTGCTTAATATGGTAATATTCATTATTTTTAATCTATAATATAAATTAAAAAAAAAAAAGATCAATACATTCACGCATAGTGTCTGTTGTTTTGTTTGCATTTAATTTCAAGTGAGATGTGTATGTATATTTGAAGGAGAAAAATCTTGTGTGTGTAGGTGGAGCATTTGCATTGTATTCGCTGATATGCAGACACTTAAAGGTTAGTTTGGTTCCAAATCAACAACCAGAAGACAGAGAACTTTCTAACTATAAACTGGACACACCGTCTAACAAGTTAAAACGAGCCCAAAGACTGAAGCAGATGCTTGAGAACAGTCACACTGCTCGTATTCTTCTTTTGCTTGCAACCATAACAGGAACTTCCATGGTCATAGGAGACGGGATTCTTACTCCTTCAATTTCAGGTTTTTAATTCTCTCTAGCTTTTAACCTCTCCTAACTTCGAATTGAATGGATCCTTGATATGTATATAACATAATTGTTCATTATTTTACATGCAGTCCTTTCTGCCGTAAGTGGAATCAGTACGTCACTGGGTCAAGGTACTTAAACCTTAGTCATGTTTAAACTTACAAATAAAATGGGAATTATAAAATAATTTGATAAATTTAATTAAATTATTATTTAACAAAAAAATTTAATTATTAACTTTACATAAAAATAATTAACTGAGTTTTTATCGATTTACTTCTAAGTGATACAGATTTATTTCCTGTAAACTCACTGAAATTTGTTACAAACTTTCAATTAATACTTATATACATATATCTTTCTTTTCCTCTAAATCAGAAGCTGTAGTGGGGATCACTATAGTGATCTTAATTGTCCTATTTTCGATGCAACGATTCGGTACGGATAAAGTGGGATTCTCGTTTGCACCAATTATCTTTGTGTGGTTTGCATTCATTGGGGGGATCGGCCTCTACAATTTATTCAAATATGACCTTGGAGTGTTACGGGCTTTTAATCCAAAATATATAGTCGATTACTTCAAACGCAACGGTAAGCAAGGATGGTTATCACTTGGTGGAGTGTTTCTATGTATAACAGGTGAGTTGCATCTATATGCCTTGTTTATCAATATTGTTAGTTAAGTTGTAATGTTCTTTAATTCTAATTAAAATTCTTATAATCATAGGATCTGAAGCCATGTTTGCAGACTTGGGTCACTTTAATGTACGAGCAATCCAAGTAAGTAAATAAATAAATTTAAACTTGTCTTTGTGAATATATTCAATTTCTTTAATATTAAATTTTAGAATATACCCTCAAATTCGTTTCAAGGAATTTCAAATTGGATAGTTTGCTCTTCTAACAAATTTTACTTATAATAACATTTATTGAATCTAAATTTCTTCTAATAAAAATTATTAAACATTTATTTATTTAATACATATTAAAATTTTGATTAATAAATTATAATGGCACTCTAGTATTTCTAAAAAAAAAAATTATAGCAAAGTGTGATTTAATTTTCACTAACATACATTATCATTATCACTATCATTAATGGCGCAGATGAGCTTCTCTTTCATTACATGTCCTGCAATATTAGCTGCATATATTGGGCAAGCAGCATTTCTACGGAAGTTCCCTGGAAAAGTGAAGAATACTTTCTACGAAAGTCTACCACGTAAGTTGAGCGATCAGAGAAAATTCCTGGAATTTATGATCATTAGTTAGTAAAGTCCTATCAATCAATTGACTTGTCACATTATTGTGGTTTGTGATGAACATTCAGACTCCATATATTGGCCAACATTTGTGGTGGCTGTTGGTGCTGCTATCATAGCAAGCCAAGCAATGATTTCAGGAGCATTTTCCATCATATCGCAGGCCCTGAGTCTAGGTTGTTTCCCACGAGTTAAGGTTGTGCATACTTCTACTAAACACCAGGGTCAAGTGTATATTCCAGAGGTCAACTATATGTTCATGATTGCATGTATTATTGTTTGTGCTGCCTTCAAGACCACAGAAAAGATTAGTCACGCATACGGTAATTAATTTTGCTTATAATATCTATCTAACTATGTTAGCTATATACCAAAAATCAATCACCAAATGAGTTATTTGTTTAAAATATATATTGAAATAAATTAAACAAAAATTCATTATTATGACTGATTTAATGTATGTTTTTTTATTTGCACATAACATTTTTGAATGTCTGCATATATTACTTTGCATTACAAAAAAATTCTAAATATTTTTTATGTGGATGATACAGGAATTGCCGTTATTGGGGATATGATGATCACAACAACGTTAGTTTCGTTGATAATGCTGGTGATATGGAAGAAGAGTATATGGCAAGTTGCTATCTTCTTTTTGGTATTCGGTTGCACAGAAGCTCTATATTTCTCATCTCAGATAACCAAATTCACGGGTGGAGGCTTTCTTCCAATTGCTTCTGCTTTGTTCGTAACAACAGTAATGGGAATCTGGCATTACGTGCACAAAGAGAGATACATGTTTGAGCTCAGAAACAAGGTTTCCAGTGAGTACATAAGAGAATTGGCCGTCAACCCAGACATAAGCCGAGTTCCGGGAATGGGGCTTCTCTACTCTGAGCTTGTTCAGGGGATTCCTCCAATATTCCCTCATCTTATTGCCAGTGTGTCATCCATCCATTCAGTCCTTGTCTTTGTTTCGATCAAGGCCATCCCTGTCAGCCGAGTTGCTTTGGAGGAGAGGTTCCTATTTCGCCATGTCGAGCCTAGAGAGTACCGAATGTTCCGTTGTGTGGTGAGGCACGGTTACAAGGATGGACTTGAAGATCCTATCGAGTTTGAATCCCAATTAATACAAAATCTTAAGGCCTTCATTCAACAAGAGAGTTTTATGCTTACTGAGGGGGCTGATGTAGCAGAAAGTAGTGATCAGATGGCACTCAAGGAAGCAGAAGCACAAGTATTGCAGGAAGGAACTAAAGTAAGGTCTGCTAATTCTTCCAGCAGAATAATTCCAAACAATAATAATCAAGGCATTGTGTCTCGTGCCTCCTCGGATCCCATTGTTCATGTGGCACCTAACAAGTCGTCCACTTTCTCTGATCCGCCCATCCAGGGTGCTGAAGATGAGGTCAAGTTCATAGACAAGGCAATGGAAAAGGGTGTGGTGTATATGTTAGGCGAAGCAGAGGTGGTGGCTCAACCAAATTCATCTTTTCTCAATAAGATAGTTGTCAACTATGCTTACAGCTTCTTGAGAAAGAACTTCCGCCAAGGGGACAAGTTGATGGCAATTCCTCGTAAGAGACTTCTCAAGATTGGAATGACATATGAAATATAACTCCATATTTCAGTGCACATTAGTAGGAATCGCTTGCTCCTTCTCTTGCTCTCTCACATTCACCATTTGATACATCATACATGTAAGGTCAATTTTTTTTAGTGTCTTAATATATAGAAATAAAACAATCAAGTATCAAATAATGAATATAACAGAGCAAGTTTCTAAGAATTTCTCGGGGCAAAAGTCTTTGATGATTCACTGAAACATGTCAATAGCCATATAAATGTATATCTAGTACATCTGTAACTACTAGCGGCAAAGCCTTTTTTTGTTGTATCTTAGCCTATGTTTTAATTTCGTTCTCTCTCTCTATATATATATATATATCATTTAGTCTTCTTTATCTAATTTTAATTTGTTTAACTAAGATTTAAAATTTATTTATCATGTACCTTAAAAAATAAATGGTAATTATTTGCACTCACATTTAATTTTTTTTTTCCGAAAGAATAAATCTTTACTGATTAAGGCAACATAGGACTAAGACAATCCAATGATGCTAAGTTACAAATATGATCAGGAGCTTCTTCTAGCCACAACAAATCAGGACTGATAAAAGCAAGGTTAGCTAAGCCATGTGCAAATCTATTACCCTTCCCTCTTTACATATAAAAAAACAATTGATCTAAAACTATGTGTCAAAGTCAGACAGTCAGCTATAAAGAACCAAAATAGTCATCTCCCACCTTCCTATTCTTGAGAGCTAGTATCACCTCAGCATTATCACTTTCAAGAACAATATCCAAAAAACAACAATATTTAGCTAATTTCAAACCCAAAACACAAGCTTGAGTTTCAGCTATTTGAGATTCCACCTCCAAAGCTAACTTCCAGGTCGCTGCAGCAAGAATATTCCCATCCGAGTCCTTCTCTACTGCACCCGCACCAGCCACCTGATTCACTACCAACACAGTATTTGTATTCACCTTAATTTGGTTTAGAAGAGGTGGTGACCATGACTTTTGGCACTCCGAAACTTCATTTGAAATGCTCAGACCAACAGCAATCTCGGTTGTGTTTGCTACGCAGAATTCCTTGGAGCTTTTCTCAGCTAGCTCTATCATTTATAACACATCAATCCTTTTATCTTCAAAAACCAGAGCATTCCTGGATTTCCAAATAGCATACAAACAAGTATAAAACAATTCTCTTTGTTTTCTATCTAGACTTTTCAGCATATTTTCCACCTAGGTTTGGAGACTTACCCCATTTTCAGTCTTTGGCCTTAAGGTAAAAGGAGTTAAAACCCAAAATCTTTGAATGAAATCAGTCCCTAAACAAGTGCATATCTGATTCTTCTCTTCGAAAACATCTTGGACAAAGGGCTAGGCAATTCACACCTCTTCTTTGCAAATTCAGTTTTGTTGGGAGGGAATTCCTCATCAATCTCCACACAAAATTCAAGACACTTGGGTGAATTTTGAGCTTCCAAAGCATGCTCCAATTTGGTTTTGTGTTTATCATCGCATTGTTGCTAGTGTTCTATCCTTCACTACAAGAAAAACGCTGAATACAGTTGGAATTAGCGTCGGATATTAGCAGTGGGTTTATCAACGGATTTATCGACGAATATGACAATAAATTCGTGGGTAAAAAAGTTATCGTCGATTTAGATTTTCTGACGGTAAATCCGCCAGTAATATTTAGAGGGAAAAAATTGACGCGAGCATTACCATTGAAATCACCAGCGGACCGGTAAAACTCAATTAATGGAATGCTATGTTTTAGTTATACGCAATGCATTACCATCGGATTTATCCACCGGTAAATCCGACGGTAAACCTAATCTAAATTCAAAATGCGCAGCCCTCTCCCCTCACTTTCAAGAACATTCTTCTCTCTCTCCCATTCTCCTCTCTCTTCTCTCTCCCCTGCAACTACCTCAGGCAACCCCTCCGGCCACCCTCCGTCAGCGCTGTCCACCTCCATTCTCCTCCAAAGTGTGCCTCAAGTCGCGTGTATCGTGTATCGTTGCCTCAAACGAAATTGCTCTCTTTGTCTTTGCCACTGTTGAAAGAGCTGTCGTTGCCGCTCCCTCTGTCATCAGAGTTGTGTCTCTCCTCCGTCGTCCAGGTAGGTTGTACTCATCCCTCTCCCTATTCTATCTTTCCATTTTTTTAATAAAAAATCCTGACCCCTTTTTGCCCTCTCCGACAGTGCGTTCCCTTCCTCTCCCAGAGCTTGAAGCAGCGAGTTTTTCTATTTGCCACTTTGCGAGCTCTGTCGTTGCCTTGTCGTCGTCTTCTGCCTCTCGTTGTCGTCGCTTTCAGACCTGCTCACCTCCAGCTCCATTCCTTCCGGCGTTCAGGTATATTGTGCGACTCTGTTACTCGATTCAGTTCTTTAGCATCTTGTCGTTAATTGTTCTTCTTCCGTCTCTGTTAGTTGTTCTTCTTGTTACTGATTCTTCTTGTTAATTGTTATGTTGTTGTTGCAAAGATGTTCAGTTCTTGTAGTTATTGAATTTATTTGCTGTTATTTTTCTTGATTACTTAATTTTTTTCTAATAATTGTTCGGTTCTCGTAGTTATTGTGTTATGACTTTTGTTGATTTGTTAGTGATTGTTGTTGTTGCTGTCATTGTTCTTGTTAATTTGTTAAATTTTTTGCTAATAATTGTTCATTTCTTGCTAATAATTCTCTTGCTATTTTTTTAGATGTTATTAATTTTTTTGTTATGTAATTATTGAATTTATTTGCCTAGCTGTTATTGTTATTGCTGCCTACTTATTGTTCTAGCTGTTATTTATTTACATACTAATTACTGCTTACTTGTTAATCTTGTTTGGATATTTCTTTTGTTATTTGACTTATGCAGACTTGGATGAGATTATATAACACTTTGGTTGATGTATAATTTTTAATTTTAATGAAATTCTAAATTTTATATTAGAATATAATTATGTTGTGTTTATTTATATTTTATATATTATTTTATTATAATTCGGTTATTCCGATTGAACTACGGTTGAACTTTTGATTCAGTGAACTAGTAACTAGATTGAATAATCATTCATTCTTCTAATATGATGCTAATAAATTGTGTCAGCTAAAGTAATAAGATATCGTTGTGGCATTTTTTGAGATTTTTCGACGACGAGATGATGAAGTTTGATGCAAAACCTTGCTGCAGGTTGATGAGACACACAACTGGGATATACAGTGTTGGTGGAGCCTTAGGATTTTGGGTCCTTTGCCGATTACACTATGATTTATTTTATTCTTTCATTCCCTTGTTTATGTCTATGTATCTTATTATTTTTCACATGCTTTCTAAGTGTTTGGTGAAATGCTACACTTATCATAATGGTAAGGTTCACCCATTTATAAACATATAATACATGTTTTTTTATTATTTTTTAATGTGTGTTATTCAATACTTTAGTATTTATTTTCCTGATCCCTTAACGACCCATAGTTAACAATATCACTAGTGAATCAGGAAACAATAAGATCATCATTCTAGTAAATAACGCGAAGAATGTAACTCTGAATACTTGGTTACAGAGAGATATGCTTAGCACTACATACCTCGGTCCAAAATTACAACTATAGAAATGAAAAATGAACAAACAATATAACGCTAACAGTATCATTGAAAGTTTTTCAGAAGATTATAGCAGTAACAGGTTCAATACACTCTTGTAGCAGTAGCAATGTAAAGTGTAAGATTATGGTAACATAACAGGTTCACTACAGTAACTCTTTGATTCTTCAACCACACTTGCAATTAGTCAAAAAATTGGTATAAACTTCGGGTAATTAATAAATAATTAGCTAATAGATTAATTATTATTCAAAGAAATTAAGAAATTAAATTTTATACTTTGTGAAAGTAAAAATATTTAAAATACGAATTTAGACACTAATTTTAAAAATTTTGTTCCAAAATCGAGCTAACGGGCTGAATCGATCGGACCGAACCAAACCGGACCCAAGACCCACCATATAAATACATAACTCAGCCATTCTTCCCTTCATTTACAAAGGAATCATGCTGAAATTGGGAGTGAGGGGAGCAAATAAGAACCCTAGCCCTTGTTTCAATTTCAATCCTCCATATCTTTTAATCCGGGGCTCCGATCGCCGCACTGTTTGTGGCCACGTGACCACCGCATCGAGCTCTTCAAAACTATCCAAACAAAGCTGTAAGAAATTTAAATTTTCTCACCCATCTCTTCCTCCTTTCAATTTTCAAATTTTTTGGTTTTGGGCATTGAAAATTGTGGTGTCTTGATATTTAGGATTGAACTAGCTTGAAGAAATTTTTGGTTTTTGGCCAATTAATCCATGGGTAAGGTTAAAAAATTATTAAACCTTTGTGAATTTTCTGATTAGTAAACCCTATGTTAATTATAGTGATATTATATGAATTAGATTGTGTTTCATGTTGAATTGGAGTCCAATTGGTGGTTTGGAATGAAATTTCGGTGGTTGAGCTTGTTGATTTGATAATTGGAGACTTGGAGCTTGTGGAGGAGAGGTTTTTGAGGTGTTTTGGATGTAGGAAGGAATCGGCCAATGTATGGTTTTACTTTCTCGTAGTTAATGTATAATATTACGTGAAAACTTAGGCTAATAGACCTTAAGATAGGAATGAACTGAAGAAATTGTTGATTGAATTGTGTGTGTGGTATATGATTTGTGAATGAAGATTGAATGAGTTTGTATATGTTGGAGTATGATTTTGATCATTATAAAAGGATGATGATTGTTAATTTTGATGATTAATGTTGGATTTGATGAGAAACCAGGAATGCGTTATTAATTACTGAAATTAATAACACTTGGTTAAAAGCTTTAAAATTACTAATAACACTTAGTTAAAAGCTTTAAAATTACTGAAATTTAATCATCCTTCCTTCTCTGGACTATACATTCTATCCCAATTGACCCAATGGATCTTCTTTTCCCTTTCTTTGTTCCCCCGGTAAAACTAATTTACTATATAGTCTAGTGGTTGCATAGACCTTTCGATAATAAGAAATAGCCCATTATGTAACCTGAAATGGCTTAGGTGACTGATTTCACTAACACTTCTTTTTCCGATCTTGATAAGCACTTCTTGTAACGACCCAATGGGACTCTAGACTTTTTATTATTTATATACATATGAGCCTGTTGCACTATCAGTGTCTTGTAGGTTAGCCATTTTTTTTAACATATGGTTCTTTCATAGATAAGGATATACATTAAGAATATAGAATATAATCTAATCAAATGACAGGAATTTAGAGAGTCATCACAGATTGTCAAACCAGCATTCATATATATATATATATATATATATATATATATATATATATACCAGAGGTCAGTTCATAATAGACTCTTTAGACATACAACTTTCCTAGAAATCTGGTCTATTCAGGAAACTCCTAGTTGGGTATCTAAACTAGCAAAAGACAATAAAGTCCTATCCCTCACAAATACTATAGAAGGAGGGAAACAAAGTCTAACAACAAAAGATGATCTATCCTCAGGTCGCCTCCCAGTCGAGAAATCAGTCAACGGTCGTCCTCATGGGGCTTGTCTTGAACTGTACTTGTACCAAGTACTTTGTCTCCTGCATCGGAGCCAATTGTTGTCCAAGAATCCTAATCGAGATCCTCGTCAGAAGAAGAAGAAATAAATCCAGCTCGGACAGGCTTCGTCGGTCCAAATTTCTCTCACAGAGGATCGAGTTGAGCATTTAAGGAGTCGATTAGCATGGATTAGGCTGAGGCTCTGGTGAAGGAGTGGGCTGAGGCTGTGATGGAGGATCGGGCTGAGAGTCGACATAACTCGAATAGGGGTGGAACCGATCATGAAAATACTATGGTGAAAAGGTATGATAGTCACGATCAGGGTAGAACTGAGCAAGCTCGTAGTCACATAGGGTTGGTCGGGATCGAACTACGAACTGTACAGTGGATAGGAGAACAGACAACCATAGCCGATGTACATCTGAGTACACAGCTCTCCCCAAACAATAGTTGTATCTAAGAAATGATCCTCATATGAATGTTTCTCAAAAATCTCTACGAATAGTACCCGTGTTGTGGTGATCAATATGGAATTCTCCATTTGTAAAAAAGTGGAGGGAAGGGAGTGAGAACCTACAGTTTTCAGCAGGGTACTAACGTGAAAAAAAATGTATCATTCCCGTAGATCCTAGGGTAGGGCTCTAGCATCGTATCTTATTCATTCTTTAGTTCTTTAACCCTAGGTTTTATACTAGTTTCCTCTCCACTCCGTGATAGCGTGTCTCTCTTTATCTCTATCTTAGTCTTCTATCTTTGTAGGGTTACAGAGGATAAGCATACACAAGCACAAAGGATCAATCAATCACGTAGCATCCACAGAAAATACATAATACATAAGTCACAAAAGTGCAAATGCGCAACCAATATAATGCATGCCTATTTCTAGTGTAGGCCATGAGTTCATGCGTCGATTGACTACTCGCAACCCGACGTTACTTGAAAAAACCCACAATATAGCTTCTCACTGAATCAGTCAGCATAGGTATCACATGGGCAGACCCATGTCAAGTCAGATACTGAGGCCACATGGGCGCACTGTGTCAATTAGGCCCAAAATAGTAATAATAAGGCTATAACATAAGTGTGCATTCAGTGAGAAATGGATACCATATGGGCAAACCCATGTCAGTCAGATACTGAATTATTCTTAAAGTGGACATCCCCACACTGGCAAACTCTGTCCGCTCTGTCCGTTTTTCCAAGCTGTATAAGCATCTTAGGACTTAGCTCTATTCTCTGAAAGCATTTCAGCTCTATCTCTTCATTACTCTTTGAGGGACCATTGTCCTCAGTCTTTGGTAAGCTTATGAACCTTTTTATTTTCTATCATCTTTGTCCTTTGTATTCTTTGTGTTCATCCTTTAAGTTCTTTGTCTGTTCATCAATACTACTCCTCCCTTGGCGATTCTCAATTTTTACATTAGGTTTCTTATTCTCTTTTCTCATGATCGTCATGGCGTTCCTTTCTCCCTTCCTACTGTTATGGTTTTTTTAATCTTAATTTATATCTTATTTTCTCTTGACATCCTTCGTCTCTTATTTCCAGTTTCTTTGAAGAATTATGTGCTCTACTTTCTCTCTAACTTCTCTAAAGAGTCTTTTAATCTTTTCTCTTGAAATATTTAGGTTGTCTTTATTCATAATTACTATTTTATCCCTAATTTTTTACTTTCACTATTTTAACTCTAGATTTTCATTAGAATAAGCATTTTCTCCTTAGTTGTTACACCTAATTATTTTTATGCTTATCTCTTACCTAAATCCTAACCTCCCAATTTATTTTCCATCTTAAAAATATCAAACAACTTTGGAATTGTATAAACTTTATATCCACGCAATCACGTCTCGGACTAAGATTTCTAACAACTAATCCCAACTCAAAACTCATTCAGAATTGGAAGTTATGTACATGGGAAGTAATCTATAAACTTCAATTATATTTAGATATTTTAAAAATTTTGGCAGAGTTTCATTTATAAATAGAATGTGCCACAAACTTTATCCCTCAACAATAAACCCTAAACAATTCCCAAACAAGTAGTATGCATATAAAACTAAATATCTTAACAACCTAAATCCACTAACCTATATCTAACCTATCTTAACAACCTAAATTCACTAAAACTAGAAAATTGAGTGTAACTAAATTAAACTAACTAACTAAAATAGTATGCATATAAAAGACTTAAAAATAGTACTCACGCTGTCAAACCATCAGGCCAAATCGTCATCCATACGATGGGAGCTGGTGGAGGGCCATCTAGCTAGGATCCGTGAGAGGATTCCGGTACCGCGTGTCTATCGCTGGAGGCATTATCGTCGTTGAAACAGTGGGTTGCTGAGCAGACAGAGGTGGTGGAGGAGTCCACTCTAGTGAAGCGGCCGGACGACTTCCTGGTTATGAGGGTGGTGCAGCAGAAGGAGCCACGTAGTTGAGGTTAGGGACCATGATGAATGGCTGATCCTCTGGACCCATTTCCTGTGATGTTCCAGGGGTAGTCGGAGTAGAGGATGATAACCGAGAAGTCCCAGGAGTACCAGTAGACACCCTCCCTCTACCACAACCACGAGGCTAATTCGTGACATCTCTACCTGTCGTCATGTCTTCAAAGAGCATACGAATTAAATTTAAATTTGCAACAATTAAATTTCGCTAAAACTTCCAAAAACATAATTCTTTTACTTATAATTAATCAAATTAAAATCTTATAACATTCAAATTTGCAACAACAATTCCCATCATTCTTATTTTTCAATTTCATTGAAAATCTTATAAAAATTTCAAGAAAACCTCCTTTAAAATTCGAAATTCTCCACCTTTCAAGAATTCCATCCAAACCAAATATCTCTCAACCCTACTCAACTTTTCAAATGACAAACAATTTTACTCAACTTAAATTTTCTTGGTTTGTTATCTTTAATTGTCTTTAAGTTATCAATTTTTTCAATTATTAAAGCAACAAACAAGGATTCAAATCCTAATCCACCCACTAAGAAACTTCAGCATGTTACTAATAAATTTTATTAGTAGATCTATTAATCCCTTTTAATCTTTAATTAACTTTCACTCAATCGTTTAAATAAACTTCAAAAACATAAATCATAATACCTAAAGCGGCAATCAACTCGAAAACCTAAATCATAATACTAATTAACGTCTTTTGGATTAAGTGTTTTATTGTTCGATAATAATATCGAAGCCAATCACATTAATCCAAGGGGCAATTTGTTGATCGAAGAAGTATTTTCGATAAAAGTGGGTTGAATCGAAATGAGTTAAGTGTGGTCTCTCGAGAAGACGCGTGTGCGCAGGTTTGAAGTTGAAAGTAATCGGTGCTGAAATAGATTTCGTTTATTTTGTTAATCGAGTAAGCCAAATCGAGCAGAAGATTCGATTCGAAGAGATGAATAAGACCTTCGAAAGAGTTGATTGATTAGTTGTGAAAGTGGAAAGTTAATAGCTTTAATTGCACGAGGAGATCATAGGGAATATCTACAATCATACGGCGGAAACGATTACCAAGGGAGACTGCACTTCAAATTTGAAATGTTGTATTTAATTTTAATTAATTACCAATTAATCGTCAGTTATGTAAAATTAGCCTATAAATATTAGAAAATCTTAGTGAAGAGGGGTTGGAACTTTTCCACAGAAAAAACACTCTAGCACTCTCACATCCCATCAAATTCCTGAGTTTGCAATCGAGTTACATTTTTTGTAAGGTTCCTTCCATCTTCTTCTTTCTTTCATTTCATTTTTCTTGTAAACTTAGCATTTCAATTAATTTTATTTATCAAGTGCTCTTTACTCTCTTTAATTAATTTATCCTTCTGCCTTAAGTCTTTTATGTTGAAGTCCTTAGATCAAATCGAAGGCATTTTATCGTTTTCCTTTAATTTCACTGTAAACTTTTCTTTTTGTTATCTATTTGTTTTCCAAAACTTCAATTTCTAAGTTTTAATTATTAATTTATAGATTTACTATATTTTTATTTTCAAATTTGGTCTAATCGAAGACGCTTTTGATGCACTTTTAGAAAACTGGTACTCGCACAGAGGAGTAGGTTTCGCTCCTAGATCATTAGATATCGAACCACCATCGATTTGCAAAAAATCGACAAAACAAATTGGCACGCCTGGTGGGACAGTTTTAAATCGAAGTGTGTCAAATAAATATTTTTTCAGTAATTTTTAGTGTATGCGATTACGAAGTGGGAAAATCATTCACATGGCTGATGAATTATCGAATGTGAATGGTGGTTCATCCACCAATGATAGCATACCAGTGTCCATACAACAAGCTGGTGTGTCTTCACGTTCAGAAGGTGCAATTGGAATTGAAAGTATAGTCGTTACGACTATTCAAACTGAAAATGTTGGACGTAATACTCGTCCACGTGGTCCTGTGCCACCATATCAACCTCCATTAACTGCTGGTTGGCCCCCTTATGGTCTTCCTCCTGGTTTTATGCCGCCTGTCCGTTTTGAGAATGTAAATGGAGCGAATAATGTTCAAAACCCAGAACATTCCGAGTATTCTCGTGATTATCATGTGGGCTCCACTTCGAATGCTGTGAATTTGATGGCAGTATATCGACAACAAGTGGAGGTAAGTCACCATGACTTGGTCAATTTATTGACTAAGCAAATGACTACAATTTTGAATCCCTTAATAGCTAATCATGAATCGAGATTCGAGCGTCTTACTAGACAAGTCGAGAAGATTGCTCGAATTGTCGATTATGATGAAGGTGAGAGGCATAATGCCCGAGGAAATAACGAGGGGATGGAAAATATTTTTCAAAATGAAAATGATATTCCAAATCGAGAAAATCCCCGCGTGGTCCTCCGAGGTCAAAATGATGATGACGTTATAGCCGGATTGCGTGGTGATCGTTATCAGGTCACTAGAATTATAGAAGAAGTTTTAAATCGGGTTGGGCTGAATGTTGGTTTTATGAATCAACCACATTTTGTGTCTGCATTTTCCCAAGTAGTTCAAATGGCTGAAGTACCTAGAGGGGTAAAGAATCCAAAAATAACCACAAAATTTGCTGGAGAAGTTGGAGAATTAACTACTGAACATGTTGCTCGTTATTTGGTCGAGATCGAGAATTTAGCCAATGATGAAAATTTAAAAATAAAATTCTTTCCTTCGTCATTGACGAAGAATACATTTACTTGGTTCTCGAATCTTAGACCAAATTCGATCACAACATGGAATCAGTTAGAAACTGCTTTTCACGCTCAATTCTATCGAGGTGAAATGAATATAGCAGTTACTGATTTAGTGGCTTTGAAACGTGAAGATGGTGAAACCATTGATGATTACTTAATACATTTCAAAAATGCTAGAAGTTGATGCTATGTGTCATTACCTGAAAATGAGATAGTGAAAATAGCAACTATGGGGTTGGAATTCTATATGCGTAGAAAACTACTTAATGTGCATATTCCTGATTTAGCCCATCTGGCTGAAAAAGTTCGACAGACCGAACTTATGAAAAAAGAAAAAGAAAAATATAGGAGTGAGCAAAGGTCAAAAAGTAAACCGTTCACTCGTACGGAAAAGGTTGCATATGTAACCATGGAATCCTCAGAAGAGGAACTTGATTTTGAAACAGAAGTCGATTTGGCTTAACGTAAGAAAGGTCCTCCATATGTTTTCTCTTTACCGAAAAAGCCTCCTAGTAATGAAAAGTCGAATGATTCAAAACTTAAAAATAGAAAGAAGTATAGTTTTGATATCTTGAAATCTGATCAGATTTTTGATGTGTTGCTTAAGGATAAACAATTGGTTTTACCTGAGGGTAGAATTTTACTTTCCATAAAAGATTTGAAAGGAAAGCCTTATTGTAAATTTCATCAAGCAACTAGTCATTCGACTAACAGTTGTGTACGTTTCAGGGATTTGATTCAAGAGGCAATCATGGAAGGACGTTTGAAATTTGATGATGGCAAAAATGAGATGAAGGTTGATGTAGATCCTTTTGAGGTTGATGCCAGTTGTGTCGAACCCTACTTGGGGGTGAATATGGTCAGCATGGCTTATGATTTCGATGTGGCTCTTGATGATTTTGAGTCACAGGTAAGGTCTGTATACCCTAGAACGGGAGATGGCTTGTTGGATTTCTTGGTTCAGCAGAAGATAAAAGATCAGGATGTATCTCTGTGTCCGCGGTGTAATGCTGTATTTGATGCTGAAGTGGCAGCAATATTTGAAAAAGAAAGGATGAAAAAAGAATTGGCTCATAGGGAGGAGCAAGCACGCCAGAGACAGCCAATTCGACGTATGGAGGGTTCTAGTTCAAAAATCCCTCAGCATGATGTGACTGCACCTTTAAGTCGATCCCAGGCTGTAGGTGTCCAGTGGATTAGAAACTGTTAAGAACTCCAAAGGCGTGATCATCTGTATCGACGTAACCCTCAGTGGGGGGCATCAGGCACCTTCTCAGAATCAGTATGCCTTCAATAGGGTCAAGCCAGAGGTTATCCAAGAGGCAGAGGTGGAGGAAGAAGTTTCAATCGGAATAAGAAACTTCAAATGGAGACAAAAAAAGAGGTGAGCAAGGGGGCAACGCCTTTTGTGCATTCTCGGATTATTTTTTCTTCTGATGGAGAGACTTACCCTAAGAAAATTCCATCACCTGCAAAGATGGAAAAGGGTAAGGTAGTGGCTCAATCTTCTGGGGTCGACAAGCATAAGGATGTTGATGTTGATGAGGAGTATTTTGATGAAGGAGATGATGACATGGTAGGAACGATCTCGATAATTCCCACTGAGTACCTTGGGGAATGCGAGAGTAATCCGGGTGAGGATTATGATCAAGAAGATGAAGGGGCTTTTTCTTTCATTCGCATAGAAGATGAGCCACGTTTCTTTCCTCATCCTACTGAAAGACAAATGTCTCATTTGCGTCCCTTTCATATTATTGTTGTTTTAAACGGGTTCAAAATAAATAAGGTGTTGATTGATGGTGGGGCAGCAATTAGTATTCTACCTGAGAGGATGTTAGAAAAAGTAGGAAAGCATCTTGATGATCTGGTCCCTACAAATATTGCTGTGACTGATTTCAGTGGAACCTCTACACCAGCGAGGGGACTAGTTACTCTGACTATGAAAGTAGGGTCTTCGGAGAGACACTCTGTGTTTGTGGTAGTGCCATCGAAGCTAGTTATAATGCCTTATTGGGGAGAGATTGGATCCGTGGTGTAGGTGCTGTACCCTCAACAGTGCATCAGAGCATGCTTCTATGGACTAAGGAAGGCAAACCTGAAATTGTCAAAGCAGATTTGAGTCTGTATATCGAATAGATGCATGTTGATTTTAGGATTTATAATTGAAAATTGAAGCCTTTAAATGTTGATCGATCTCTAAATCCTTATAATTGTGAAGGTTGTTATTTGACTTCAGAAAGCCTTTCGATAAAGTTGCATTATCCAGACGTGAGTTTCGAACTGACTGGTTGGGACTGTTTCTCTTAAAGACTTTGAAGACTGCACCATGAGTCAGGTTGATGGGGTTCCTGATTACCTGGTAACATTACATAATTATTTAAATAACTTTCAGCTTTTAGAAAATAAAGATGATTCTTCTGATGAAGTTGAATCGGATAGGGTTAGTAAAATTGTTAATGGTAGTGATGAGCGGATATTTTATACGCTTTTTGGGGTTAATTTCATATAGCTTTTAGTATGTTTTAGTTAGTTTTTAGTTTATTTTCATTAGTTTCTAGGCAAAATTCATATTTCTAGATTTTACTATGAGTTTGTGTGTTTTTCTGTAATTTCAGGTATTTTCTGGCTGAAATTGAGGGAGCTGAGTAAAAATCTGATTCAGGCTGAAAAAGGACTGCTGATGCTGTTGGATTCTAACCTCTCTGCACTCGGAATGGAATTTCTGGAGCTACAGAAGCTCAATTGATGCACTTCCAATTGCGTTGGAAAGTAGACATCCAGGGCGTTCCAGAAATATATAATAGTCCATACTTTGCTCAAGGATAGACGATGTAAAATGGCGTTCAACGCCAGTTTCATGTTGCTGTCTGGCGTCCAGCGCCAGAAACACATTACAAGTTGGAGTTCAACGCCAGAATTACGTTACAGCCTGGCGTTGAATACCCAAAACAGCCCAGGCACGTGAGAAGCTTTAGTCTCAGCCCCAGCACACACCAAGTGGGCCCCAGAAGTGGATTTCTGCACTATCATAGTTTACTCATTTTCTGTAAACCTAGGTTACTAGTTTAGTATTTAAACAACTTTTAGAGATTTATTTTGTATCTCATGACATTTTAGATCTGAACTTTGTAATCTCTGACGGCATGAGTCTCTAAACTCCATTGTTGGGGTGAGGAGCTCTGCTGTGTCCTGATGAATTAATGCAAGTATTTCTGTTTTCTATTCAAACATGTGTGTTCCTATCTAAGATATCCATTTGCACTTCAACATGAATGTGATGAACGTGACAATCATCATCATTCCCCCACGAACGCGTGCCTCACAACCACTTCCGTTCACCGTAGAATGAATGAATATCTCTTGGATCTCTTAATCAGAATCTTCGTGGTATAAGCTAGATTGATGGCAGCATTCAAGAGAATCCAGAAAGTCTAAACCTTGTCTATGGTATTCCGAGTAGGATTCAGGGATTGAATGACTGTGACAAGCTTCAAACTCGCGAGTGCTGGGCGTAGTGACAGACGCAAAAGGATAGTAAATCCTATTCCGGGAAGATCGAGAACCTGCAGATGATTAGCCGTGCGGTGACAGCGCACCTGGACCCTTTTCACGGGAAGGATGGATGGTAGCCATTGACAACGGTGATCCACCAACACACAGCTTGCCATAGGAGAACGTGCGTGCGTGAATCAGAAACAGAGGAAAGCAGAATTTCAGAAGACAAAGCATCTCCAAAATTCCAACATATTCTCCATCATTGCATACAAGTATAATTTGTGTTCTGCCCTTCTTACTTTTCACAATTCAAATTAAGAATTATTATTGATATTATATCCTGACTAAGAGTTACGAGATAACCATAGCTTGCTTCAAGCCAACAATCTCCGTGGGATCGACCCTTACTCACGTAAGGTATTACTTGAACGACCCAGTGCACTTGCTGGTTAGTTGTACGAAATTGTAAGAGAGTAATGTGAACATTGACATTACAATTTCGTGCACCAAGTTTTTTGCGCCGTTGCCGGGGATTGTTTGAGTTTGAACAACTGACGGTGAATCCTGTTGCTTAGATTAGGAAAATTTTGTCTTTTGGGTCAGAGTCTTTTATATTCTTTTCAAAAAAAATAATAAAATAAAATAAAAATAAAAATAATATTTTTTCTTAGTTATTAAAAATATTTTTCAAAACAAGTGTTACATTTACTGCCCATTTGGCTAGAGCGTTGGTCTGTGTTCTTGGTAAATTGGGTACCTTCTTTTTAAAATTCTTTTTCAAAAATAATTTTTACATTAAATCTTGTGCCAAACTTCAAGTTTGGTGTTTTCTTGTTGGTTTTTCTTTGGTTTTCAAAAAATCTTATTTTGGTTTTCTAAAAATTTTAAGTTTGGTGTTCTTTCTTCATGTTCTTGTGTTCTTGTGAATCTTCAAAGTGTTCTTGAGTTTTCCTTGTGTCTTATCTTAAAATTTTTAAGTTTGGTGTTCCTTGGTATTTTTCCTCCAAAATTTTCGAAAACAAGGAGCATTAGATCTAAAAATTTTAAATCTTGTACTATCTTATTGTTTTTCTCTCTCCTCTTTAAATTCAAAAATATCTTTTCTCTCTATTTTAAAGCAAATTTTCGAAATTTACCTTTAAAATTCAGATTTTTATTTCAAAATTTAAAACCTTTTTCAAAAATCATCATATCCTTTTCAAAACTTCCTAACCACTTTCTCTCTCCTCATTTTTTTTTGAAAATCTTCACCCATTTTTATTTATTTTAATTTAATTTATTTTATTTTCGAAATAAATAAATAAATAAATAAATAAATAAAAATAATTTTTTTTTTACATCATCTCCCTTTCTCCATCATGGATCTAAGTGGAAATGAACAGTCCAGAAGGACTCTGGGGTCATATGCTAACCCCTCTATTGCTTCATATGGGAGTAGTATCTGCATACCCTCCATTGGAGTCAGTAGCTTTGAGTTGAATCCTCAGCTCATTATCATGGTGCAGCAAAGCTGCCAGTATTTCGGTCTTCCACAGGAAGAACCTACAGAGTTTCTGGCACAGTTTTTACAAATTGCTGACACAGTACATGATAAGGAAGTAGATCAGGATGTCTACAGATTATTACTGTTTCCATTTACTATAAAAGACCAAGCCAAGAGGTGGTTAAATAACCAACCTAAGGCTAGCATAAGGACATGGAAACAGCTGACAGAAAAATTCCTGAATCAATACTTTCCTCCAAAACGGATGACACAGCTAAGGCTGGACATCCAAGGCTTTAAACAAGGAGATAATGAATCTCTTTATGATGCCTGGGAGAGATACAGAGAGATGCTACAAAAATTCCCCTCTAAAATGTTTTCAGAGTGGGTTCAGTTAGACATCTTCTATTATGGGCTTACAGAAAGAGCTCAGATCTCTCTAGATTACTCAGCTGGTGGATCTATCCACATGAGAAAGACAATTGAAGAAGCTCAAGAGCTCATTGATATAGTTGCCAGAAATCAGCATCTGTACCTAAGCAGTGACCCTTCCATGAAAGAAGAGGTTAAAACAGTAACTGCTGAACTCAGTCCTGTAGAACAAGCTGCTGAATTCAATCAGCAATTGGACTTTCTAACACAACAGTTAGCCGAATTCAAAGATAGACTACAAGAGACAAGGATGGCTAATATAAATATTGAAGAACAATTGAAGCAAACAAAACAGCAGCTGTCAAAACAAATAACAGAAGAATGCCAAGCAGTTCAATTAAGAAGTGGGAAAACATTAAATACCCCACCTCAAGGCAGCAGGAAGCCAAGAAATGAGCAAACCACCCAAAATCCATCTGAGGCAGTAAGAGCCCAGAAAAAAATAATTCTGGCGTTAAAACGCCAGAATTTGGGTGGAAGGCTGGCACTGAACGCCCAGACCATGCTCAGGACTGGCGTTCAACGCCAGAAACAAGCAAGGAACTGGCGTTGAACGCCCAAAGGAAGCACAGTTCTGGCATTCAGACGCCAGGAACAGCTGAGGAGTTGGCATCTAACGTCACTCCAACTTCCAACCCTGGCATTCAAATGCCAGTGAGGGATCAGACACACACAAGTACTGATGACAACCCCTCTAAAAAGGCTTCTTCAACCACTTCTGTAGGAAATAAACCTACAGCAACCAAGGTTGAGGAATATAAAGCCAAGATACCTTATCCTCAAAAACTCCGCCAAGAGGAGCAAGATAAGCAATTTGCTCGCTTTGCAGATTATCTCAGGACTCTTGAAATTAAGATTCCGTTTGCAGAGGCACTTGAGCAAATACCTTCTTATGCCAAGTTCATGAAAGAGATTTTGAGTCATAAGAAGGATTGGAGAGAAACTGAAAGAGTTTTCCTCACTGAAGAATGCAGTGCAGTCATTCTGAAAAGCTTTCCTGAAAAGCTTAAAGATCCCGGAAGCTTTCTAATACCATGCACATTAGAGGGAAATTGCACCAGGACAGCTTTATGCGATCTTGGGGCAAGCATCAACCTAATTCCTGCATCCACTATCAGAAAGCTTGGTTTAACTGAAGAAGTTAAACCAACCCGAATATGTCTCCAACTTGCTGATGGCTCCATTAAATACCCATCAGGCGTGATTGAGGACATGATTGTCAGGGTTGGGCCATTCGCCTTTCCCACTGACTTTGTAGTGCTGGAGATGGAGGAGCACAAGAGTGCTACTCTCATTCTAGGAAGACCTTTCCTAGCAACTGGACGAACCCTCATTGATGTCCAAAAGGGGGAAGTCACCCTGAGAGTCAATGAAGATGAGTTTAAGTTGAATGCTGTCAATGCCATGCAGCACCCAGACACACCAAATGACTGCATGAAAGTTAATCTTATTGACTCTTTGGTAGAAGAGATCAACATGGCTGAGAGTCTCGAATCAGAGCTGAAAAACATCTTTAAAGATGTTCCACCTGATCTAAAAGATTCAGAGGAATTGAAAGAATCTCTGAAATTTCCTCATGAAGAGGAAAAAGCTCCTAAATCCGAGCTCAAACCATTACCACCATCCCTGAAATATGCATTTCTGGGAGAGGGTGATACTTTTCCAGTGATCATAAACTTTGCTTTAAATCCACAGGAAGAGGAAGCACTAATTCAAGTGCTAAGGACACACAAGACAGCTCTTGGGTGGTCCATAAGTGACCTTAAAGGCATAAGCCCAGCTAGATGCATGCACAAGATCTTATTGGAGGACAATGCTAAGCCAGTGGTTCAACCACAGAGGTGGCTAAATCCAACCATGAAGGAAGTGGTGCAGAAAGAGGTCACTAAATTACTGGAGGCTGGGATTATTTATCCTATTTCAGATAGCCCCTGGGTGAGTCCTGTTCAAGTTGTCCCAAAAAAGGGAGGCATGACAGTGGTTCATAATGAAAAAAATGAACTGGTTCCTACAAGAACAGTTACAGGGTGGCGTATGTGTATTGATTACAGAAGGCTCAATACAGCCACCAGAAAGGATCATTTTCCTTTACCATTCATAGACCAGATGCTAGAAAGACTAGCAGGTTATAATTATTACTGCTTTTTGGATGGCTATTCAGGCTACAACCAAATTGCAGTAGATCCCCAGGATCAAGAGAAAACAGTATTCACATGTCCATCTGGAGTATTTGCTTACAGAAGGATGCCTTTTGGGCTGTGTAATGCGCCTGCAACCTTTCAGAGATGCATGCTCTCTATTTTCTCTGATATGGTGGAAAATTTTCTGGAAGTCTTCATGGATGACTTCTCAGTATATGGAGACTCATTCAGCTCCTGTCTTGATCACCTGACACTGGTTTTGAAAAGATGCCAAGAGACCAACCTGGTTTTAAATTGGGAAAAATGTCACTTTATGGTGACTGAAGGGATTGTCCTTGGGCATAAAATTTCAAACAAGGGAATAGAGGTGGATCAAGCTAAAATAGAGGTAATTGAAAAATTACCACCACCTGCCAATGTTAAGGCAATCAGAAGCTTTCTGGGGCATGCAGGATTCTATAGGAGGTTTATAAAGGATTTTTCAAAAATTGCAAAACCTCTAAGCAACATGCTAGCTGCTGACACGCCATTTGTGTTTGACACAGAATGCCTACAGGCGTTTGAAACTCTGAAAGCTAAGCTGGTCACAGCACCAGTTATCTCTGCACCAGACTGGACATTACCATTCGAATTAATGTGTGATGCCAGTGATCATGCCATTGGTGCAGTACTGGGGCAGAGGCATGACAAGCTTCTGCATGTCATTTATTATGCTAGCCGTGTTTTGAATGATGCCCAAAAAAATTACACAACCACAGAAAAAGAATTGCTTGCAGTGGTTTATGCCATTGACAAGTTTAGATCATACTTAGTAGGATCAAAAGTGATTGTGTACACAGATCATGCTGCTCTTAAATATCTACTCACAAAGCAGGATTCAAAACCCAGACTCATAAGATGGGTGTTGCTTCTGCAAGAGTTTGATATAGAAATAAGAGACAGAAAAAGGACAGAGAACCAAGTGGCTGACCATCTGTCCCGGATAGAACCAGTGGAAGGGGCGTCCTCCCCCTCTATTGAGATCTCTGAAACTTTTCTGGATGAGCATTTGTTCGCCATTCAGGAATTACCATGGTTTGCAGATATTGCAAACTACAAAGCTGCAAGGTTCATTCCCAAGGAGTACAGCAGGCAACAAAAGAAAAAATTAATTACTGATGTAAAGTACTACTTGTGGGATGAACCCTATCTCTTTAAGAGATGTGCAGACGACATAATCCGTAGGTGTGTGCCTAAGGAAGAAGCACAAAGGATCTTATGGCATTGCCATGGATCACAATATGGAGGTCATTTCGGAGGTGAGCGAACAACCACCAAGGTCCTCCAATGTGGTTTCTACTGGCCTACACTTTACAGAGATTCCAGAGAGTTTGTACGTAACTGTGACAGTTGCCAGAGAGCTGGTAATTTGCCTCACAGTTACGCCATGCCTCAACAAGGAATCTTGGAGATTGAGTTGTTTGACGTATAGGGTATTGATTTCATGGGGCCTTTCCCACCATCATACTCAAACACTTATATTCTGGTGGCGGTTGACTATGTATCAAAGTGGGTAGAGGCCATTGCAACACCTACCAATGATACTAAAACAGTACTGAAATTCCTCCAGAAACATATATTCAGCAGGTTTGGTGTCCCTAGGGTACTAATCAGTGATGGGGCACTCACTTCTGCAACAAACAGCTTTACTCTGCCATGGTCCGGTATGGGATTCGCCATAAGGTGGCAACTCCATATCATCCACAGACAAATGAGCAAGCTGAAGTCTCTAACAGAGAACTAAAAAAAATCCTGGAACGGACTGTAAGTACTCGTAGAAAGGATTGGGCACGAAGCTTGGATGATGCTTTGTGGGCTTACAGAACAGCATTCAAGACTCCCATAGGGACCTCTCCTTACCAACTTGTGTATGGTAAGGCTTGTCACCTGCCCATGGAACTGGAACATAAGGCCTACTGGGTAACCAGATTCCTTAACTTTGATGCCAAATTAGCTGGAGAGAAAAGATTGCTCCAGCTGAATGAGCTAGAGAAATTCAGATTCACTGCTTTCAAAAATGCCAAGCTTTACAAAGAGAAATAAAAAAGGTGGCATGACAGAAAGCTGTCATCTAGAATCTTTGAACCAGGACAAAAGGTTCTGTTGTTTAACTCTAGGCTCAAGCTATTTCTCGGGAAACTGAAGTCCCGGAGGAGAGGACCATATGTGATTACAAGTGTATCACCATATGGTTATGTGGAGCTTCAAGATATTGATTCTGATAAGAAGTTCATTGTTAATGGACAGAGAATCAAGCACTATCTTGAAGGCAATGTTGAGCAAGTATGCTCAAGGCTGAGGCTAGATTAAAAACTCAGCAAGGTCCAGCTAAAGACAATAAAGAAGCGCTTGCTGGGAGGCAACCCAGCCAGGGGGCATCACTTCCTCTAAGCATTTTTCCCTATTATTGATTTTATTTGTTTACATAAAGTTCATTGATACTAAGGTAAAGAGTCAATTGTATAAGTTTACAGGGTTACAGAAGGATTCTGCACACAAAACAGAGAAAAAGAGCTCACTGGCAAGAAAATGCCAGTAAAAGTCTGTTTTGGGCATTCAACGCCCAAAAGAAGCATCCACTGGGCGTTGAACGCCAGTAAGGATAGCCATCTGAGCGTTAAACGCCAGAAAGAAGCATCTTCTGGGCGTTGAACGCCAGAAAGAAGCTCCTTCTGGGCGTTTAACGCCAGATTTACAGCGTCCTGGGCGTTCAGAAAAACGCCCAGTGACAAAGGAGTTCCTGGCGTTTAACGCCAGAAAGAAGCAACAGCTGGGCGTTGAACGCCCAGGAGAAGCAGCAGTTGGGCGTTGAACGCCCAAAACATGCAGCGTTTGGGCGTTCAAACGCCAGGATGGTGGGGAGGAGGTAAATTCAATTTTTCTTCATATTTTTCATTTTAATCTTAATTTTCATGTTTCAATTCATGATTTCTTGCATAAACATGTTACAAACCCTGATTTCTAAAATCCCTAATTTCAAAAAAAATCCCACTTTAAAAATATCAAATGTATCTTAATCCATAAGCACAAATCCTTTTTTTTATCCAATTCAACTCTTTTTCAAAAATTTTCAAAACAAATCTATCTCTTTTCACTCAAAAATCTTTTCAACTAATCAATATCTTTTTCAAATCTCCATATTATCTTTTTCAAAAATCCAATTTTATCTTTTTCAAATATCCTTCATATCTTTTCAATTTTAAATTATATCTTTTCTTATCATACTTATCTTTTTTTTTTTAAATCATATCTTCTATCTTATCTTTATCCCTATTTTCGAAAACCCTCCCTCCCTTTTAAAAACCCATTCGGCCTCCTTCCTCTCATCCACCATTCAACACTAGCTCTCTTTCTATCCCTCTCATTTCTTTTCTTTTGCTTGAGGACAAGCAAACCTCTAAGTTTGGTGTGTTTATCCGTGATCACTAAACCATACCCACTAAGATCATGGCTCCTAAAGGAAAACAACCCACTCCAAGAGGCAAGAAAGAGAGTGTTCCAAAACCACTTTGGAATCAAGGGAGGTTCTTAACCAAAGAACATTCAGACCATTACTACAAAATAATGGGTCTAAGATCTGTGATCCCGGAAGTCAAGTTCGATCTGAAAGAAGATGAATATCCGGAGATCCAAGAGCAGATTCGAAACAGGAACTGGGAAGTCCTAGCTAATTCTGAAACGAAAGTGGGAAGGAATATGGTTCAAGAATTCTACGCTAATCTGTGGCAAACAGACAGGCAAAGAATATCTGGAGCTGCCCTCTATGACTACAGGACTGTGGTCAGAGGAAAGATTGTTCACATCCACCCTGACAAAATCAGGGAGATCTTTAAGCTACCTCAGCTGAAAGATGACCCAGACTCCTTCAATAAGAGAATGATGAGAACAAACAAGGGCCTGGATAAGATTCTAGAGGATATATGCATCCCTGGAGCCAGGTGGACCACCAGCACGAAGGGTGCCCCAAGTCAACTCAAGAGAGAAGATCTCAAACCAGTCGCCAGAGGATGGCTGGACTTCATTGGGCGTTCTATATTGCCCACCAGCAACCGTTCTGAAGTCAATATTAGAAGAGCAGTGATGATCCATTACATTATGTTGGGAAAAGAAGTAGAAGTTCATCAATTGATCCCATCTGAATTCTACATACTTGCCAACAAGAACTCCAAGGATGCCAGGTTGGCTTATCCAAGCCTAATCTCTATGCTCTGCAAAGATGCTGGAATAAAGATGGGAATAACAGAGTATATCTCAGTGGAGCAACCAATCACTAAAATCACAATGGAAAAACAACAAATGCAGGATGACCTCATCAAGAGGAGGGCGCAAGAATTCCTACCAGAACTTTCTCAATTTGAATACTGGGAGCATCTTGAGGCATCTGTCACTAAGTTGCAAGAAACCATGGACCAATTAAAGGAAGAACAGCAAAATCAAAACAGCATGCTTTGCAAACTGCTAAGAGAACAAGAGGTGCAAGGGCGTGAATTAAGAGAACTAAAGCATCAGAAACTATCTCTTGAAGGGCGAAGCACCCCACAGACTAAAGAGGCATCTACTTCCCAAAGTCAAGGTTGTTGAGTTTTGATCTTAACCTTAACCCTGTGATAACTTTCTTTTCTATTATTTGAGTTTCACCTTAGGAGTCATATAATGGTAATAAGTATTTATATTTTGATTTTATCCCCAATTAAGCTATAATTTATTTTTCTCATCATCATTAAACATGAATAAAATAGAAAATTTTCTTTAACAAGGAGGCAATAATTTTCGAGTTTTTAATAAAACAAATTCTAATTGTTTACATGTGGTGGCAATGCTTTCTGCCTTCTGAATGAATGCTTGAACAGTGCATATGTCTTTGGAATTTGATGTTCTTGAATGTTAAATATGTTGGCTCTTGAAAGAATGATAAACATGAGACATGTTATTGGTAATCTAAAAAATCATAAAAATAATTCTTGAAGCAAGAAAAAGTAGTGAATACAAAGCTTGCAAAAAAAAAAAAGGATCCAAGGGTAAGTGGCTAAACCAAGCTATCCAAGGAAATCAAAAGGCAAGGGTAATAAAAAGGATCCAAAGCTTTGAGCATCAGTGGATAGGAGGGCCTAAGGAAATCAAATCCTGGTCTAAGCGGCTAAACCAAGCTGTCCCTAACCATGTGCTTGTGGCGTGAAGGTGTCAAGTGAAAACTTGAGACTGAGCGGTTAAAGTCAAGGTCCGAAGCAAAGAGAAGAGTGTGCTTAAGAACCCTGGACACCTCTAATTGGGGGCTTTAGCAAAGCTGAGTCACAATCTGAAAAGGTTCACCCAGTTATGTGTCTGTGGCATTTATGTATCCGGTGGTAATACTGGAAAACAAAGTGCTTAGGGCCACGACCAACACTCATAAAAGTAGCTGTGTTCAAGAATCAACATACTGAACCAGGAGAATCAATAACACTATCTGAATTTTGAGTTCCTATAGATGCCAATCATTCTGAGCTTCAATGGATAAGGTGAGATGCCAAAACTGTTCGGAAGCAAAAAGCTACTAGCCCCGCTCATTTAATTAGAATATGAGCTTCACTCAAAAACTCTGAGATATTATTGTTTCTTGACTCATTTGTATTCTATTTTATTTATCTAGTTGCTTGAGGACAAGACAACAATTTAAGTTTGGTGTTGTGATGAGCGGATATTTTATACGCTTTTTGGGGTTAATTTCATATAGCTTTTAGTATGTTTTAGTTAGTTTTTAGTTTATTTTCATTAGTTTCTAGGCAAAATTCATATTTCTGGACTTTACTATGAGTTTGTATGTTTTTCTGTAATTTCAGGTATTTTCTGGCTGAAATTGAGGGAGATGAGTAAAAATCTGATTCAGGCTGAAAAAGGACTGCTGATGCTGTTGGATCCTGACCTATTTGCACTCGGAATGGAATTTCTGGAGCTACAGAAGTCCACTTGATGCGCTTTCAATTGCGTTGGAAAGTAGACATCTAGGGCTTTCCAGAAATATATAATAGTCCATACTTTGCTCAAGGATAGACGATGTAAAATGGCATTCAACGCCAGTTCCATGTTGCTGTCTGGCGTCCAGCGCCAGAAACACGTTACAAGTTGGAGTTCAACGCCAGAATTACGTTACAGCCTGGCGTTGAACGCCCAAAACAGCCCAGGCACGTGAAAAGCTTTAGTCTCAGCCCCAGCACACACCAAGTGGGTCCCAGAAGTGGATTTCTGCACTATCTATCATAGTTTACTCATTTTCTGTAAACCTAGGTTACTAGTCTAGTATTTAAACAACTTTTAGAGATTTATTTTGTATCTCATGACATTTTAGATCTGAACTTTGTAATCTCTGATGGCATGAGTCTCTAAACTCTATTATTGGGGGTGAGGAGCTCTGCTGTGTCCTGATGAATTAATGCAAGTATTTCTGTTTTCTATTCAAACATGTGTGTTCCTATCTAAGATATCCATTCGCACTTCAACATGAATGTGATGAACGTGACAATCATCATCATTCCCCCACGAACGCGTGCCTCACAACCACTTCCGTTCACCGTAGAATGAATGAATATCTCTTGGATCTCTTAATCAAAATCTTCGTGGTATAAGCTAGATTGATGGCAGCATTCAAGAGAATTCGGAAAGTCTAAACCTTGTCTATGGTATTCCGAGTAGGATTCAGGGATTGAATGACTGTGACAAGCTTCAAACTCGCGAGTGCTGGCCGTAGTGACAGACGCAAAAGGATAGTAAATCCTATTCCGGGACGATCGAGAACCTGCAGATGATTAGACGTGCGGTGACAGCGCACATGGACCCTTTTCACTGGAAGGATGGATGGTAGCCATTGACAACGGTGATCCACCAACACACAGCTTGCCATAGGAGGACGTGCGTGCGTGAATCAGAAACAGAGGAAAGTAGAATTTCAGAAGACAAAGCATCTCCAAAATTCCAACATATTCTCCATCATTACATACAAGTATAATTTGTGTTCTGCCCTTCTTACTTTTCACAATTCAAATTAAGAATTATTATTGATATTATATCCTGACTAAGAGTTACGAGATAACCATAGCTTGCTTCAAGCCAACAATCTCCGTGGGATCGACCCTTACTCACGTAAGGTATTACTTGAACGACCCAGTGCACTTGCTGGTTAGTTGTACGAAATTGTAAGAGAGTAATGTGAACATTGACATTACAATTTCGTGCACCAGGTAGTATGTTTGATTCGATGCTTCCAGTCGAATTTAGTTATGATTTCCCTACTTCTTGTAATGAAACTAATGATGTGAGCCGAACTGCCGATTTAATAGCAGAGGCCCATTGTGTAGAAAATAAAAATAATAATGATTTAGTCGAAAGTCAAGTTTCTTCTATTTCTCATGATTCTATTGATTTTACTTTCGATTGTATTTATGATTTGGAGCCTTTGGGATTTGAAAAATATTCAATTAAAGAGGATGATCACTATAAAGGGTTCGAATCTCAGGATCCTTTAGAAGAAATTAATTTGGGGACTCATGATGACGTTCGAATTACATATATATATATATATATATATATATATATATATATATATATATATATATATATATATATATATATATAAAGATCTTATTGATCCTTTTCGAACTGACCTTTTCAATTTGTTGCATGAGTTTAAAGATTGCTTTGCATGGGATTACCATGAGATGTCTGGTCTCGATCGTTCATTAATAGAACATCGATTAGCATTAAAGCCCAATGCTCGACCTGTGAAGCAAACCCCAAGACATTTTGCTCCTGAAATCAATGTGAAAATAAAAGAAGAAATAGAACGCTTGATTAAAGCAAAATTTATTCGAACTGCACATTATGTGGAGTGGGTATCGAATATTGTCCCTGTGATGAAGAAAAATGGGAAGTTAAGGGTGTGTATCGATTTTCGAAATTTAAATAATGCCACCCCAAAGGATGAATATTTTATGCCGATTGCAGACATGTTAATCGATTCTGTAGCAAGAAATGAAATTCTTAGTTTCATGGATGGTTATTTTGGATATAACCAAATCTTTATTGTGGAGGATGACGTAGCTAAGACTGCCTTTCGTTGTCCTGGGTCGTTAGGTACGTATGAGTAGGTGGTTATGCCTTTCGGTTTGAAGAATGCTGGGGCAATATACCAACGTGCCATGAATGCCATTTTTCATGAGTTTATTGGGAAGTTTATGGAGGTGTATATCGGTGATGTAATGGTAAAATCGATTTCTGTGAGTTGGCATATAGACCATTTAAGAAAAGCATTCCTTACTATGAGGAAGAAAGGATTAAAAATGAATCCTTTGAAATGTGCTTTCGGGGTATCGGCTGGAAACTTCTTAGGCTTTGTTGTTAATAAAAAGGGGATAGCTATTGATAAAAATAAAGTAGATGCGATATTAGCATTGTCTGCACCCAAATCAAAGAAAGAAGTGCAATTGTTTTTGGGAAAAGTAAATTACCTTCGGAGATTCATCTCGAATCTTTCGGATCGAACTAGGGTATTCGCGCCTTTGGTGAAATTAAAAAGTGGTTCAAAATTCAAATGGACCACAGAACATCAATTGGCGTTTGATTCGATTAAGTCATATTTATCAAAAGCTCCAATTATAGCGAATGTACGTCCATCTGAACATCTAAAATTATATATTGCAGCATCTGAAAACACTATAGGGTGTATGTTATCCCAAGATGATGAAAATGGGCACGAACGGGCGGTTTATTACCTTAGTCGAGTTCTAACTGATATCGAGACAAGATATTCCCCGATTGAAAAATAATGCTTGTCACTATATCATGCTTGTATGAAGTTAAAATGTTACATGGTGGCTAAATCGGTGAAAGTAATAGCACAAACTGATCTTATTAAATATATGCTAAGTTTCCCTATGTTAAGAGGACGGTTGGGAAAATGGATGCTATCATTAACGGAATTTGATTTACAATATGTTCCGGCTAAGGCTATGAAAGGACAGGTGGTGCACGAAATTGTGATCATCAACAATGGCGCCAAAGACTTGGAGCTCTCAAACATGAATCACACTTTGTCACAATTCCGCACAACTAACCAGCAAGTGCACTGGGTCGTCCAAGTAATACCTTACGTGAGTAAGGGTCGATCCCACGGAGACTGTCGGTTTGAAGCAAGCTATGGTCATCTTGTAAATCTCAGTCAGCCAGATTCAAATGGTTATGTAGGATTGATAATTAAAGATAAATAAAACATAAAATAAAGATAGAGATAGAGATACTTATGTAATTCATTGGTAGGAATTTCAGATAAGCGTATGAAGATACTTTGCTCCTCCTGAACCTCTGCTTTCCTATTGCCTTCTTCCAATCATTCATACTCCTTTCCATGGTAAGCTTTATGTTGGGCATCACCGTTGTCAATGGCTACTTCCCGTCCTCTCAGTGAAAATGTTCTACGCACGCTGTCACCGCACGGCTAATCATCTGTCGGTTCTCGATCATGTTGGAATAGGATCCATTGATCCTTTTACGTCTGTCACACGCCCAACACTCGCGAGTTTGAAGCTCGTCACAGTCATCCCTTCCTAGATCCTACTCAGAATACCACAGACAATGTTTAGATATTTTGGATCTCAAGAATGGCAGCCAATAATTCTAGCCTATACCACGAAGGTTCTAATCTTAGATTAGAAACCCAAGAGATACACATTCAAGCTTGTTTGCATGTAGAACGAAAATGGTTGTCAGCCACGCGTTCATAGGTGAGAATGGTGATGAGTGTCACATAATCATCACATTCATCATGTTCTTGGGTGCGAATGAATATCTTGGAGAAGAAATAGACTTGAGTTGAATAGAAAAACAATAGTACTTTGCATTAATTCATGAAGAACAGCAAAGCTCCACACCTTAATCTATGGTGTGTAGAAACTCCACCGTTGAAAATATATAAGAACAAGGTCTAGGCATGGTCGTGAGGCCAGCCTCCAAAAGCGTCTAAGATAGCATAAGACTTATCAAAGATTCAAAATACAATAGTAAAAAGTCCTATTTATAGAGAACTAGTAGCCTAGGGTTTACAGAAATAAGTAATTAATGCAGAAATCTTCTTCCGGGCCCACTTGGTGTGTGCTTGGGCTGAGCATTGAAGCTTCCATGTATAGAGACTTTTCTTGGAGTTAAACACCAGCTTTTGTGCCAGTTTGGGCGTTTAACTCCAGCTTTTGTGCCAGTTCTGGCGCTTTGACGCCAGAATTCTTAAGCTGACTTGGAACGCCGGTTTGGGCCATCAAATCTTAGGCAAAGTATGAACTATTATATATTGCTGGAAAGCCCAGGATGTCTACTTTCCAATGCAATTGAGAGCGCGCCAATTGAGCTTCTGTAGCTCCAGAAAATCCACTTTGAGTGCAGGGAGGTCAGAATCCAACAGCATCTGCAGTCCTTTTTCAGCCTCTGAATCAGATTTTTGCTCAGGTCCCTCAATTTCAGCCAGAAAATACCTGAAATTACAGAAAATCACACAAACTCATAGTAAAGTCCAGAAATGTGATTTTTATTTAAAAACTAATAAAAACATAATAAAAACTAACTAAAATATACTAAAAACATACTAAAAACAATGCCAAAAAGCGTATAAATTATCCGCTCATCACAACACCAAACTTAAATTGTTGCTTGTCCCCAAGCAACTAAAAATCAAATAGGATAAAAAGAATAGAATATACAATGAATTATAAAAACATCTATGAAGATCAATATTAATTAGATGAGCGGGGCTTTTAGCTTTTTGCTTCTGAACAGTTTTGGCATCTCACTTTATCCTTTTGAAGTTCAGAATGATTGGCTTCTATAGGAACTCAGAATCCAGATAGTGTTATTGATTCTCCTAGTTAAGTATGTTGATTCTTGAACACAGCTACTTTATGAGTCTTGGCCGTGACCCAAAGCATTTTGTTTTCCAGTATTACCACCGGATACATAAATGCCACAGACACATAACTGGGTGAACCTTTTCAGATTGTGACTCAGCTTTGCTAGAGTCCCCAATTAGAGGTGTCCAGAGCTCTTAAGCACACTCTTTTTGCTTTTGGACCACGACTTTAATCGCTCAATCTCAAGTTTTCACTTGACACCTTCACGCCACAAGCACATGGTTAGGGACAGCTTGGTTTAGCCGCTTAGGCCAGGATTTTATTCCTGTGGGCCCTCCTATCCACTGATGCTCAAAGCCTTGGATCCTTTTTATTTTATCCTTTCCTTTTGGTTTAAAGGGTTACTGACTTTTTCTGCTTGCTTTTCTTTCTTTTTCTCTTTTTTTTTCTTTTTTCGCATATATATTTTTTTCTGCAAGCTTTTCACTGCTTTTTCTTGCTTCAAGAATCAATTTTATGATTTTTCAGATTATCAAATAACATTTCTCCTTTTCCATCATTCTTTCAAGAGCCAACAATTTTAACTTTCATGAATCAACAAATTCAAAAAATATGCACTGTTCAAGCATTCATTCAGAAAAACAATAGTATTGCCACCACATCAAAATAACTAAACTATTTTAAAATTCGAAATTCATGCACTTCTTTTTCTTTTTCAATTAAAAACATTTTTCATTTAAGAAAAGTGATGGATTCATTTTCATTGCTTTAAGGCATAGACATTTAGACACTAGTGATCATGTAATAAAGACACAAAC
This sequence comes from Arachis hypogaea, assembly GCF_003086295.3. Lineage (NCBI taxonomy): Eukaryota > Viridiplantae > Streptophyta > Magnoliopsida > Fabales > Fabaceae > Arachis > Arachis hypogaea. The sequence goes on along the minus strand of NC_092051.1, from coordinate 25,634,689 downwards.
ATAAATAAACATAAAGCATAAAAATTTGAAAAACAGAAAATAAAGAACAAGGAGATTAAAGAATGGGTCCACCTTAGTGATGGCGGCTTGTTCTTCCTTTTAAAGATCTAATGGAGTGCTTGAGCTGCTCAATGTCTCTTCCTTGCCTTTGTTGCTCCTCTCTCATGACTCTTTGGTCTTCTCTAATTTTATGGAGGAGGATGGAATACTTTTGGTGCTCCACCCTTAGTTGTCCCATGTTGGAACTTAATTCTCCTAGGGAGGTGTTGATTTGCTCCCAATAGTTTTGTGGAGGAAAATGCATCCCTTGAGGCATCTCAGGGATTTCGTGGTGAGGAATTTCCTCATGTCCATGAGTGGGATCTCTTGTTTGCTCCATCCTTTTCTTAGTGATGGGCTTATCCTTATCAATGAGGATGTCTTCCTCTATGTCAATTCCAGCTGAATTGCAGAGGTGACAAATGAGATGAGGGAAGGCTAACCTTGCCAAAGTAGAAGACTTGTCCGTCACCTTGTAGAGTTCTTGGGATATAACTTCATGAACTTCTACTTCCTCCCTAATCATGATGCTATGGATCATGATAGCCAGGTCTATAGTAACTTCAGACCGGTTGCTAATGAGAATGATTGAGCGTTGGATGAACTCCAACCATCCCCTAGCCACGGGCTTGAGGTCATGCCTTCTTAGTTAAACCGGCTTCCCTCTTGAATCTCTCTTCCATTGAGCGCCCTCTTCACAGATGTCTATTAGGACTTGGTCCAACCTTTGATCAAAGTTGACCGTTCTAGTGTAGGGGTGTGCATCTCCTTGCATCATGGGCAAGTTGAATGCCAACCTTACATTCTCTGGACTAAAATCTAAGCATTTCCTCCGAACCATTGTAAGCCAATTCTTTGGGTCCGGGTTCACAATTTGATCATGGTTCTTGGTGATCCATGCATTGGCATAGAACTCTTGAACTATTAAGATTCCGACTTGTTGAATAGGGTTGGTGAGAACTTTCCAACCTCTTCTTCGAATCTCATGTCAGATCTCCAAATATTCACCATTTTTGAGTTTGAAAGGGACCTCGGGGATCACCTTCTTCTTGGCCACAACTTCATAGAAGTGGTTTTGGTGCACCCTTGAGTTGAATCTCTCCATCTCCCATGACTCGGAGGTGGAATCTTTTGCCTTCCCTTTCCTCTTTCTAGAGGTTTCTCCGGCCTTAGGTGCCATAAATGGTTATGGAAAAACAAAAAGCAACACTTTTACCACACCAAACTTAGAAGGTTTGCTCGTCCTCGAGCAAAAGAAGAAAGAAGAGAGTAGAAGAAGAAGAAATAGAGGAGATGGAGGGGGCTTATTGTTTCGGCCAAGGGGGAGAAGTAGTGTGTATGTTGTGTGAAAATGAAGGAGTGAAGATGGGTTTATATAAGAGTGGAAAGGGGGGTATGGTTTGGCCATTATGGGTGGGTTTGGGAGAGAAAGTGGTTTGAATTTGAATCGTGAGGTAGGTGGGGTTTTATGAAGGATGGATGTGAGTGGTGAAGAGAATGGTGGGATTTGATAGGTGAGGGGTTTTTGGGGAAGAGGTATTGAGGTGAATGGGTGAAGAAGAGAGAGAGAGAGAGAGAGGTGGGGTAGGTGGGGATCCTATGGGGTCCACAGATCCTGAGGTATCAAGGATATCTCATCCCTGCACCAAGTGGCGTGTAAAAATGCCCCTTTCTGCCAATCCTGGCGTTTAACGCCAGGTTCTTGCCCATTCCTGGCGTTAAACGCCAGTCTGGTGCCCATTTCTAGCGTTAAACGCCCAGAATGGTGCCAGACTGGGCGTTTAACGCCCATTCTGCTACCCTTACTGGCGTTTAAACGCCAGTAAGTGTCTCCTCCAGGGTGTTCTATATTTCATTCTATTTTTCAGTCTGTTTTTGATTTTTCAATTGTTTTTGTGACTTCACATGATCATCAACCTACAGAAAACATAAAATAACAATGGAAAATAACATAGATAAGTAAAATTGGGTTGCCTCCCAACAAGCGCTTCTTTAATGTCAATAGCTTGACAGTGGGCTCTCATGGAGCCTCACAGATATTTAGAGCAATGTTGGAACCTCCCAACACCAAACTTTAGAGTTTGAATGTGGGGGTTCAACACCAAACTTAAAGTTTGATTGTGGCCTCCCAACACCAAACTTAGAGTTTGACTTTGGGGGCTCTGTTTGTCTCTGTATTGAGAGAAGCTCTTCATGCTTCCTCTCCATGGTTACAGAGGGACATCCTTGAGCTTTAAACACAAGGGAGTCTTCATTCACTTGAATGATCAATTCTCCTCTGTCAACATCAATTACAGCTTTTGCTGTGGTTAGGAAGGGTCTGCCAAGGATGATGGATTCATCCATACACTTCCCAGTCTCTAGGATTATAAAATCAGCAGGGATGTAGTGGCCTTCAACCTTTACCAAGACATCCTCTACAAGTCCATAAGCCTGTTTCTTTGAATTATCTGCCATCTCCAGTGAGATTCTTGCAGCTTGTACCTCAATGATCCCTAGCTTCTCCATTACAGAGAGAGGCATGAGGTTTATGCTTAACCCTAGGTCACACAGAGCCTTCTCAAAGGTCATGGTGCCTATGGTACAAGGTATTGAGAACTTTCCAGGATCTTGTCTCTTTAGAGGTAATTTCTGCCTAGTCAAGTCATCCAGTTCTTTAGTGATCAATGGAGGTTCATTCTCCTAAGTCTCATTACCAAATAACTTGGCGTTTAGCTTCATGATTGCTCCAAGGTACTTAGCAACTTGCTCTTCAGTAACATCTTCATCCTCTTCAGAGGAAGAATACTCATCAGAGCTCATGAATGGCAGGAGTAAATTCAATGAAATCTCTATGATCTCTGTGTGAGCCTCAGATTCCCATGGTTTCTCATCAGGGAATTCCATGAAAGCCAGTGGACGTCCATTGAGGTCTTCCTCAGTGGAGATCACTGCCTCTTCCTCCTCTCCAGGTTCGGCCATGTGAGACGTGTTTATGGCCTTGCACTCTCTCTTTGGATTCTCTTCTGTATTGCTTGGGATAGTACTAGGAGGGAGTTCAGTAACTTTCTTACTCAGCTGACCCACTTGTGCCTCCAAATTTCTAATGGAGGACCTTGTTTCAGTCATGAAACTTTGAGTGGTTTTAATTAGATGAGAGACTATGGGTGCTAAGTCAGAGTGACTTTGCTTAGAATTCTCTGTCTGTTGCTGAGAAGATGATGGAAAAGGTTTGCTATTGCTAAACCTATTTCTTCCACCATTATTGTTATTGAAGCCTTGTTGAGGCCTCTGTTGGTCCTTCCATGAGAGATTTGGATGATTTCTCCATGAAGGATTATAGGTGTTTCCATAGGGTTCTCCCATGTAATTCACCTCTTCCATTGCTGGGTTCTCAGGATCATAAGCTTCTTCTTCAGGGGAAGCTTCCTTAGTACTGCCTGGTGTAGCTTGCATTCCAGACAGACTTTGAGAAATCATATTGACTTGCTGAGTCAATATTTTATTCTGAGCTAGTATGGCATTCAGAGTATCAATCTCAAGAACTCCTTTCTTCTGATTTGTCCCATTATTCACAGGGTTCCTTTCAGAAGTGTACATGAATTGGTTATTTGCAACCATCTCAATGAATTCCTGAGCTTCTGCAGGCGTCTTCTTCAGATGAAGAGATCCTCCAGCAGAGCTGTCCAATGACATCTTGGACAGTTCAGACAGACCATCATAGAAGATACCTATGATGCTCCATTCTGAAAGCATGTCAGAAGGACACCTTCTGATCAATTGCTTGTATCTTTCCCAAGCTTCATAGAGGGATTCTCCTTCCTTCTGTCTGAAGGTTTGGACTTCCACTCTAAGCTTGCTCAATTTTTGAGGTGGAAAGAACTTTGCCAAGAAGGCATTGACTAGCTTTTTCCAAGAGTTCAAGCTTTCTTTGGGCTGTGAATCTAACCATGTCCTAGCTCTGTCTCTTACAGCAAAAGGGAAGAGCATAAGTCTGTAAACCTCAGGATCAACTCTATTGGTCTTGACAGTGTCACAGATTTGCAAGAATTCAGCTAAGAACTGATGAGGATCTTCCAATGGAAGTCCATGAAACTTGCAATTCTGTTGCATTAGAGAAACTAATTGAGGCTTAAGCTCAAAGTTGTTTTCTCCAATGGCAGAGATTGAGATGCTTCTCCCATAGAAGTCGGGAGTAGGTGCAATAAAGTCACCAAGCACCTTCCTTGCATTGTTGGCATTGTTGTTGTTTTCGGCTGCCATGGCTTCTTCTTGTTTGAAAAGCTCTGTTAGGTCCTCTACAGAGAGTTGTACTTTAGCTTTTCTTAGCTTTTGCTTCAAGGTTCTTTCAGGTTCAGGATCAGCCTCAACAAGAATGCTTTTGTCCTTGCTCCTGCTCATATGAAAGAGAAGAGAACAAGAAAGTATGGAATCCTCTATGTTACAGTATAGAGATTCCTTGAAGTGTCAAAGGAAAAGAAGAATAGAAGGAGAAGGTAGAAAGAGAAGAATTTGAACTTATCAAGAGGGATAGAGTTCGAATTGTTGATAGTGGAGGAGTGTTAGTCCTTGAATAAAAGAATGTAAGAAGAGGGGAATAATTTTCGAAATTGAAGTAAAAGATTTTGAAATAATTAAAAGAAATTTTGAAAATTTGATTGATGATTTTCGAAAACTAAGATTGGGAAAGAAATTAAGTGATTTTTGAAAAGATTTTGAAATTAGAAATAAAAAAGATATGATTGAAAATTAATTTTGAAAAAAGATGTGATTGAAAAGATATGATTGAGAAGATATGATTGAAAGTCAAATTAAAAAGAGAAAGTTTTAAAATTAAAGTTGATTACTTGACTAACAAGAAATTAAAAGATATTATTCTAAAATTTAAAATTTGATCCTTCCTTAATAGGCAAGTAACAACTTGAAAATTTTGAATTAAATTACTAATTATAGCAAGGATTTTCGAAAATAGTAAAAAAAATAAAAAAATGGAAAGAAATTGATTTTGAAGAGATATGATAGAAAAGATATGATTTGAAAAAAAATTGGATTAAAACAAAATCTTCCCTCTAGTGTCATCCTGGCGTTAAACGCCTAGAATGGCATCCATTCTGGCGTTTAATGCCCAAAATGCTACCTTTTTGGGCGTTAAACGCCCAGCCAGGTACCCTGGCTGGCGTTTAAACGCCAGTTTTTCTTCTTCACTGGGCGTTTTGAACGCCCAGCTTTTTCTGTTTAATTCCTCTGCTGAATGTTCTGAATCTTCAATTCTCTGTATTATTGACTTGAAAAGACACAATTTTGAAAATATTTTTGAATTTTTTAATGATGAGAAACAATAAAAATGCAACTAAGATCAAATAAACAATGCATGCAAGACACCAAACTTAAAAATTAGACACTAGACTCAAACAAGAGACATAAAAATATTTTTGATTTTAAGATTTTATAAATTTTTTTTTATTTTTCAAAAATTATATTGAAAAGAGAATAAAGAGATTCAAAACTTTTAATAAGAATTTCAGGAATCATGCAATGTTAGTCTAAAGTTTCAGTCTAAAAAGATTAGACATGGCTGGCCAAGTTTCAGCAGGACATTACATTCAGCAGCTAAATTGATGAGAATCAATCAGCTTTTATGATGATAAGAACATCACCTTGAAACTCTAGAATTCATTCTTAAAAATTTTAAAAAAAATAAAAAGAAAAGTACCTAATCTAAGCAACAAGATGAACCGTCAGTTGTCCAAACTCGAACAATCCCCGGCAACGGCGCCAAAAACTTAGTGCATGAAATTGTGATCATCAACAATGGCGCCAAAGACTTGGAGCTCTCAAACGTGAATCACACTTTGTCACAATTCCGCACAACTAACCAGCAAGTGCACTGGGTCGTCCAAGTAATACCTTACGTGAGTAAGGGTCGATCCCACGGAGACTGTCGGTTTGAAGCAAGCTATGGTCATCTTGTAAATCTCAGTCAGGCAGATTCAAATGGTTATGGAGGATTGATAATTAAAGATAAATAAAACATAAAATAAAGATAGAGATAGAGATACTTATGTAATTCATTGGTAGGAATTTCAGATAAGCGTATGAAGATGCTTTGCTCCTCCTGAACCTCTGCTTTCCTATTGCCTTCTTCCAATCATTCATACTCCTTTCCATGGCAAGCTTTATGTTGGGAATCACCGTTGTCAATGGCTACTTCCCGTCCTCTCAGTGAAAATGTTCTACGCACGCTGTCACCGCACGGCTAATCATCTGTCGGTTCTCGATCATGTTGGAATAGGATCCATTGATCCTTTTGCGTCTGTCACACGCCCAACACTCGCGAGTTTGAAGCTCGTTATAGTCATCCCTTCCCAGATCCTACTCAGAATACCACAGACAAGGTTTAGACGTTCTGGATCTTAGGAATGGCCGCCAATAATTCTAGCCTATACCACGAAGATTCTAATCTTAGATTAGAAACACAAGAGATACACATTCAAGCTTGTTTGCATGTAGAACGGAAGTGGTTGTCAGTCACGCGTTCATAGGTGAGAATGGTGATGAGTGTCACATAATCATCACATTCATCATGTTCTTGGGTACGAATGAATATCTTGGAGAAGAAATAGACTTGAGTTGAATATAAAAACAATAGTACTTTGCATTAATTCATGAAGAACAGCAGAGCTCCACACCTTAATCTATGGTGTGTAGAAACTCCACCGTTGAAAATACATAAGAACAAGGTCTAGGCATGGCCGTGAGGCTAGCCTCCAAAAGTGTCTAAGATAGCATAAGACTTATCAAAGATTCAAAATACAATAGTAAAAGGTCCTATTTATAGAGAACTAGTAGCCTAGGATTTACAGAAATAAGTAATTAATGCAGAAATCTTCTTTCGGGCCCACTTGGTGTGTGCTTGGGCTGAGCATTGAAGCTTCCATGTGTAGAGACTTTTCTTAGAGTTAAACACCAGCTTTTGTGCCAGTTTGGGTGTTTAACTGCAGCTTTTGTGCCAGTTCTGGCGCTTTGACGCCAGAATTCTTAAGCTGACTTGAAACACCAGTTTGGGCCATCAAATCTTGGGCAAAGTATAGACTATTATATATTGCTGGAAAGCCCAGGATGTCTACTTTCCAACGCAATTGAGAACGTGCCAATTGGGCTTCTTTAGCTCCAGAAAATCCACTTCGAGTGCAGGGAGGTCAGAATCCAACAGCATCTGCAGTCCTTTTTCAGCATCTGAATCAGATTTTTGCTCAGGTCCCTCAATTTCAGCCAGAAAATACCTGAAATCACAGAAAAATACACAAACTCATAGTAAAGTCCAGAAATGTGATTTTTATTTAAAAACTAATAAAAATATAATAAAAACTAACTAAAACATACTAAAAATAATGTCAAAAAGCGTATAAATTATCCGCTCATCAACAGGTCATTGCAGATTTTTTTGTAGACAATTCGAAAGATCTGAATGACTAGGGGGCAAATATAGTTGATGTAGAAGTCAATTATTGTAAATTGTATTTTGATGAATCTAAACATAAAGATAGCACGGGGGTTGGAATCCTCATTATCTCACCAGAGGGTATTACATCAGAATTCTTGTTCGAATTAAAGTATCCTTGTTCCAATAATGTAGCCGAATATGAGGCTTTGATTTTAGGTTTAGAAATTTTAATCGACAAAGGAGCTTTAGAAGTTCAAATTCTGTGGGATTCACAATTAGTTTTAAAGCAGTTGTCGAAGGAGTTTAAGTGTAATAATGAGACGTTACAAAAATATTTAGTAACTGCTTGGGAGTTATTGACGTCTTTTCGGAAAGTTTCTTTGGTGCATATTCCTCCAATTCATAATGAGATTGCTAATGAGTTAGCCCAAATTGCTTCGAAGTATCAGATTGGTCCGGAAAATATTAAGAAATTATCTAGTATATATCCATCAAATTTTAATACCAACAAATGAGAGAGAGGTGTTATGCATGGATGAATGGGAGGATTTCGATTGGAGAAAACCTATTGCTCGGTATTTGAAAGATCACAATATTGCAGTTGATAGAAAACTAAAGCTATGAGCAATGGACTTCGTTTTATTGGCCGATGAGTTATACAAAAAACGGATCGATAGAAGTTTGTTGAGATGTTTGAGTCGAGAAGATCAAAACATTGCTTTGGGTGAAGTTCATAATGGAATATGTGGTGTTCATCAGGCAGGAAAGAAAATGAGATGGGTGTTATATCGCAATCATGTATTTTGGCCATCTATGATAAAAGATTGTATCGTTTATGCAAAAGCATGTCAAGAATGTCAGAAACATGGTTCGATACAACAGATTCCCGCGGCTGAATTGCATTCGATAATAAAGCCATGGCCATTTAGAGGTTGGGAATTAGATCTAATTGGATTGATTCACCCCCCTTCATCGAAGCAGCACAAATTTATTTTAGTGGCTATTGATTATTTCACGAAATAGGTTGAAGCAGTTCCTTTGTTAGAAGTTGGTCAAACAGAAATAATTGATTTTGTCGAGGAAAATATCATTCATCGATTTGGAATTCCTCAAACGTTAAGTAATGACCAAGGAACTATGTTTACTGGCCAGCAAATTAAAATTTTTGCGGCTTCAAGGAACATTAGTATGGTTACTTCAACTCCTTATTATGCACAGGCTAATGGGCAAGTAGAGGCAGCAAATAAGATATTGATTGGCTTGATTAAAAAGCATATCGGGAATAGGCCTCGAATGTGGCATGAGACTTTAAGTCAAGTGTTATGGGCTTATCGGAATTCACCAAGAGGTTCAACAGGAACCTCACCTTATAAGTTGGTGTATGGTCATGATGCAGTATTACCATTGGAAATTAATTTGAATACCCTAAGAGTATCGAAGCAGAGTGAGTTGCCAGTTGATGACTATTGGAATGCAATGTTTGTTAAATAAATGAGCTAGATTCATAGTGAATCCTGGCACTTGATAATGTAATTCAACAAAAAGAAAGTATTGCTCAAAGTTATAATCGTCGAGTTAAGGAGAAATCTTTTAAGATAGGTGAGTTAGTTTTGAAAGTTATTTTACCAATGGAAAAGAAATCAAAATTTCTTAGTAAATGGTCCCATAACTGGGAAGGTCCCTTTCAAGTGATAGGGGTATTTTCTGGAAATACCTATCAGATTAAAGACATCGAGTCAGGAAAAATGGTTAATTCGATTAATGGGAAATATCTGAAATATTTCTATTGCTGGCAAATATAGAAATTCAACAGGCATAAGTTCAGAAAAGGAGGAAATCATTACAAAAGTAAAATAAAAAATAAAAAGGAGTTCAAGATGCCAATAGTTTTGCCAAATCAGAGCGCAGCTTTGTCCTTTTATTTTCCAGAATCGTAAGCATTTCAATATGCTTGAACTTGTCAGTTTGAATTTTCTTGAGTTATTTTTCATATTCTCCCCACTCGGTATCGATTAAGATAAGTTTCTGGATAAGGAGATGTTGCTCTTGTTGTGCTGCAGCCAGAGGTTTGGCTAGGGTGGCTCGATCTTGGCGTATGGTGGTAAGTTGTTTTTGAAGTTGAGCCAATTCTGCTTCGAGTCTTGCTTCTTCTTGATCATGAAAAGCCTGAACGGAAATAGCATGAGAGATTCTCACATCAAATTCCTCACGAGAGGATTGGATTGGTTGAACAGTTACAAGACAGTTTTCTATTTTAGATTTGGTTGTATCTTCTTCATTTTCAGTTTCCTGAAGCTGAAACTGAGATGCAACGCTATCATTGAGAAGTTGTTTGAATTCTTGGATTGAAGCAGAATATGGTGTGTTGGTTGGGAATTCAAGAGAAGAATTCAAGCAGTCCTCCAGGAGTTTGTTGAGGATTGGATCATTAACCCATGAAGTAGGTGGATGATCCAAAAGTTTGATGAGTGATCGAAGTTGTTCCCGAGTGTCAGGTTCTAATTCGATTGGAGGTCTTAATGTGGCAAGCCTTGAAATTGCTGGAATAGGAACTGGTACTTTGTTTTCTTGGATAATTTTATTTAGAAAAGAAATCAGGTCATCCAAGGTAGCACTAGTTGGAGTGGTAGGAACATTCGATGTCCCTGGTCTTGGTCCCGAAAGGGTTTGGAGTGAAGGATCAGGTTGTAATTCTGGAGGGGTCTCAAAAACCTTAGATCGAGAGGAATCTGAATTGGTAGTGTCAGTGGCTTTAGAAGCAGAATCGGAGTCTGGAACCGTTTGGTTCTCTTCAATTAGTGCAGCTTGATTGTTTGGTGAAATTGATTCAAGTCTATGTGTCTCTTCTGGAGAATGATGCAGAGGATTTTCTGTCAGATCAATCACTTGTGTTGTGTGAAGAAGAGGTGGACAAGTAGCAGGAATTGATTACAGGGATCCTATGAATTGAATTGAATCATGTGATGTGGAGTGCTCTGGGTCATTTTGTTGTTGAGGTATTAGTTGATCGAGAGCTCCAGTGAAAGAAGCCGCCTGGGCAACATTAATGGGCTAATATAAAATGTACACAATTATGAGTTTAAGATTTATTTTTAAACTAAGTAAGAGGTATATAGTGATGGATGTGTTACCTGAGGAATTCTGGACCTTAGTATTAGCTGAGAGCCAGGATCAGAATCGGCTGCATCTTCCGATTGAGAGGAAGCAACGAGAGAATCCTTGTTGGTTAGTTCACTTTCATCATCACTTTCGCTTGATGATTTCAAAACTAGCTGTTAAAAGTTCAGGATCAAACAGTTTTAAAAAATGTATAATAGTAATATTCGAAGGACATTTCGAATTTGAAAGTGGAGTTATGAATAGAAGAATTACTCTGCGAGAAGTTTTAGTATGAGTCCTTCTGATCTTAGGTGGTGGTGGCCGAGCAGCTTCAGCTTTCCTTTTGTGTGTCCTTTTTGGAGAGTTTTCAGTAACAGTTGCTCGAATAGCAGTTTGCTGGATGTCTTCAAAGGTACGGGTATACCTTGAGTAATAAGCGGTCCACCATTCAAGGCAGGATTTGGTGATAAATGAACTGCGTTCATAAATCAAGAAGTTGAAGCGGTCTCTTCATTTTTGATTTTTTAAGAGACAAGTGTTGAAATCTTCCTGAGAGGTCAGAGTAATTTGACAGAACGGTTCACTGTGTCGAGGTTGAGGGGTTGGGATAGCCTGAGTGAATCCCAACTGTCTTGCGATCAAATGAGGAGCGTATAAGGTTATTTTGAACCTTTCCTTCTTGTACTGTGGTAGCCCTATTGGTATTACTTGAACAGCCAATAGATGTGCCCAAGTTCGATTTGCAAGTTTGCTTTTCTCATTAGTGTTTGGAAAGAGGAAACCATCGAGCCAGACAGGACCGCAGTTGCGACGCAAAAAAGGAGTGAAATTGAGTTGATCATTATCAAAATTTCTGCAAGAATGGAAAAGAGAGAAAATAGCCCAAAATTTGTCTTCGTCCGATTGGGCGTTTGGAAAATTGGGTTTGTAATCAGACAAATGAAAACCTTCGATGTGTTATTTTTCGGTGTTGCCCCCTACAGGTTTTATCATGTAGTTTTTGAAAATGGCATTCAGCCATAATTGAAGAAGCCAAAGTGGACCTCCTGTGTTGATTATTTTTTTGTCCTGGAGGTCACAAACAAGTAGGCTAAGTTCTTCGAAAATGTGTCCGAAAAGAAGATTGGCCAAATTGAGAGCTTTTCCTTCATGTAAAAGAGCTGCTAGAGGAAGGAAAAGTTTCGACATTTAAACACTTCGAGAGCAGAACAAAATTGCATTTAGCCAGTAGAATAAAAAGGCTACATGTTCATCATTAGTGATTTCTGTACCATCCTCACCCATATTATGAGCGATGAAGTCACTGTAAGGGGTCTTGAAAGTGACGTTGTATTGATGTTGAGGTTGCATGTCAGGAATGCAGTCTGGAGAATTTATCGGGAGTCCTGTAATAACGGCTACATCAAGGAGAGACATTCCGATCATTCCACAAGGAAGGTGGAAATTATTGGTAGTTCTGTTCCAGAAACATGTCACTGCTCCAATCATCCAAGGATGTGTAGTGAGTGAAAAGTGAGAAAGCCTTAACAGTTCTTGTATTCCTAGGGCTCCCCAGGTAGCACCCTTTGTGGGTTCGAGGCATTGATACCAAGTTATAAAATTGAACCTTCGAGGTTTAATTTTTGGGTTGTTTTGAAAAGGCTTCTGATTAATGAAGTGAGAAATGTTAAAAGCTTGGTTTATCAGTAAATCTTCTCCTTCAACATTAGGGAAGAACGAAAGCTTTTTCTTTGCCTTTTCAAGAGTTTCAATCGGTCCGAGGAAGCAGTGTGTATCTGAACCGATTGTGAAGGGGATTAGAATTCTGGTATCATTGACTTTTAGATGGGGGTCATCAATGATTTTATCGTTGATTTGATTAAGGATGCGAAGGGCTGGCAGAGATGGCGGTACTGTTGCATGGCCTTTACCCTTATCTTGAGTAGCGGCACGAGAGGAAGAACCAGCCATTGTCAAGGAGAATTGAAGGTTGGAGATTTTGTGAGAAAGTTTGGATGCGAAGGAAGTTCAGAGAATAATGAATTCAAGAGATTCAAATAAAGAAGGAAGGGTGAAATTTAATAGTATCACTGTAGCCGTTACTGTAGAAGAAATGCAGATAGAGGTAACTTCGTGAAGAAGATGAAGTGGTGGAAATAGAAAGCGCAAGCCTCGGGAGACGTGTCGAGTGGATCAGTAGTAATGGGGAGTTTAAATGACAATTATTATTGGTTTGAAAATTAACGTCTTTTGGATTAAGTGTTTTATTGTTCGATAATAATATCGAAGCCAACCACATTAATCCAAGGGGGCAATTTGTTGATCGAAGAAGTATTTTCGATAAAAGTGGGTTGAATCGAAATTAGTTAAGTGTGGTCTCTCGAGAAGACGCGTATGCGCAGGTTTGAAGTTTGAAGTAATCGGTGCTGAAATAGATTTCGTTTATTTTGTTAATCGAGTAAGCCAAATCGAGCAGAAGATTCGATTCGAAGAGATGAATAAGGCCTTCGAAAGAGTTGATCGATTAGTTGTGAAAGTGGAAAGTTAATAGCTTTTATTGCACGAGGAGATCATGGGGAATATCTACAATCATACGGCGGAAACGATTACCAAGGAAGACTGCATTGTATTTAATTTTAATTAATTACCAATTAATCGTCAGTTATGTAAAATTAGCCTATAAATATTAGAAAATCTTAGTGAAGAGGGGTTGGAACTTTTACTTAGAAAAAACACTCTAGCACTCTCACATCCCAACGAATTCTTGAGTTTGCAATCGAGTTACATTTTCTATAGGATTCCTTCCATCTTCTTCTTTCTTTCATTTCATTTTTCTTGTAAACTTAGCATTTCAATTAATTTTATTTATCAAGTGTTCTTTACTCTCTTTAATTAATTTATCCTTCTGCCTTAAGTCTTTTATGTTGAAGTCTTTAGATCAAATCGAAGGCATTTGATCGTTTTCCTTTAATTTCACTGCAAACCTTTCTTTTTGTTATCTATTTGTTTTTCGAAACTTCAATTTCTAAGTTTTAATTATTAATTTACAGATTTACTATATCTTTATTTTTAAATTTGGTCTAATCGAAGACGCTTTTGATGCACTTTTAGAAAATTGGTACTCGCACAGAGGAGTAGGTTTCGCTCCTAGATCATTAGATATCAAACCACCATCGATTTGTAAAAAATCGACAAAACAAATACTATGTAATTAAAAATACGTGTAAAATTTTATATTTGATATGCATCAAAATTAAATTAAAAAAAAAAAACAAATGAAAAAGAGAAATGTTGCCCATTTGATGGAGAGGTGGTATTTCCGATGGAGACATACGTGCTTGCCAATAAAGGCCAAAGCATTCACGCAGCCACACCATACACATACAGCATAAATTCAAACTAACACCTCCTCAGCTTGGCCACCAAATTCCTAATAATATTGTAGAATTATACCTCCATAAATACAGCACCTATAAGCTGGTCCCCCATGCTTCAAACCTCTTCATTCCAAATTCCAAATTCCAATTATGGCCAATTATCATTAGTTGCTTTCTTTAAGACTTGCCTTTCTTGTTCTTTTTCCAGAGCTCGTTGGCTCTGTCTTTAGCTCACTGTTACCCAACCAAGTGCAGCTTTGAGAAACTAGGGGCACTCGAACCCACCAAACAGGTTGAGTCTGAGAGTGGTTTTGCTGAGTACTGGGACTCCAAGAATGACCAGTTTTGTTTTGTGCTGGATAATACATATATTAATTTTATTCTATTCTCGTCACTGAATTTTTTATTCTCAAGGCTTCCTATTTTCTAATTTTCACTGTTTTGTTGACGAGAATTTAAAATAAGAAAGCAATACAAAAATGATATTTCCTTTATGAAACTGGCACAATACCCATCGAATTCTCATGGATGGTTGAAAGAAAAGAGTGAAATGTGAATAGTCATGGCAAAAGTTGCTCAAATCAAGGAAGAATTCTCTACTATCTAACACTCAATAAAATAAAAGGATTTTGTTCTAATGGTTTTAAATAAACACTTAATCGCTGAAAGTTTTCAAATGAGTAAAATATTGTTTTGGTTCTTAAAATTTTTGCCAAAAATCAAAATCATCTCCAACATTTTTTAAAAATTCATAACATCCATTAAAATTTTCAAATGGTTCATTCCATTAAAAATAATCAACTTTTAGACGAATTTGCTCCTCAAACTCACTGCCAACCCCCCTTCTCCTGGACCCATCACTGCCACCCCAGAACTCTCCCGTCGCACCTCTCACTATCCAAGACGACAATAAGCACTCACATCAACAATAAATGAATGTTCATGTGAATGATGCTGCTATATGGCCTAATTCTGGATAAAAACCATTTAGGTCAAAGTAGCCTTTCCTTTTTCACTGTCCATTTCTTTCGGCTTAATGTCCATATTCAAAAAAGAGAGGACTTACCAAAGATATTGATAGAGACAGAATAGATGAGTGCAAAAGATATATTTTAAATATGAGGATTTGGTGGGAATAAAGTAATAATTTGAGAAATATTGAATTTCTCTTGCATAAAGTTTTTCAAGAGGAGAATGCTAAGGGCCAACATCTTAATAGGGAAAAATAAGAGTTCCAAATTCAAGTCAAATCCAAGCAAATATAATGCAAAATTCAATGGAAAACTACATGTAAATTATTAAGAACTAATCTTACTTGCGATTAATTCTTATGGAGAGAGCCAATGTCTTATGAGATATAATATGGTTTGGATTTTCTAGATTTCAAGTTCAAAATTGACATAATATCAAAACTAATTGGGCTCAAATTGCAGACTCACATTATTTGTAATTTGCATAATGATGATATGCTTGAGTGATAATATGAATTTGCATTAATTTTATGAGTATTCTAAAGACGTTGGATAAAAGAATATACATTTATGTTTACTTGCATTTCATTCAGTGTTTTGCCTATGATTCGGATTAAGTATGAGAATTTGAATATAATGTACTTTTAGCAACACAATAGAATATCATGTACTCAACATAATTTAAGATGCAAATTATAATTAATTATATTTTTTATTTTAAAACATTTAAAATTAATCTTAATATAAATAAAAATAATTTAATATATTGAATAAATTAATAAAATAATATAAGTTAACTATTTTTTTTTTATCAATTTCGTTGTGTTTTTCTGATTATCTTTAAAATCACAACTTTTTTTTAGTTTGATCATGAAATAAAATTAGAGTCATTGGTATATACTATTAAAAAAAATTAACACTATGCAATTATATTTGTATATATAACATGTTCCTAAAATTTTATATGCAAAACTTAAGACTCTGTATTTCTTTGTTTATGCCATAAAAAAACATTGTTATTACTTATCATGATCCGTATTGATTTAAAAATTTGAAAATTTTTGTATGTATTAATTTTATATTTAATATTAAAACATGATATATAATTTACTATATTATTTTGCTATTAATGTATGTATGTAGTATTACATTATAAAATATAAAAATTAAAGTAATTATTATATAGCTTAAATGGATGGAACTAAATATAAAAATATATCATAGAATTATATTATTAAATTTTATTAATTTTAATTAGTTATAATAATATAAAATAAGATAGAACTGACTATTCATAATTGAATAGTTTAGGTTGATTAGACTAAAAATAGAAAAACACTCTAAATAAAAAGTTAAATTAACTTTAATATTAAATTCATTAATACGATTTTAATTTTATATAATAGTTAGATAATAGATTGAAAGTAATTTTACACTACAATATACCACACAAACAAGTAAATGACTTAAATTTAAATAAGAAACTTTTTTTATTTATGCATGCATGATAACTCCATGGTCTATAAATGCTTCATGGATAACATATTATACATAGCTCCGAATGATGAGCACTGGAGTTGGAGAGTATGGTAGTTTGTGTCCACAATAGTTGCCTTCTTGCAACGACGCTTCATAGGAAGAAAAAGAATTGTTGTAAAAGCTATCCAATGAAAGAATAATTGATAAACAAATGATATTTTCTTCTAACATATATGGTCTTTTATAGTAGTAAAATAAAAATGGAAAAAATAAAATTTTATATTTTTATATTAGAAATAGAATTTGATATTTATCCTAATAAAATTATTATTATTATTATTATTATTATTATTATTATTATTATTATTATTATTATTATTATTATTATTATTATTATTATTATTATTATAAATGGGTTACCATTAAAGTAACAACTTGCTATTAATAAAATTAGTGGATAGTGAATAAGAATTAAAATTGTATCAATATAATTAAAATGATTAAAAATACTTTTGATTGATAATTAGCATTAAATATTAATTTTATATAATTATAATAAATATATATTTTTAAATTAGTATAATTATGCATTATTCATTAAAATGATTAAAAATATTTTTGATTGATAATTGATAAGTAATTTAATAATGCATTAAATATTGATTTTATATAATTATAATAAATACATTTTTCTAAATTAGTATAATTATACATTATTCATTAAATGCATTCATTTTGGAGGGAAAATGAATTCATGAGGAATTGACATTTCACTTTCATTAGTTAGGAAAAAACCCTGTTTTAGTATATTAAGTAGATAGATGTTAAATTGAATAAGTCATAATTATTTTTTATTTGGAATTAAATGAGAATAAAATCAGATATTATCTTTTGTTCTTTAGATAATTATCTTTTGGATTTTAGATATATTATCTTTTAGACTTTAGATACTATTTTATTTGAATTTTAAGGTTTAATGAGTGTCACGCTCAAATATAAGTACTACTTTCAGAGTTGAATTTAGCTCAATATATATGATTTGATTTGATTTGATTATTAGTTGAAAATATCATAGTTGCCTATTTTATTCATAAGTTTATTATTTTAATAACTAATAAATTAATCAAATTAATTAATTAGTACACACAATAAATTTGATTTAATAAATTAAAAGAAATAAATTAAAAAATACTAACAGAATATTAAAATAAATAAATTAGGAAATACTACCAAATCAAATTGATATAAATTATAATAAATTATATAATATTTAAATATCTAATCAAATCAATTAGTTGATATAGTTTGTTTATCGTAATAACTTGTATTTCATGCGTTAAAATAAGTAAATTGGGAAACACTCTCAAAAGCATGCCACGTCAGCTCCATCATTAAGTGCAGAAATCCAATTTTTATATAATAAAATAGAATAGATAGAATAGATAGATTAGGCCGAATTTATGAATTGGTGTAAAATTTTTTTGGATTAATCTCTACATACAAGTGTTTTGCATTTACAAGTTTTACAAGTTTGAACGAAACCTACCCATTAAACGCGCTGCTTATGTTACGTGCCTTTTTAACAGAATTTTAAATCAATTCAAATCAATTAAAGCGCAAATATATAACTTACATTTTTCAAAAGATTTCGTTTCTTTTTCCGAGTTTCTTGCCAAATTTGTTGGATATCCTTCGTGCGTTCTCTCTTTGTTTCGTTTTTTTCGATTTTCATGGTTTCTGAAATCAAGCTTTGAAATCGTTTTGAAGATAATGGAACTTCAGAAATACACACAAACGATTACAGAAATACACCCAAACGATTACAGAAAGGATTACAGAAATACACCCAAACGGTTACAGAAATATACCCAAAGGATTACAGAAATACACCCAAAGAATTTAAGAAATACACCCAAAACCAGGGAGAGACAGTATATTTCTTCTTGAAATCTTTTAATGTTTTGATGGTTAAGGATGAGGCACACCGCAAAGACAATCTAGAAGAAAAACCTAGAAGAACAGTAAAACAGTACCTTAAATAATGTTTCTTTCTTTTTTCTAGTTATTTTTTATGGAGATTTGTATATTTTCTTCTTGATTTCCTCTACTCTTCGTGAGGAGTTGGAACGTTTGGGTGTCCCTTGAATGTTTGATAGTTTGCGATTAGATTGAGGAAGAAGAGGAAGAGTGAACGTGTTGTAGAAAGGGTGCATGTTTTTTTTTTTTTGGACTTGAAACAACTTATATAGCTTGTAAACCAAAAAGACTTGTATGTATAACAGACCTCAAACTTTTTTATTATTCTCATGAACTAAGTTAAAAAATTAATTTAATAATCTATATTATAAAAAGGATTTTTTTATAATTTTATTTCTACCAGAAAATAATATCATAAATTCGTATAGATAACATTATGTTCATAAGAAATTGCATACCCTTTAAAGTGAACAGGAATAACAGAAATTGCATACCCTTTCACTCATCCTTTTTCTTTAAATTTCAGGTTTTTAATTCTCTCTAGCTTTTAACCTCTCCTAACTTCGAATTGAATGGATCCTTGATATGTATATAACATATTGTTCATTATTTTACATGCAGTCCTTTCTGCCGTAAGTGGAATCAGTACATCACTGGGTCAAGGTACTTAAACCTTAGTCATGTTTAAACTTACAAATAAAATAGGAATTATAAAATAATTTGATAAATTTAATTAAATCATTATTTAACAAAAAAAAATTTAACTATTAACTTTACATAAAAATAATTAACTTAAGTTTTTATCGATTTACTTCTAAATGATACAGATTTATTTCCTGTGAACTCACTGAAAATTGTTACAAACTTTCAATTAATACTTATATACATATATCTTTCTTTTCCTCTAAATCAGAAGCTGTAGTAGGGATCACTATAGTGATCTTAATTGTCCTATTTTCAATGCAACGATTCGGTACGGATAAAGTGGGATTCTCGTTCGCACCAATTATCTTTGTATGGTTTGCATTTATTGGGGGAATCGGTCTCTACAATTTGTTCAAATATGATATTGGAGTGTTACGTGCTTTTAATCCGAAATATATAGTCAATTACTTCAAACGCAACGGTAAGAAAGGATGGTTATCACTTGGTGGAGTATTTCTATGTATAACAGGTGAGTTGCATCTATATGCCTTGTTTATCAATATTGTTAGTTAAGTTGTATTGTTCTTTAATTCTAATTAAAATTCGTATAATCATAGGATCTGAAGCCATGTTTGCAGACTTGGGTCACTTTAATGTACGAGCAATCCAAGTAAGTAAATAAATAAATTTAAACTTGTCTTTGTGAATATATTCAATTTCTTTAATATTAAATTTTAGAATATACCCTCAAATTCGTTTCAAGGAATTTCAAATTGGATAGTTTGCTTCCTAACAAATTTTACTTATAATAACATTTATTGAATCTAAATTTCTTCTAATAAAAATTATTAAACATTTATTTATTTAATACATATTAAAATTTTGATTAAAAAAAAGTAATTTATTTGACAAGATTATTTTTTGGACTTTTAAAAATAATAAAAA
Source organism: Arachis hypogaea (assembly GCF_003086295.3). Taxonomy (NCBI): domain Eukaryota; kingdom Viridiplantae; phylum Streptophyta; class Magnoliopsida; order Fabales; family Fabaceae; genus Arachis; species Arachis hypogaea. Next base: position 25,614,755 of record NC_092051.1, on the reverse strand, counting down.
ATTATTGAGTTGTAATCAATTTGGATATTTACTCTAAATTCTTGTAAATAAGAGTAATAAGACGTGTAGATCTTAAAAAAATTTGAGATAGACATTCAAATTTTCAGAGAGTTATTTAGTACTTAAAGTTTTTTTAAAAAAAAAATAATCTATAAGTCTAGTGTAAAACTATATTTTTCAAGAAGTAATTGTTAAATTTGTTAAATTATTCTTATTTTAAAAAAAATTTACATAAACGTTATTTTTTCACTAATATCAGTCAATTTTTTATAAACGTTTAATTTTAAATTCTAATTTTTAATTTTTAAACCTCTAAATTTTCCAAAAGATATAAATTTTTAAAAAATAAAAAATGACTAATAATATTAATTAATTAAAAATCAGTTTCTATACTTATTAAAAAAAGTAAAAAAAAATGATAGAAGATTATCAAAATTTATTGATTTTAACTATTACTTTTAACCATCAATCTAATTCTTTTAATTTAATAATCAACAACATATTTTAACCTACATTTTTAAATATTAATAGCCAAAAATAATAAATTATAATGGCACTCTAGTATTTCTAAAAAAAAATTATAGCAAAGTGTGATTTAATTTTCACTAACATACATTATCATTATCACTATCATTAATGGCGCAGATGAGCTTCTCTTTCATTACATGTCCTGCAATATTGGCTGCATATATTGGGCAAGCAGCATTTCTACGGAAGTTTCCTGGAAAAGTGAAGAATACTTTCTACGAAAGTCTACCACGTAAGTTGAGCAATCAGAGAAAATTCCTGGAATTTATGATCATTAGTTAGTAAAGTCCTATCAATCAATTGTCTTATCACATTATTGTGGTTTGTGATGAACATTCAGACTCCATATATTGGCCAACATTTGTGGTGGCTGTTGGTGCTGCTATCATAGCAAGCCAAGCAATGATTTCAGGAGCATTTTCCATCATATCGCAGGCCCTGAGTCTAGGTTGTTTCCCATGAATTAAGGTTGTGCATACTTCTACTAAACACCAGGGTCAAGTGTATATTCCAGAGGTCAACTACATGTTCATGATTGCATGTATTATTGTTTGTGCTGCCTTCAAGACCACAGAAAAAATTAGTCATGCATACGGTAATTAATTTTGCTTATAATATCTATCTAATCATGTTAGCGGCTGTTTTTTTTTTTATTTGCACATAACATTTTTATGAGTGATTTAGCGGCTGTTTTTTTTATTTGCACATAACATTTTTGAATGTCTGCATATATTACTTTGCATTACGAAAAAATTCTAAATACTTTTTATGTGAACGATACAGGAATTGCCGTTATTGGGGATATGATGATCACAACAACGTTGGTTTCGTTGATAATGTTGGTGATATGGAAGAAGAGTATATGGCAAGTTGCTATTTTCATTTTGGTATTCGGTTGCACAGAAGCTCTGTATTTCTCATCTCAGATAACCAAATTCACGGGTGGAGGTTTTCTTCCAATTGCTTCTGCTTTGTTCGTAACAACAGTAATGGGAATCTGGCATTACGTGCACAAAGAGAGATACATGTTTGAGCTCAGAAACAAGGTTTCCAGTGAGTACATAAGAGAATTGGCCGTCAACCCAGACATAAGCCGAGTTCCGGGAATGGGGCTTCTCTACTCTGAGCTTGTTCAGGGGATTCCTCCAATATTCCCTCATCTTATTGCCAGTGTGTCATCCATCCATTCAGTCCTTGTCTTCGTTTCGATCAAGGCCATCCCTGTCAGCCGAGTTGCTTTGGAGGAGAGGTTCCTATTTCGCCATGTCGAGGCTAGAGAGTACCGAATGTTCCGGTGTGTGGTGAGACACGGTTACAAGGATGGACTTGAAGATCCTATCGAGTTTGAATCCCAATTGATACAAAATCTTAAGGCCTTCATTCAACAAGAAAGTTTTATGCTTACTGAGGGGGCTGATGTAGCAGAAAGTAGTGATCAGATGGCACTCAAAGAAGCAGAAGCACAAATATTGCAGGAAGGAACTAAAGTAAGGTCTGCTAATTCTTCCAGCAGAATAATTCCAAACAATAATAACCAAGGCATTGTGTCTCGTGCCTCCTCGGATCCCATCGTTCATGTGGCACCTAACAAGTTGTCCACTTTCTCTGATCCACCCATCCAGGGTGCTGAAGATGAGGTCAAGTTCATAGACAAGGCAATGGAAAAGGGTGTGGTGTATATGTTAGGCGAAGCAGAGGTGGTGGCTCAACCAAATTCATCTTTCCTCAATAAGATAGTTGTCAACTATGTTTATAGCTTCTTGAGAAAGAACTTCCGCCAAGGGGACAAGTTGATGGCAATTCCTCGTAAGAGACTTCTCAAGATTGGAATGACATATGAAATATAACTCTATATTTCAGTGCACATTAGTAGGAATCGCTTGCTCCTTCTCTTGCTCTCTCACATTCACCATTTGATACATCATACATGTAAGGTCATTTTTTTTAGTGTCTTAATATATAGAAATAAAACAATCAAGTATCAAATAATGAATATAACAGAGCAAGTGCCTAAGAATTTCTCGGGGCAAAGGTCTTTGATGATTCACTGAAACATGTCAATAGCCATATAAATCATGTATATCTAGTACATCTGTAACTACTAGCGGCAAAGCTTTTTTTTTGTTGTATCTTAGCCTATGTTTTAATTTCGTTCTAATAATATATATATCATTTAGTCTTCTTTATCTAAATTTTAATTTGTTTAACTAAGATTTAAAATTTATTTATCATGTACCTTAAAAAATAAATGGTAATTATTTGCACTCATATTTAAATTTTTTTTTTCCGAAAGAATAAATCTTTACTGATTAAGGCAACATAGGACTAAGAAAATCCAATGATGCTAAGTTACAAATATGATCAGGAGCTTCTTCTAGCCACAACAAATCAGGACTGATAAAAGCAAGGTTAGCTAAGCCATGTGCAACTCTATTACCCTTCCCTCTTTACATGCAAAAAAATAATTGATCTAAAGCTATGTGTCAAAGTCAGACAGTCAGCTATAAAGAACCAAAATAGTCATCTCCCACCTTCCTATTCTTGAGAGCTAGTATCACCTCAGCATTATCACTTTCAAGAACAATATCCAAAAAACAACAATCTTTAGCTAATTTCAAACCCAAAACACAAGCTTGAGCTACAGCTATGTGAGATTCCACCTCCAAAGTTAACTTCCAGGTCGCTGCAACCAGAATATTCCCATCTGAGTCCTTCTCTACTGCACCCGCACCAGCCACCTGATTCACTACCAACACAGTATTTGTATTCACCTTAATTTGGTTTAGAAGAGGTGGTGACCATGACTTTTGGCACTCCGAAACTTCAGTTGAAATGCTCAGACCAACAGCAATCTCGGTTGTGTTTGCTACGCAGAATTCTTTGAAGCTTTTCTCAGCTAGCTCAATCATTTACAACACATCAATCCTTTTACCTTCAAAAACCAGAGCATTCCTGGATTTCCAAATAGCATACAAACAAGTATAAAACAATTCTCTTTGTTTTTTATCTAGAATTTTCAGCATATTTTCCACCTAGGTTTGGAGACTTACCCCATTTTCAGTCTCTGGCCTTAAGGTAAAGGGAGTCAAAACCCAAAATCTTTGAATGAAATCAGTCCCTAAACAAGTGCATATCTGATTCTTCTCTTCGAAAACATCTTGGACAAAGGGCTAGGCAATTCACACCTCTTCTTTGCAAATTCAGTTTTGTTGGGGAGGGAATTCCTCATCAATCTCCATACAAAATTCAAGACACTTAGGTGAATTTAGAGCTTCCAAAGCACGCTCCAATTTGGTTTTGTGTTTATCATCGCGTTGTTGCTAGCGTTCTATCCTTCACTACAAGAAAAACGCTGAATAAAGAAAGCAAATATTTGACCCAAGCCTTCAAGGCTTCCTCATAGAGGGCAAGTCCTCTTATAGTAGTAGTCAAAAAGGCATAGTCGGTGATTAAATGGAAAGGAAGGAAGGGAAGAGGTAACTCACCACTTAGCTAAAAGAAGCAATCGTCCCTGATCTAGGACCTTGTTTCGGTATAAGGATCAAGCCTTCGAGAGAAAAATCATTAAACATAAATATAGAATATTCATCTCCTGACAGATAGCGAAGAGAGGGGATAAGGTATCGCAGCGGAGCAACAGCCGCGTCCGGATCTGCAGGAGGAAGTAATGCCCTCTATCTAGGTCTCCTCTCGCACAAAGACCAGGTTCTACCACTGCAGGGCTCAATCATGCTAGTTGGGCTATATGCTTCACATATGCCGTTGGGAGTGCTGGCAATAACGACGACGATAGAAAAAATGAAAGCCAACGATCCGCTAAGACTAACGTATCTACAACTCCATCCTCGAGTGGCTGATCCAGTCGATTTAGAAATCCCTTATAGGGCCTTGCTTGATTTCTCTATCTTACTCTTTACACAACAGTTGGAATTAGCGTCAGACGTTAGCAGTGGGTTTATCAGCGGATTTATCGACGGATATGATAATAAATTCGTCGGTAAAAAGGTTACCGTCGAATTAGATTTTTTGACGGTAAATCTGCCAGTAATATTTAGAGGAAAAAAAATTGACGTGAGCATTACCATTGAAATCACCAGCGGACCGGTAAAACTCAATTAATGGAACGCTATGTTTTAGTTATACGAAATGCATTACCATCGCATTTATCCACCGATAAATCCGACGGTTAACCTAATCTAAATTCAAAATGCGCAGTCCTCTCTCCTCACTTTTAAGAACATTCTTCTCTCTCCCCCATTCTCCTCTCTCTTCTCTCTCCCCTACAACTATCTCCGGCAACCCCTCCGGCCACCCTCCGTCAGCGCTGCCCACCTCCATTCTCCTCCAAAGTGTGCGTCAAGTCGCCTGTATTGTGTATCGTTGCCTCAAATGAAGTTGCTCTCATTGTCTCTGCCACTGTTGAAAGAGCTGTCGTTGCCGCTCCCTCTGTCGTCAGAGTTGTGTCTCTCCTCCATCATCCAGGTAGGTTGTACTCATCCCTCTCCCTATTCTATCTTGTTTTAATTTTTTTAATAAAAAACCCTAAACCCTTTTTGCCCTCTCCGACGGTGCGTTCCCTTCCTCTCCCAGAGCTTGAAGCAGCGAGTTTTTCTGTTTGCCACTCTGCGCGCTCTGTCGTTGCCTTGTCGCCGTCTTCTGCCTCTCGTTGCCGTCGCTTTTAGACCTGCTCACCTCCAGCTCCATTCCTTCTGGCATTCAGGTATAGTGTGCGACTCTGTTACTCGATTCAGTTCTTCAGCATCTTGTCATTGATTGTTCTTCTTCAGTTTCTGTTAGTTGTTCTTCTTGTTGCTGATTCTTCTTGTTAATTGTTATGTTGTTGTTGCATAGATGTTCAGTTCTTATAGTTATTGAATTTATTTGCTGTTATTTTTCTTGATTATTTAATTTTTTTGCTAATAATTGTTCAATTCTCGTAGTTATTGTGTTATGATTTTTGTTGATTTGTTAGTGATTATTGTTGTTGCTGTCATTGTTCTTGTTGATTTATTAAATTTTTTGGTAATAATTTTTTATTTCTTGCTAATAATTCTCTTGCTATTTTTTTTAGATGTTATCAATTTTTTTGCTATATAATTATTGAATTTATTTGCCTAGTTGTTATTGTTCTTGCTGCCTACTTATTGTTCTAGCTGTTATTTATTTACATACTAATTGTTGCTTACTTGTTAATCTTGTTTGGATATTTTCTTTGTTATTTGACTTATGTAGACTTGGATGAGATTATATAACACTTTGGTTTATGTATAATTTTTAATTTCAATGAAATTCTAAGGTTTATATTAGAATATAATTATGTTTTGTGTGTTTATTTATATTTTATATATTATTTTATTATAATTCGGTTATTCCAATTGAACTACGGTTGAACCTTTGATTCAGTGAACTAGTAGCTAGATTGAATAATCATTCATTCTTCTAATATGGTGCTAATAAATTGTGTCAGCTAAAGTAATAAGATATCGGTTGTGGCATTTTTTGAGATTTTTCGACGACGAGCTGATGAGGTTTGATGCAAAACCTTGCTGCAGGTTGATGAGGCACACAACTGGGATATACAGTGTTGGTGGAGCCTTAGGATTTTGGGTCCTTTGCCGATTACACTATGATTTATTTTATTCTTTCGTTCCCTTGTTTATGTTTATGTATCTTATTATTTTTCATATGCCTTCCAAGTGTTTGGTAAAATGCTACACTTATCATAATGGTAAGGTTCACCCATTTACAAACATATAATAAATATTTTTTTATTATTTTTTAATGTGTTATTCAATACTTTATGTATGTATTTGCCTGATCCCTTAACGACCCATAGTTAACAATATCACTAGTGAATCAGGAAATAATAAGATCATAATTTTAGTAAATAACGCGAAGAATATAACTCTGAATACTTGGTTACAGAGAGATATGCTTAGCACTACATACCTCGGTCCAAAATTACAACTATAGAAATGAAAAATGAACAAACAATGTAACGCTAGTAGTATCATTGAAAGTTTTTTAGAAGATTATAGCAGTAACAGGTTCAATACATTCTTGTAGCAGTAACAACGTAAAGTGTAAGATTATGGTAACATAACAGGTTCACTATACTAACTCTTTGATTCTTCAACCACACTTGCAATTAGTCAAAAAATTGGTATGAACTTCGGGTAATTAATAAATAATTAGCTAATAGATTAATTATTATTCAAAGATATTAAGAAATTAAATTTTATACTTTGTGGAAGTAGAAATATTTAAAATACGAATTTAGATACTAATTTTAAAAATTTTGTCCCAAAATCGAGCTAACGGGCTGAATCGATCGAACCGAACCGAAACTGGGCCTAAGACCCACCATATAAATACATAACTCAGCTATTCTTCCCTTCATTTACAAAGGAATCATGCTGAAATTGGGAGTAAGGGGAGCAAACAAGAACCCTAGCCCTTGTTTCAATTTCAATCCTCCATATCTTTTAATCCGGAGCTCCGATCGCCGCACTGATTGTGGCCACGCGACCACCGTATCGAGCTCTTCAAAACTATCCAAACAAAGTTGTAAAAAATTTGAATTTTCTCACCTATCTCTTCCTCCTTTCAATTTTCAAATTTTTTGGTTTTGGGCATTGAAAATTATGGTGTTTTGATGTTTAGGATTGAATTAGCTTGAAGAAATTTTTGAGTTTTGGCCAATTAATCCGTGGGTAAGGTTAAAAAACTATTAAACCTTTGTGAATTCTTGGATTTGTAAATCCTATGTTAATTATAGTGATAGTGTATGAATTAGATTGTGTTTCATGTTGAATTGGAGTCCAATTGGTGGTTTGGAACGAAATTTCGGTGGTTGAGCTTGTTGATTTGATAATTGGAGACTTGGAGCTTGTGGAGGAGAGGTTTTTGAGGTGTTTTAGACGTAAGGAAGAATCAGCCAAGGTATGGTTCTAGTTTTTCGTAGTTAATGTATAATATTACGTGAAAACTTAGGCTAATAGACCTTAAGATAGGAATGAATTGAAGAAATTGTTGATTGAATTTTGTGTGTGGTATATGAATTGTGAATGAATATTGAATGAGTTCGTATATGTTGGAGTATGATTTTGATGATTATAAAATGATGATGATTGTTAATTTTGATGATTAATGTTGGATTTGATGAGAAACCAGGAATGCGTTATTAATTACTGAAATTAATAACACTTGGTTAAAAGCTTTAAAATTACTAATAACACTTAGTTAAAAGTTTTAAAATTACTGAAATTTAATCATCCTTCCTTCTTTGGACAATATATTCTATCCTGTTGAGTTTGGAAAACTTGAATTATTATGATGATCAAACATTATTAAAATATTAATTAAAAATAATTAATTTGTTAATTGCTTCCAATTGGTTGTATGATGGATTTGGTTTAGTGTGCAGGTGAAAAATAAAATTATTTCTTGACTCAAGTAATAAAAGCCCAATTTTGTTACTAAACATATTTCAGCCCAATAATAATTGTCCACTTCTAGTAGCTAAATATTAAAAGAAGAAAGATTCAAAGAGGCCCATATCACAAGCCCATGATGAAATAAAATAATTGACCCAAGGTTGAGAGAAGAACCGTTCAGTGATCACAAACCAAAGAGAACTCAAATTGTCAAAGTTATCATTCTTGGTTACTGGAAGTAAAAATCCAATTGAGTTTAATTTCATTAAAAGCATGCTTCGATTACCAACTCCACTTGTTACTGGAACTTAAAATTCAACTTGGTTAATTGCAGACATTGGTAACCGAACTCAAAATTCAATTGATTTAATTACTTGCCTTGGTAACTGAAAAAGAAAATTAAATTGAGTTAATTACATTGATGGTTCCACACATTACTCCACTCCTTCAGCAATGTGAATGGAATTTCAATTCATTTAATTGTTCTTTGAAAAACTTTGTGTCTTCTCTCTCCTCTCTCCTCGCTCTCTCTCTTTCTTTGCATTCTGTCACATCCATCAGAGGAAGAAGAAGAAAGTACAAGTTATCAGAGAAAAGCAACAGTAAGGCTAATGGAAGAAGAAAAGGCTAGGGTGATGGCCTTTGAGAAAAGAAGATCCAAAGCATGGCGTGACTGAGATCTTTTCCACTAAAGGCAAGATGTGGAGAAGAAGCTTCAAGATCTCCATGCCTAAAGTAGAAGCAATCCGTTTCGGTCAGGGAAGAAGATCTATGAGGTGAAGCTCGTTTTCACTTTTGTTCATCCATCACAGAAGGTAGCTATTGTAGCTACGTGGAGGAAGAAGCAAAAATGGAACAAATGGAGCTATCAAGGATCAAGAGTTCATCAAGGGTCAGAATTCTTTCTTGGGGATAAAGTCAAGTGGAGGGCTCAGATTGATGAAGCTTGATGAGAAGGGATGAGAGAGAGGTACATGCATGTTGATTTACTTTCGGTTTTTCCTCTCTCTTCTCTCTGTCCGAACTGGCCTTATGTGATGGAGAAGATATTGGTGGCTTGGTTGAACCAGTTTCAACCTTGGAAGCTTTCCCTTCTATAATAAGGGAGAACAGCCAAGGGTTGAGACAAGGAGTGAGAGCACACGTTTGGGTTCCCATAGCTCTTTGAGCTGTTTATTCTTTTCCTTCATGGCTTTCATTGAATATTTCTTTTTCTCAGTGAGTCTGTCTGTGTTTCATTGGTAAAAGGTAAAATGTGAGATTTTGTAAGAAAAAGCCAATGAGTGGAAAAAGGCAGAGAGTTAAAGAAAAAGCCATTATTATCTCAGAAATTCTTTGTATGTATTTTTATTTTGTTGTCATGACCCTGAGGGGATTCCCTTGCAAGTTGAGTTAGCACTTTGCGGTTGAAAGCTAGATTGAGGTCTAGTCAAGTTTGGGTTGGGGTAGAATCTAGACTTGTTCCCTTGCAAGTTGGGTTAGCACTTTGCAGTTGAAAGCTTGGTAGGTGACCAAGTCAAGTTTAGTTTTGAGGATAGATTCTGGACTTGTCCTGGATTGGAATGGGTAGTTCCTAGGGAAGAATTGGTGTCTGTAATCTGTTTGATTATAGTAAAATTCTGTCACTGTTGTGATGGAGACTGGATGTAGGCTACATTGCACTTAGCAGCTGAAGCAGTATACTTCTGGGTGTGATTCTCTCTTTCTCTTCTACTCCTTTTCTATTTCTGTTCATGGGAGACAAAATTGAAAAATATCTCCTAACCGGTTACGAGATAAAAAGAAAATGTCTCTTGACCTGTTATGAGACAAAAAGCAGAAATATCTCCTGGAGCTATTCTAAAAGGCAGAAAGTAATATTCAGAAAAAGAGGGCTAAGATTTAACCCCCTTTCTCTTAGCCACCGATAACCATCAATTGGTATCAGAGCTTGGTCTCAAAGAGATTAAGCTTCACAGCTTGGAGGAAAAGATCCTGTTGGCGAACTACATGGGTTCAAACACAGTGGCTTATATTCTGACAGAAGAACAGTCCAACGACAGATCTTCATTCTTCAAAAAAAAAAACTTTAACTATTGGAAAGAAAGAATGAAGATCTTTTCTCTGTCAGTGAATTACAACATATGGAAGATAATCATGAATGGTCCTCAAGTCCCTACAAAGGATGATGCTAGTGGTGTTGTCTCTCCCAAAGTCGAAGCAGAATGGAATGAAGATGACAAAAGAAAATAAAAACTAAATGACAATGCTGTCAACATGCTGAACTGTGTAATCAGCTTCAAGGAATACCAGAAGGATTCAAGATGCAAAACAGCAAAGAAAATCTGGGATAAAGTCTGAAGTCACAAATGAGGGCACCACACAAGTAAAGAAAACCAACATTGACATGCTGAGCAAAGAGTATGAGATGTTTTCTATGAAGAAAGGAGAATCAATTGATGACATTCTTTATCATCAGTAATAGCTTGGAAGCTATGGGGATTACTCATTCCGAATAGATGCTAGTGAGAAAAATCTTGAAAAGCTTGACAAGAGAGTGGAAAGTGAAATAACCTGTAATGAGTTGAGAGAAAAATTACTAGCATATGAAATAAATAAAAAAAATAATGATGATACAAAAAAAGGGGGAGAGTGGCTCTTAAATCTTGGACTGAATCATTAGATGATGAATCCAGTGACTGTTTATAAGATTATGAGTTTGCATGTTTTGCTAGGAAACTTAGAAGGATGATGAAACTCAAAGGAAGAAGCAGAGGTGGCAACTCAAAAGAACCAAAAAGGAAAGGACTTATGGCTTCTTGGGAGAATCTCAAGATTGACTCAGATAAGGAAGAAGACTCCGAAGATAGAGCACAAATCTGTTTCATGACTGATGAAGATCAACAAGAAGAGGTAAATTACTATGACTTATCTCTTGATGATTTGCATGTGACTATTGATGATCTCTCTCACCTTTCTGAAACATTGCTAAATAAATACAACAAATGTAAATCTGAAAATGAAGTTTTGAATGCTGAAAATGAGTTTTGAAAGAAAAGGGCGAAGGAGACCAAATGTGCTTTTGATTTCATTAAAGAAAATAGATTTTTTTTAAATCTAAAATTAAAATGTTCAATGGAAAGCACATTATTGATCTCTCTCAAAAACCTGTTGCTAAAAATAAAAGATTAAATGAAATAATCAAAAGTTTGAATCATGATTTAGCAAAATTTGCACATAACTCAAGCAACTTAGACAAATTACTTGCTAATCAAAGAACTTTGTTTGAAAAATCAGGTTTAGGATATGTAATGAAAAATGATGCATTTAAAAAAAAAATCACTTGCAAATTCACAGCATCATCTTCAAAAATAAAATCATCATTTGATAAATCTGGTATTGAATATTCATCTAACATTGATGCTGATTTTGAAAAGCCATATTTTTTTTATAAAAATGCATCTTATTCAAAACCTGAACTTGCTTCAAATAAACTCTGGTCTAGGTTACATCTCTAACAATGAGGATATTTTTAGAAAATTTCTCTTTCACAAAAGAGTCTCACGTTCTAGATACCCATTTGTGTCAAGAAATTATGGTTTAAGGTTTCTGGCAAAAGGAGGTACTAATGTTAGAGATGGATCTTTCAAAAGAAATACACCCTTTTAAAAACCAGAAAATTCCAATCTTTTAATCACCATCAGCATCATATCTTAAAGTGTTTTCAGCAATATGCTCACAAAAATTACTGTTTAAATTGCAATAAATTTGGTCATTCTTCTTCTTAATGCTTTATTGACAAAAGAAGAGTAGGAAATAAAACATATAATGTTATTTGTGATTTTAATGCACTTGAAAAACCAAGAAGGACTAACTTCAAAGGATCCAAAGTAGTTTGGATACCTAAAAGATTTGTGCAGTTTTGTTTAGCATCCAAGAAGAAGAAAGACATGTGATACTTGAATAGGGGATGCTCTAGGCACATGACCGAGAAGTCCACTTTCTTCATCAAGCTTGATAAATTCGATGAAAGTTTTGTGACTTTCGGTGACAATGGTAAAAGAAAAATTTTGACCATAGGTAAGGTCGGTGAGAATTTCTCAACTTTCATTGATGTTGTATTTTGAGTTGATGGGTTGAAACACAATCTTCTATGCATTAGCCAATTGTGTGATTTATATTGTTTGGCTATTCTCAAGAAATTGGAATGCTTGGTTGTGTTTGAAAAATCTGGTGAAAATTTTGTTTGAAGTTAAAATATGCAAGAATGTGTATAGACTAACCTTAGAGGAACTAAAAAGAACAAAATGTAGCTTGTTTTACTTCTTTGGAATAAAAAAAATGGTTATGGTACAAGAAATTGGGACATGCAAATATGTTTTAAATTTCTAAGCTTGTGAAAAAGAATGTGGTTAGAAGTCTTCCTAAAATAAAATTTGACAAAGACATCACTTGTGATGATTGTCAATTGGGTAAACAAGCCAAAAAAAAAATTTCAAACCCAATGATGACATCTCAACCAAAAGAACAGTGAAAATGTTACATATTGATCTTTTTGGTCCTATAATAAGGACTCAAAGTCTTGGTGGTAAGCACTATAGCTTAGTGGTGTTTGATGACTATACTAAGTTTGGATGGATTCTTTTCTTAGCTCATAAGAATGATGTCTTTCTTGATTTTTCAACTCTATACAAAAAGATTCAAAATAAATTTTTTTGAAAATTATTTCCTTAAGAAGTGATCATGGAAATGAGTTTGGAAAACAACACTTTAATGAATTTGGTATTTCATATAATTTTTCATGTTCTAGAATACCTCAATAAAATAGAGTTATTGAAAGGAAAAATAGAGGCCTTCAAAAAATGATTAGAACTATATTTTGGTGAAAATGAAATTCTAAAATTCTTTTGGATTGAAACTATATTTTGAACCAAATCATCATTAGAAAAGTGTTAAAGAAAACACCGGTGTGTTCCATTTACCGAAAGTGAAGCATGGACTCACTTACTTGTATATAAAATTATTGATGAATGGAGACCATGGAACTCCAGTGGCCCAATTGCTGGGTACATTATATTATTAATAATTAAATTAATTAATCTAATTTTGTTTCATTCATTATTGGAAGGACACATTAACACATCCTTATTCTCCTTCCTTCAGGAGAATACATGAAATATTCGCCTAATAAACTATCAAATTATTGATAAAATTTAATAAACTTCCATATTTCACAACTTATCATAGTTACTATACTAACTACTATATGCACCTAAAATTTAATTGGGACCTTATAAATTTATATTTTTTTGTTTGTTTCTATCATTAGTTTGCTTTTATAAATATCTATTGGATAAATTCAAATACTAATATGATAAGATGTGATATGTCACATTATCAACATTTAATCGAATAAATTAATATATGTCTAATAGCAATAATCAAAACTTAAGACTAAGTATAAATCTTAATATGTGCTTCTAGTAAAAATTGTTTTGAAATTATTTAGGTGGCTAAAACTTCTTATTCAGTAATGGCTTGGCTAATGTTAATGTGTACAGGTTTTAAGCTTTGATGTTTTTTGAGTAACCGAATAAAACATTGTTGCTGTTTCTGTTATTAAGTTTTTTGTTTCTATTATATTTATGAAATTGAAATAACTATTGATAGTTGATTTTAATGATTCTAGTATAATTTTGTTGATTGTGCTGTTAAGGCTAGTGATGAAATGCAGGAGCAATTAGAGTTCAAGAAAGTTTAAGATAGTGTGACTTAGCTGTCAAGTTATTATTCAGTATGTTAAAAGTTGATTAGGGAGCCTTTAGCTTTGTTATCATCAGTCTCCCGCTATATAAGCCTAATACTTATTGTAATCGATTAGCACTTTTTACTCATTGTCAATTTTGGTCAATTCAGTTCTTTTTTTCCATTCTTGCTATACTTTTCTATTTTCAAATTTTTCTGCATCACTATTGCTTCTGCAATAACAGAAACTCTGTTCAGGTGCTTCTTTATGTTCTTATCTCATGTTTTGACATAAACCTCATTATGGAACTTTATGAGTGTAAAAGTATAAAAAAAAAGTCAAGTATATTTGTTATGAAGATTTTGGTGAAAATTGTGTTTTGTAGTGATTGTTTGACAATTGATACTTATGTAAATTTAATAACTTTGTTCACTAAGTTGTAATTGAATTGTGATTAACTAGCCTAAATTTATATATTGAATTTATAATTCTTGATAATTTGTATTTTTGATTGGCTAGTTTTGAACTTTGAGAATAGATTCTTAAAGAATTAGTTAATTTTAATTTGTAAATTCTAACTTAATTGTTAATCGGATGAAGATAGTGTTATGTGTTATTTTTTAATTTTGGTTTTCATTGTTTATATTTGCAGGTGTACAAAATTGATGCCAACATGCTAGACTTTATATTGACTGAAATATGCTAGAAGAGTCAATAATTATAAATTCGATATGATCCAATTTTATGTTAGGAAAAAATTGTGTTTAGTTGAATTTGTAGAACTTATTTTATTGTAAAAGAATCTTAATGACATGTAAGATGTTTTAATTATCTATATGATTATATATTATATAAATGTTGAGTTAATGGGATTAGCAAATTAATTGATATATCAATTATTTAATTAAATATTTTAAAATAAATTTTTTATTTTGTAACTAAAAGAATAAAAAATGTTACAAAAGCAAGTAGTATTTTGTAACAAAATATTATGACACAAAAATCTAAATTGTTACGAAAAGTATTTTAAAAGTAAAAAAGTGTTACCACTTTTGTAACAAATTTTGTTTTTTGTATCAAAAAATTTGTTACAAAATATTACTTTGAATTGTAACAATTCCATTTTTTGTTATAAAAACTTTTTATAACGGGACATACTGCAACGGCTCCTTTTTTTGTTACAAATTTCTTTTGTTTTAAAATTTCAATTTTTTGTAACAAATTTTTTTGTTACAAATATTGATTTTTCTTGTAGTGACCATATGAGCTTTGAAAAGGAATACCACCCAATCTTAAGTACTTTCCTACTTTTGGATGCAAATATTTTGTGTTAAACACTAAAGATAATCTTAGAAAATTTGATCCAAAATCTTATAAAGGTGTCTTTGTTGAATAGTCAACCACTAGTAAAGCTTATAGAGTTTACATCAAGGAACATAGAATAAATTGAGGAGTCCATACATATTATTTTTTGTGAGTCTAACTCCATTTCAAGTGTTGCCTAGAAAATTGATGCAGAAAGTAAAACAGAAGCAAATCCTCAAGTGAACCACGCGAATCTCAAATCTGTTCCAGCTGTGGATATCGTCAGTCCAAAAATGGCTCCTGTGAATGAAGGAGACATTTTCATTTTGTCTCCTGACAAAGTCAGAGAATCCAGAACAATGGACTCATCAGAACCTTGCCAAGGTCAAGCTGAAGCCTCAACTCAAAAGTAACGTGAATGGAAGTTCTTAAAGAATTACCCTCATGAATTCATCATTGGAGACCCTTCACAAGGCATGACCACTAGATCCTCAAGAAAGAAGCAAATGGAGGCAAACAATGTTGCTTTTTTGTCCCAATTAGAACCTCTCAATTTGAAGCAAGCTCTTGAAGATCCCTCATGGGTGAAAGCAATGGAGAAAGAGCTGGTCCAATTTGAAAAAAAATAAGCTGGATATTGTGATGCAGATTTTGCTGAGATTGTGTGAATAGAAGCAGCATTTCAGAGATTTGTTGTTGTCTTGAACAATCCATGTGTGGTCAAGCAAGAAGCAAGCTACCTCTGTCAACGGCTGAGGCCGAATATATCTTAACTTCCTCTTGTTCTCAATTGACTTGGTTCAAAGTACAACTTGCACATTACAAATTACAAGTCAATAGTATTCCTATGTTTTGTGACAACTTGAGTGCAATAAATCTTTTTTCAAAATCCTATTTTACACTCAAGAACTAAGCACATTGAAGTAAGATTTCATTCCATAAAAGAACATATATGCAAAAGGGAACAATTGACATTCAATTTGTAAAATTGAGAACTATTCTAGGGACTCTTGATTGTTAAGTTTTTTTTTGAATTAAATATGCTTAAATATTTTTCTGGTTGTTTTTGTCTCACAGGTTACAAGGAGACAAAACTGGGTAGATGATGACTCCCTCTAGATTTCATGATATTCAAACTATGTGTTGATAATTTTAAATGAATTTGGATCTGAACTAAATCTTTGGTGGTCAAATGTGTTTATTTAAAACCACCACTAAGCCCAAGAGAAAGTTGTTTTGTTTTATGAAGTTGGTCTCATTGCTTGTTTTGATCACATACACAAAAAGGAGAAGTATTTGCATTCATCTTTTTTCAAGTCAAATAAGTTTCAAATTCTTTTCAAATTTTATTTGATTTGTCAGTTTAAAACTGCCCGTATTGTTTTTAAAATTCAAAATTCTTTTAATCCCATTTTATTAAATTGGTTTGTGTTTTCAAAGAATTTTTGAACATTTAAAGTAGTTATTATGATGACTTCTCATCTTCTCCACTACTCCCATTTTTCCTTACATATAGAATGTTTTTAACTTATATTTTTGAGTATTTTGGTGTCGATCTGAGTAATGAAACCCAAGACAGAATTTTATATCTTAAAGGTAGTGGTGCTGTAAAGGAATCTAAGAAAAAGGGCACAAAGGCAGCCAAGGATGCGATTTTTGAAAGAAAAGGAAGATTCTCCTACAACCAAGGATGAGGGATTTGATGTCTAGCCCAATTTGATGCAACTAATTTCTTATAATCTGTTTTTTATGATACATTTTACAACTTCTGTTGACACTTACACGCATACCTATTTTGCACTTGTGGATTACATATTGAACTATTTTTTTGTGTGCAGGTTTATTATTCTCGATAACAACAGGGGGAGTAAGTATTGTGTGCAAAATAAATTGAAACAGCTATAGTGAAACAGTTGAACTTATGATGCTTGAGACTGGCTGCAATTTTCTTGGTTTTACACTATTATTTCACGCAACTATGAGTATGCATATTGGTCTGATTGTGAATATTGCTTATACTTATTATAGTTTTTGTTTTGTTTTGGTATTTGAGTTTTCTTTTTTTAAGACTGCTCTATGATGTTGCTGCTAAAAAAATGTTTCTGAAACATTGGTTTATCATTATTTTTGCTCTATTTTTGGATTTTAGTTGTTGAACTCTGATTTGGTGACTGTAGCTTGGCTTTTACACTTTTATCTGCTCTACAATTTTTTTGCATATATGGTGAATTTTTTTTCATGCAGGTGTCCCTCCTTAATGAGAAAAGAGGGAGAAAACAGAATGAATTGAAAGGCTGTTGTTTGTTTTTATCTTGATCTATGATGATGATGCTTGAACCTGCAGTTTATAATTTAAATTTACTGCTATTATTATTTAAATTTGTGTTTAAAATCTACAGTTTGCTTTGGTTGTGAATATTATTTATAGCTTAGCATCTGAGCTTGTGAATAAATAGTATTTAATTAACCTTTTGTTTAGCTCTGATTCGTGTAAACCCTGGTTAAATTAGTAGATAATTATTCAATAAATTAGTTTTTAATAAGAAAGATTAGAAACGTGAATATTATATTAAATTAGGATAGAGCTCATCGAAACGAGAATTTTGACACTAATTTTGAGAAAATCGGTCCAAGATTGAACCGAATGGGCCGAACCGGTTGAACTGGATCCAAACCGGACCATCGGTCCAACCAGACCGACCTATTAAATGAACCCACGCATTGCATCTCCCTCATTTCAGCAACGTGACGCTGAAAGCTTGCGTCCAGGGAGAACGAAAACTTCACCGAACCCTTATGGCAATCGTTCGTACGCCGTAACATCTCCGTCCGAGGTCCGATCTCCGCACCGTTTATGGCCACGCGTCCACCGCATTGAGCTCTACATTTCTATCGGAACAATTTCATAGGTAACTTGCTATTTCACCTCAGTCTCCTCTTTCCCCCAATTTTCGAGTTTTGAGAAGGGGTATTGAATTTCTTTGATTTTTGATGTTTTAGGATCCAATTAGCTTGAGGAAAATGTTCACTCTTGCTTATGTGAAGCTTGGGTAAGGCGAGGATTCGATAATTCTATTTTATTTTCATTGAATTTGAACTTTGAGTATTAAATTGGATATATATGTGTTATGAATGTGTATTAGGTTATGAATAAATAATTGGAGTTTGGAATTGTGGATATTGGAACTTGGAGGAAGCTGAGCCTAGTGTTTATTGAATTCTGGAAGGGCTGTGTTTGTTTTGGAAGGGCTGTGTTTATTATAATTAAAGTGCCTTAATCGTTACGTGGGAATCGGCCAAGGTATGGTTTAGGTTTCTTGCATTTAATATATAATGTTCTGTGAAAACTTAGGCTAGATGACCATATGATAAGTTGGAATGCAGGTGTATGTTTAATGTTTAGTAATTTGTCGATGAATATATTTGGTTGAAGTTTATTAGATAATTAGTTATTAATTTTGGATGGTGAATGTTGTTATGTTAATTTGAAGGGAATTATGGTTGAATGTTATTATTGATGAACATGGTTGGTTTGGTGTTTGTTGATTCACTAATGATTTGATGAATTATTGATTTGAGGTATAACTATTGTGGAGGTTGTTGTGATAATGAGGTATTTTGTTTTAGAAGCCTAGGATTAGTGAACTATGATCTTTAGTTGAATTTTGGTTGTTGGATTTAAATATTGTATGAGTATAATTGTTGATCTGAAGTAAATTTATTGTGGTGATTGTTATGATGATGAGGAATGGTATGTTGAATTGAAAAGAAAGCAGGTTTGGATCCGAAAAGGGTGGCAAAGTCCGAGTTTTAGAGGAGATGCTGCCGAAATTTTATAAAAATTAGAGATTTTGTTTATATGATTATTTAAAAGGATAAGTATGATTTTGGTCCCCAAAGTAGAGGCTGAAAATTTATTTCGTCCCCCAACTTTTTTTCGCTCTAAAATGGTCCCCAAAGTTTCAGTTTATTTTAAAATCGTCCTTCGGACGAAAATACCCTCCCCTCCCCTCCCCCCCATCTTCTTCCTCAACACCCCTCTTCTTCCTCAACATTAACGGAAGCAGAAGTAGATGCATAAACGCAGAAAAAAAAAACAACCAACAATGGATAACAACAACAACAATGACAAATTGAAAATCAGAACCATCAACAAATTGAAATCATAAGAACAGCAAGCAGAAGTGGAAGAACAGCAGCAAGAAAAGCTGAACCCAGAAGTTGAACCCAGAACTCAAACAAACAACAATAAAACTCAGAATCATCTTAACTCAGAACTCGAAAAAATCATCATCATCAAAACTCAGAAAATCATAATCTGAACTCAAACAAACAACAATAAAACTCAGAATCATCTTAACTCAAACAAACACCAATATAAGAACAACAACCCAGAACTCAAAATCATCGTCATCGTCAAAACTCAGAACCCAAAATCAAAAAAAACGAAAACCCATAACTTAGAACTCAATCGATAATGGAATAAAAAGAACAATCAAGCAGAACCACCACCACCACCAGTATCATCATAGTCATCATCATCATCAGCAGAAAAATCAAGCAACATGCACTTTAAACAATAATCAACAACCAGAAATTTCACAAAAAATTCAGTTCAGAAGAAGAAGAAGAAATGGTGGTGCTGCTGGTGCAGGGCGGCAGGGAGGCAGGGCGGCGTGGCGGCGAGAAAGAAGAAGAAGAAGAGGAAGAAGAAGAAGAAGAAGAAATTGTGGTGGTGCGGTGGTGCAGGGCGGCGAGGCGGCGGGGCGGCGGGGAAGAAGAAGAAGAAGAAGAAGAAGAAGAAGAAGAAGAAATGGAAATGGTGGTGGTGCGGTGGTGCAGGGCGGCAGGGCGGCGGGGCGGTGGTGGGACGGCGGTAGTGCAGCGGCGGTCCCCCTTCTCTCCCCCTCCTCCCCCCCTCCTCCCCTCCCCCTTTTCTGCGCCCCCCCTTTCTACGCCCCCCCCTTTCTTTCTCTCCCCACTTCTCTGTATCCCTTTCTTTCTTCTGGTGATGGTGCGGTGGTGCAGGTCGGCAGGACGGCGGGGCGGTGGTGCGACGACGGTGGTGCAGCGGGGGTCCCCTTTCTCTCTCCCCTCCTCCTCCCCCCTTCCTTCCCCCTCTGCGCCCCCCTCTTCTGCGCGCCCCCTTCCTTCTCGTATCCCTTTCTTTCTTCTTTTTATTTTTTTATTTTATATTTATTTTATATTTATTTTATTTTATAATTTTTTTAATGAAGGGTAATTTGGTAATAAAAAAAATAAAATTAGTAAAAAGGACGATTTTAAAACAAACTGAAACTTTGGGGACCATTTTAGAGCGAAAAAAAGTTGGGGGACGAAATAAATTTTCAGCCTCTACCTTAGGGACCAAAATCATACTTATCCCTTATTTAAAAAGATTTAGATTCAAAGGTTATATGGTTTGATTTTGAGTTATTAAGAAAATGAGCATGTTTTAAGTTTGATTCATTTAGAAAAGAATGAATTATGTTTTGAATTTGGAACTATTGATGGACGGAATGGGAGGTGTGATAATGAAGGATAAGGATTGAATATGATTGATGTATGATGATGAATGAAATGTGATTGAGAATGATGTGGATATTGATGAATTATAATTGAATTATTTAAATGGCTTATGAATTTGAATGATCTGAGATACGAGGTTCCCTGGGTTAAGTGCCATGGCTTGCCACCACGTGTACCAAGTTGAAAACTCGATACTCTGTTGACCCTACGACGTAAGTGTGACCGGCCACTATATAAATTCCCGGGAATGTTACCCCCATTGAGCAATATTGATTATTTGAGATAAAGCTATTCATAGACTCTTGGGAATGCACGTCGGGGGATAGTCTAAGGACAATTCAGACTTGTCGGGTTGGCTGGATAACCGACAGATGAGCCTCATCAGCCATAGGACAGGCATGCATCATATGCATATTACTTGAGCTACTTGCTTGTGCTTTAATTGGGTATGCCTATATGTACTTGACATGCTAAATGTGTATTTGTTACCTGCAGTAATTGTAATCTTCTTGTGTTTGCCTTTATCTGTCTATTTGTTTGTGAAAATGCATGATGGAACTGGAGGCATGGAGGAATGGTAGTATGGGACTTAGATTTAAGGTTAAGTTAAGTTAGGTTTAAATATCCTTAGTAAACCACCTTTTATGGCTTCTGTTTAATACTTTAAGCTCTACAATCTGAGTGTCGGCGTTCTAGGATTGCCTCTGGCATTCCCAGGACCTTATATATTATGTGTGTGGCACCTTTACCATACTGAGAACCTCCGGTTCTCATTCCATACTATGTTGTTGTTTTTCAGATGCAGGTCGAGAGGCTTCTCGTTAGGTGTCTGGACTCTTGAAGCGAAGTGGTTACTGGGGTATTTTGTTATGCTGTGTTGTATATATATATGTACTTAGCTTTCTAATGAGCGGATAATTTATACGCTTTTTGGCATTGTTTTTAGTACGTTTTTAGTAGAATCTAGTTACTTTTAGGGATGTTTTCATTAGTTTTTATGTTAAATTCACATTTCTGGATTTTACTATGAGTTTGTGTGTTTTTATGTGATTTCAGGTATTTTCTGGCTGAAATTGAGGGACTTGAGCAAAAATCAGATTCAGAGGTTGAAGAAGGACTGCTGATGCTGTTGGATTCTGACCTCCCTGCACTCAAAATGGATTTTCTGGCGCTACAGAACTCGAAATGGCACGCTTCCAATTGCGTTGGAAAGTAGACATCCAGGGCTTTCCAGGATGTATAATAGTCTATACTTTGCCCAAGTTTAGATGACGCAAACTGGCGTTCAACGCCAGCTCTCTGCCCAATTCTGGCGTCCAGCGCCAGAAACAAGTTGCAAAGTAGAGTTCAACGCCCAAACTGGCACAAAAGTTGGCGTTCAACTCCAAGAATGACCTCTGCATGTGTAACATTCAAGCTCAGCCCAAGCACACACCAAGTGGGCCCCGGAAGTGGATTTATGCATCAATTACTTACTTCTGTAAACCCTAGTAGCTAGTTTATTATAAATAGGACCTTTTACTATTGTATTAGATATCTTTTGATCATTTTTTGATCTCTAGACCTCCATGGGAGGCTGGCCATTCGGCCATGCTTACCCTCTATTCACTTATGTATTTTTAACAGTAGAGTTTCTACACTCCATAGATTAAGGTGTGGAGCTCTGCTGTTCCTCAAAGATTAATGCAAAGTACTACTGTTTTCTATTCAATTCATCTTATTCCGCTTCTAAGATATTCATTCGCACTTCAACCTGAATGTGATGAACGTGACAATCATCATCATTCCCTATGAACGCGTGCCTGACAACCACTTCCGTTCTACATTAGATTGAATGAGTATCTCTTAGATCTCTTAATCAGAATCTTCGTGGTGTAAGCTAGAATGATGGCGGCATTCAAAAGAATCCGGAAAGTCTAAACCTTGTCTGTGGTATTCCGAGTAGGATTCAATGATTGAATGACTGTGACGAGCTTCAAACTCACGATTGCTGGGCGTAGTGATAGACGCAAAAGGATAGTAAATCCTATTCCAGCATGATCGAGAACCGACAGATGAATAGCCGTGCCGTGACAGGGTGCGTTGACCACTTTCACTGAGAGGAGAGGATGTAACCATTGACAAGGGTGATGCCTCCAGACGATTAGCCGTGCCATGACAGGGCATTTGGATCATTTTCCCGAGAGAAGACCGAAAGTAGCCATTGACAATGGTGACGCATTACATAAAGCCAGCCATGGAAGGGAGTAAGACTGATTGGATGAAGATAGCAGGAAAGCAGAGGTTCAGAGGAACGATTGCATCTCCATACGCTTATCTGAAATTCTCACCAATGATTTACATAAGTATTTCTATCCTTCTTTTATTAATTAATTTCGAAAACCCCATTACTATTTTATTTCTGCCTGACTGAGATTTACAAGGTGACCATAGCTTGCTTCATACCAACAATCTCCGTGGGATTCGACCCTTACTCACGTAAGGTATTACTTGGACGACCCAGTGCACTTGCTGGTTAGTTGTGCGAAGTTGTGAACCATGGTATTGGCATCATGTTTTTGGCGCCATTACCAGGGAAAGAAAGAGCGATGAATTTTACATAATCAAAGTGTAATCACAATTTCTGCGCACCAAGTTTTTGGCGCCATTGCCGGGGATTGTTTGAGTTTGGACAACTAACGGTTCATCTTGTTGCTCAGATTAGGTAATTTTCTTTTTATTTTGTTTTCAAAAAAGTTTTCAAAAATCTTTCAAAAATTTTTCTTTTGTTTTCGAAAAAATAAATTTAAAATAAAAATGTTTTCAAAAATATATTTTTCTTCAGAATTTTTAAGAATGAATTCTAGAATTTCATGAAGCATGTTAAAGCCTGGCTGGCTGTAAAGCCATATCCAAACTCCTTTGGGATTGGTCTTCAACTAATCACCTCAATGGATGTAATTCCATTCTAAAGCTTGGCTGGCTAGTAAGCCATGCCTGACCCTTTGATTGGAGCTTTAGACTAAAGAGTATAAGATTCCTGGAATTCATATTAAAAATTTTGGAATCTTTATTTTTCTTTTTTAAAATGATTTTCGAAAAAATTAAAAGAAAATACAAAAAAATCATAAAATCATAAAAATAAAAAATATTTCTGTGTTCTTGTTTGAGTCTTGAGTCATGTTATAAGTTTGGTGTCAATTGCATATTCATATTGCATTTTTCGAAAATTCATGCATTCATAGTGTTCTTCATGATCTTCAAGTTGTTCTTGGTAAGTCTTCTTGTTTGATCTTTGCATTTGCATGTTTTCTTTGCATAAATTTTTTTTTAAATATGTTCTTGATGTTCATCATGATCTTCATAGTGTTCTTGGTGTTCATCTTGACATTCATAGCATTCTTGCATGCATTCATTGTTTTGATCTAAAAAATTCATGCATTGCATAATTTTCATGTTTTTCTCTCTCATCATAAAAAAATTCAAAAATAAAAAAAATATCTTTCCCTTTTTCTCTCATCAAATTCAAAAATTGGATTGACTTTTTCAAAAAAATTTTAAAATCAAGTTGTTTCTTATGAGTCAAATCAAATTTTCAATTTGAAAATCTTATCTTTTTCAAAATCTTTTTCAAAAATCAAATCTTTTTCAAATTTCTTAGTTATTTTTGAAAATTCCAAAAATATTTTTCAAAAATCTTTTTCTTATTTTTATATCAAATTTTCGAAATTAACAATAACAATTAATGTTTTGATTCAAAAATTTCAAGTTTGTTACTTGCTTGTTAAGAAAGATTCAAACTTTAAGTTTTAGAATCATATCTTGTGATTTCTTGTGTATCAAGTCATTAATTGTATTTTTAAAAATCAAATCTGTTTTTTCAAAAACTAATTTCTATCATATCTTTTCAAAAATATCTTCTTATCTCACCTTTTCCAAAAATTTGATTTCAAAATATCTTTTCTAACTTCCTAACTTCTTATCTTTTCAAAATTTGTTTCAACTAACTAACTAACTTTTTGTTTGTTTCTTATCTTTTTCAAAACAACCTAACTAACTCTCTCTCTCTCTAATTTTCGAAAATATCTCCCCCTTTTTCAAAATCTCTTTTTAATTAACTAATTATTTCAAATTTTAAATCTTAATTTTCGAAAATTACTAACATTTTTCAAAAACTATTTTCGAAAATCACTAACTCTTTTTCAAAAATTATTTTCGAAAATTCTCCTTCTCTCTCATCTCCTTCTATTTATTTATTCATCTATTAACACTTCATCCCACCCAAATTCGAACCCCCTCTTCCATCTGTGTTCGAATTTCTTCTTCTTCTTTTCTTCTACTCACACTGGGACCTCTATACTGTGGTAAAAAAGACCCCTATTATTATTATTTTTCTGTTCTCTCTTTTTCATATCAGCAGGAGCAAGGACAAGAATATTTTTGTTGAAGCAGATCCAGAACCTGAAAGGACTCTGAAGAGAAAACTAAGAGAAGCTAAATTACAACAATCCAGAGAGAATGCTTGGTGACTTTACTGCACCTAATTCCAATTTACATGGAAGAAGCATCTCCATTCCTACCATTGGAGCAAACAATTTTGAGCTGAAACCTCAGCTAGTTTCTCTGATGCAGCAGAACTGCAAGTTTCATGGACTTCCATCTGAAGATCCTTTTCAGTTCTTAACTGAATTCTTACAGATCTGTGATACTGTTAAGACTAATGGAGTAAATCCTGAAGTCTACAGGCTCATGCTTTTCCCTTTTGTTGTAAGAGACAGAGCTAGAGTGTGGTTGGACTCTCAACCCAAAGACAGCCTGAACTCTTGGGATAAGCTGGTCACGACTTTCTTAGCCAAGTTCTTTCCTCCTCAAAAGCTGAGCAAGCTTAGAGCTGATGTTCAAACCTTTAGACAGAAAGAAGGTGAATCCCTCTATGAAGCTTGGGAAAGATACAAGCAGCTGACCAAAAAGTGTCCTTCTGACATGCTTTCAGAATGGACCATCCTGGATATCTTCTATGATGGTTTATCTGAGTTATCAAAGATGTCATTGGATACTTCTGCAGGTGGATCCATTCACCTAAAGAAAACGCCTGCAGAAGCTCAAGAACTCATTAACATGGTTGCTAATAACCAGTTCATGTACACTTCTGAGAGGAATCCTGTGAATAATGGGACGCCTATGAAGAAGGGAGTTCTTGAAATTGATACTCTGAATGCCATATTGGCTCAGAATAAAATATTGACTCAGCAAGTCAATATGATTTCTCAGAGTCTGAATGGAATGCAAGCTGCATCCAACAGTACTCAAGAGGCTTCTCCTGAAGAAGAAGCTTATGATCCTGAGAACCCTGCAATAGCAGAGGTAAATTACATGGGTGAACCTTATGGAAACACCTATAATCCATCATGGAAAAATCATCCAAATTTCTCATGGAAGGATCAAAAGCCTCAACAAGGCTTTAATAATGGTGGAAGAAACAGGTTTAGCAATAGCAAGCCTTTTCCCTCATCCACTCAGCAACAGACAGAGAATTCTGAGCAGAATCCATCTAGCTTAGCAAATCTAGTCTCTGATCTATCTAAGGCCACTGTAAGTTTCATGAATGAAACAAGGTCTTCCATTAGAAATTTGGAAGTACAAGTGGGCCAGCTGAGTAAAAGGATCACTGAAATCCCTCCTAGTACTCTCCCAAGCAATACAGAAGAGAATCCAAAAGGAGAGTGCAAGGCCATTGACATAAGCACCATGGCCGAACCTGTAAGGGAAGGAGAGGACGTGAATCCCAAGGGGGAAGACCTCCTGGGACGTCCAGTGATCAATAAGGAGTT
The DNA here is from genome assembly GCF_003086295.3 of Arachis hypogaea. Classification (NCBI taxonomy): domain Eukaryota; kingdom Viridiplantae; phylum Streptophyta; class Magnoliopsida; order Fabales; family Fabaceae; genus Arachis; species Arachis hypogaea. The sequence goes on along the minus strand of NC_092051.1, from coordinate 25,588,422 downwards.
TCCCTCTGAGGAACCAAAGGAATCTGAGACTCATCTAGAGACCATAGAGATTCCATTGAACCTCCTTATGCCATTCATGAGCTCTGATGAGTATTCCTCTTCTGAAGAGAATGAGGATGTTACTGAAGAGTAAGCTGCCAAGTTTCTTGGTGCAATCATGAAGCTAAATGCCAAATTATTTGGTATTAAGACTTGGGAAGATGAACCTCCCTTGTTCACCAATGAACTAAGTGATCTGGATCAACTGACATTGCCTCAGAAAAGACAGGATCTTGGAAAGTTCATAATACCTTGTACCATAGGCACCATGATCTTTAAGGCTCTGTGTGACCTTGGTTCAGGAATAAACCTCATGCCCCTCTCTGTAATAGAGAAACTGGGAATCTATGGGGTGCAAGCTGTTAAAATCTCACTAGAGATGGCAGACAATTCAAGAAAACAAGCTTATGGACAAGTAGAGGACGTGTTAGTGAAGGTTGAAGGCCTTTACATCCCTACTGATTTCATAGTCTTGGATAATGGGAAGGATGAGGATGAATCCATCATCCTAGGAAGACCTTTCCTAGCCACAGCAAGAGCTGTGATTAATGTGGACAGAGGAGAATTGATCCTTCAAATAAATGAGGACAACCTTGTGTTTATAACTCAAGGATCTCTCTCTGCATCCATGGAAAGGAAGCAGAAAAAGTTTCTCTCAAAGCAGAGTCAAACAAAGCCCCCACAGTCAAACTCTAAGTTTGGTGTTGGGAGGCCACAACCAAACTCTAAGTTTGGTGTTGAACTCCCATATCCAAACTCTAAGTTTGGTGTTGGAGAGTCTCAACAATGCTCTGGACATCTGTGAGGCTCCATGAGAGCGCACTGTCAAGCTATTGACATTAAAGAAGCGCTTGTTGGGAGGCAACCCAATTTTTATCTAACTATATTTTTTCTTAGTTATATGTCTTTATAGGTTCATGATCATGTGGAGTCACAAAATAAATATAAAAATTGAAAACGGAATCAAAAATAGCAGAAGAAAAATCACACACTGGAGGAAGCATCTGCCTGGCGTTCAACGCCAGAACAGAGCATGGTTCTGGCGCTGAACGCCCAAAATGGGCAGTATCTGGGCGCTGAACGCCCAAAATGGGCATCATCTGGGCGCTGAACACCAGAATTGCACCCTGGAGAGGAGCTGGCGCTGAACGCCCAGAACAAGCATGGTTCTGGCGTTCAACGCCAGAAATGGGCAACAAATGGGCGTTGAACGCCCAAAATAGGCACCAACCTGGCGCTGAACGCCCAGAGTTGTGTGCAAGGGCATTTTACATGCCTAATTTGGTGCAAGGATGTAAATCCTTGAACACCTCAGGATCTGTGGACCCCATAGGATCATCTCAGGATCTGTGGACCCCACAGAATCCCCACCTACCTTATCATCTCTCTTTCCATTCATGATCATCCCTTCTGTTTTCCATTTACCACTCACATCCATACACCCATCTACCTTCAAAATTCAACATCTCTCTCTCCCACCCAATCCCACCCATATGGCCGAATACACACATCCCTCCATCTCCTCCATATCTTCTTCTTCTTCTTCTATTCTTTCTTCTTTTGCTCGAAGGCGAGCAACATTCTAAGTTTGGTGTGGTAAAAGCATAGCTTTTTTGTTTTTCCATAACCATTAATGGCACCTAAGGCCAGAGAAACCTCAAGAAAGAGGAAAAGGAAGACAATTGCTTCCACCTCTGAGCCATGGGAGATGGAAAGATCCATCTCACAAGCCCATCACTAAGAAAAGGATGGAGAAAACAAGAGAGCACATTCATGGATCTCAACAGGCACATGAAGAAGCTCATCATCAAGAAATCCCTGAGATACCTCAGGGGATACAGTTTCCTCCACAGAATTTTTGGGAGCAAATTAACACCTCCCTAGGAGAATTAAGTTCCAACATGGGACAACTAAGGGTGGAACATCAAGAGCACTCCATCATCCTTCATGAAATAAGAGAAGATCAAAAATCAAGGAGGGAGGAGCAACAAAGACAAGGAAGAGACATAGAAGAGCTCAAGGACATCATTGGTTCCTCAAGAAGGAAACTCCACCATCACTAAGGTGGACTCATTCCTTGTTCTTACATTCTCTGTTTTTCATTTTCTATGTTAAGTGCTTATCTATGTTTGTGTCTTCATTACATGATCATTAGTAGTTAGTAACTTTGTCTTAAAGTTATGAATGTCCTATGAATCCATCACCTCTCTTAAATGAAAACTGTTTTAATTCAAAAGAACAAGAAGTACATGAGTTTCGAATTTATCCTTGAACTTAGTTTAATTATATTGATGTGGTGACAATGCTTCTTGTTTTCTGAATGAATGCTTGAACAGTGCATATGTCTTTTGAAGTTGTTGTTTAAGAATGTTAAATATGTTGGCTCTTGAAAGAATGATGACTAGGAGACATGTTATTTGATAATCTGAAAAAATTATAAAAATGATTCTTGAAGCAAGAAAAAGCAGTAAAGAACAAAGCTTGCAGAAAAAAAATATATATATATATAGGCGAAAAAAATATAGAAAGAAAAAGAGAAAGCAAGCAGAAAAAGCTAAAGCTCTTAAAACCAAGAGGCAAGAGCAAAAAGCCAGTAACCCTTAAAACCAAAAGGCAAGGGCAAATAAAAAGGATCCCAAGGCTTTGAGCATCAGTGGATAGGAGAGCCTAAAGGAATAAAATTCTGGTCTAAGCGGCTAAACCAAGCTGTCCCTAACCATGTGCTTGTGGCGTGTAGGTGTCAAGTGAAAACTTGAGACTGAGTGGTTAAAGTCAAGGTCCAAAGCAAAAAAAAAAAGAGTGTGCTTAAGAATCCTGGACACCTCTAATTGGGGACTTTAGCAAAGCTGAGTCACAATCTGAAAAGGTTCACCCAATTATGTGTCTGTGGCATTTATGTATCCGGTGGTAATACTGGAAAACAAAGTGCTTAGGCCACGTCCAAGACTCATAAAACAGCTGTGTTCAAGAATCATCATACTGAACTAGGAGAATCAATAACACTATCTGAACTCTGAGTTCCTATAGATGCCAATCATTCTGAACCTCAATGGATAAAGTGAGATGCCAAAACTATTCAAGAGGCAAAAAGCTATAAGTCCCGCTCATATGATTGAAGCTATGTTTCATTGATAGTTTGGAATTTATAGTATATTCTCTTCTTTTTATCCTATTTGATTTTCAGTTGCTTGGGGACAAGCAACAATTTAAGTTTGATGTTGTGATGAGCGGATAATTTATACGCTTTTTGACATTGTTTTTAGTACGTTTTTAGTAGAATCTAGTTACTTTTAGGAATATTTTCATTAGTTTTTATGTTAAATTCACATTTCTGGACTTTACTACGAGTTTTTGTGTTTTTCTGTGATTTCAGGTATTTTCTGGCTGAAATTGAGGGACTTGAGCAAAAATCAGATTCAGAGGTTGAAGAAGGACTGCTGATGCTGTTGGATTCTGACCTCCCTGCATTCAAAATGGATTTTCTGGAGCTACAGAACTCGAAATAGCGCGCTTCCAATTGCGTTGGAAAGTAGACATCCAGGGCTTTCCAGCGATGTATAATAGTTTATACTTTGCCCAAGTTTAGTTGACGCAAACTGGCGTTCAACGCCAGCTCTCTGCCCAGTTCTGGCGTCCAGCGCCAGAAACAAGTTGCAAAGTGGAGTTCAACACCCAAACTGGCACAAAAGCTGGCGTTCAACTCCAAGAATGACCTCTGCACGTGTAACATTTAAGCTCAGCCCAAGCACACACCAAGTGGGCCCCGGAAGTGGATTTATGCATCAATTACTTACTTCTGTAAACCCTAGTAGCTAGTTTATTATAAATAGGACCTTTTACTATTGTATTAGATATCTTTTGATCATTTTTAGATCTCTAGACCTCCATGGGAGGCTGGCCATTCGGCCATGCTTACCTTCTATTCACTTATGTATTTTTAACGGTAGAGTTTCTACACTCCATAGATTAAGGTGTGGATCTCTGCTGTTCCTCAAAGATTAATGCAAAGTACTACTGTTTTCTATTCAATTCATCTTATTCCGCTTCTAAGATATTCATTCGCACTTCAACCTGAATGTGATGAACGTGACAATCATCATCATTCCCTATGAACGCGTGTCTGACAACCACTTCCGTTCTACATTAGATTGAATGAGTATCTCTTAGATCTCTTAATCAGAATCTTCGTGGTGTAAGCTAGAATGATGGCGGCATTCAAGAGAATCCGGAAAGTCTAAACCTTGTCTGTGGTATTTCGAGTAGGATTCAATGATTGAATGACTGTGACGAGCTTCAAACTCGCGATTGCTGGGCGTAGTGACAGACGCAAAAGGATAGTAAATCCTATTCCAGCATGATCGAGAACCGACAGATGAATAGCCGTGCCGTGACAGGGTGTGTTGACCACTTTCACTGAGAGGATAGGATGTAACCATTGACAAGGGTGATGCCTCCAGACGATTAGCCGTGCCGTGACAGGGCATTTGGATCATTTTCCCGAGAGAAGACCGAAAGTAGCCATTGACAATGGTGACGCATTACATAAAGCCAGCCATGGAAGGGAGTAAGACTGATTGGATGAAGATAGCAGGAAAGCAGAGGTTCAGAGGAACGATTGCATCTCCATACGCTTATCTGAAATTCTCACCAATGATTTACATAAGTATTTCTATCCTTCTTTTATTAATTAATTTCGAAAACCCCATTACTATTTTATTTCTGCCTGACTGAGATTTACAAGGTGACCATAGCTTGCTTCATACCAACAATCTCCGTGGGATTCGACCCTTACTCACGTAAGGTATTACTTGGACGACCCAGTGCACTTGCTGGTTAGTTGTGCGAAGTTGTGAACCATGGTATTGGCATCATGTTTTTGGCGCCATTACCAGGGAAAAAAAGAGCGATGAATTTTACATAATCAAAGTGTAATCACAATTTCTGCGCACCACTTTCTCTCTGCATAACTTGTTCTTTTTGATCCTCTTAGAGGTTGATGGAGAGGCAGGATTGTGTATATGTACTTTTGGGTTTTGGATATGTATGTATATATGTGTAGATATTCTGTGGCCAGTCTTGACTTCGCAGGCTGAGTTAGGAGCTTGTTATTTTGTATCTTTGGCACTCTATTCCTACTTCTGTTATCATATGTTCAATAGTTATGGTTTCCTTAGCACGCAAGTTAACTCGTTCCTTGAGCGTTGCACTTTTATTTCGCGATTTTTGTTTCTTCTATTCTTCAAGGCTCCTAGCATATTATAATTCTTCTGCTATTATATGTACTCATTTTATTTTAGAGGTCGTAATACCACACCACCTCTGTTTTACGACTTAAGCGTAAAGCTTAGTGTGGTAGGGTGTTACATTATGGTATCAGAGCAGTTCGTTCCTATAGAGCCTGAAAGACGGACTGATTGTACTTCTGTGCATTCTCTGTATATGTGTTTATGTGCTATTAAGATATCTGATTGGTATATATGGCATAAACTTTTGTGAGCATGCATTTGGAACTTAAAGCATTAGACCTGCGATATTGAGACTGATAAACTTAATATCACTTGTTTAGTGTGTATAAGAACCAGATGTCGACTCGTGGACGCGGTCGCGGGTGAGATACAGGTAGGATAGGCACCGTTACTCCTAGCCCGGTAGGGAATGATCCAGTAGACTTTATGGCTACCCTGGGAAATATAGCTACAGCTATGCAGGCAATAGCTGAGGTGCTGGGTAACCAGATAAATCAGGGTAATCACGGGAATAATAATGATGAGGATGGTCCTATGACACTTACTACGTTTCTGAAAGTTTGCCCTCCGACTTTTAGGGGAACCTCAAATCTCACTGATGCAGATAATTGGATCCAGGCTATGGAAAGGGCGTCACAGGTTCTTGAGGAGCAATGGGTTGAATTTGGAACTTATCAACTGCAAGGTGAGGCTCAGTATGGGTGATAGTGGACACGATGTATCCTACAGGCAGGTGGCGCTGTGATAGTCGGGATATTGGTTATTTAAGAATCATATTTTGCTTGATTATTTTGAGAAGTCAGTATAGTTTATGCCGGAAAGGTCAGAAGTGCCGGTTGTGGTGAATAGTTACTATTTAAACTCCATGATAGTAAACTGTTCTGGAACTGAATGTCAGGGTATTATGTTATTAACTGCGGGAGTATTAGGTGATGATCAGAGTTTAGAGCAGATTATAATTGTATGTGAATTTCCAAATATGTTTTCGGATGATATTAATGAATTTCCACCTAACCGAAAAGTTGAATTTACAATTGAGTTGGTGCCTGGAGCCGGTCCGATTTCGATTACTCCTTACAGGATGTCACCTTTAGAAATGGCTGAATTGAAAGGTCAGCTGGAGCCTGAAGGATCTGTTGGGTAAGCATTTTATCCAACCAAGTGTTTCTCCGTAGGGAGCGTTAATATTACTAGTAAAGAAGAAGGATGGAAGTATGCGCTTGTGTGTTGATTATCGGTAATTGAATAAGATCACTGTGAAGAACAAATATCCGTTACCTAAAATCGACGATCTAATGGATCAGTTACAGGGTGCCAGTGTGTTTTCTAAGATTGACCTGCGATTTGGGTATCATCAGATAAGGGTTAGAGACGAGGATATTCCAAAAACTGCTTTCAGGACACGATATGGTCATTATGAGTATACAGTGATGTCTTTTGGGTTAACTAATGCCCCAGCAGTATTCATGGATTATATGGACAGGATTTTCTGACCGTATCTGAATAAGTTTGTTATTGTCTTCATTGATGATATTCTTGTTTATTCTAAGACTGAAGAGGAGCATGCTGATCATTTACGAACTGTGCTACAAATTTTGAGAAACAGGAAGTTATACGCTAAGTTATTTAAATGCGAGTTTTGGAAGAGTGAGGTAAAGTTTCTCGGTCACGTGGTGAGAAAGCAGGGAATAGCCATGGATCCTGCTAAGGTAGAAGCAGTGATGAAATGGGAGTGATTAACTTCAGTAATAGAGATTAGGAGTTTCCTAAGTTTGGCGGGATAGTATCGGAGATTCATTAGAGGATTTTCACAGCTCGCCTTACCCTTAACTAAGTTGACTAGGAAGGATACGCCTTTTATCTGGACTCCAGAGTGTGAGGAGAGTTTTCGAGAATCGAAGCACAGATTGACTACTGCACCCGTATTGGTATTGCCTGAGCCAAGTGAACCGTTTGAAGTATATTGTGATGAATCACTAAAGGGTTTAGGGTGCGTTCTAATGCAGCAACAGAATGTTGTAGCATACGCCTCACGGCAGTTAAGGCCGCATGAAATGAACTACCCGACACATGATTTAGAACTTGCTGCTGTTGTGTTTGCTTTAAAGATCTGGAGGCACTATCTCTATGATGTTAAGTTTCATGTTTCCTCAAACCATAAGAATTTGAAGTATCTTTTTGAGCAGAAAGAGTTGAATATGAGTCAGAGAAGGTGGATGGAGCTTTTGAAAGATTATGATTTTGAATTGAATTATCATCCAGGAAAAGCGAATGTTGTGGCGGACGCTTTGAGTCGAAAGTCTTTATATGCAGCTTGGATGATGCTACGGGAGGAAGATTTACTGAAAGCATTTCAAGGTTTGAATTTGGGAATTAGAGAAGAATTTAGAATTTTGTGTTTGAGTCAGTTGCAGATTTTAAGTGATTTTAAATCAGAACTTCTGAAGGCTCATCGAGACAGTGAAGCGTTACGTAAGGTATTACCAGTAGTCGAACAGGGAAAACAATGGAAAGTGTCAGAAGGACAGGATGGTTTGTGGAGGTTCAAGAACCGGATTGTTGTGCCAGATATTGGAGACCTGCAACAAAGTATCTTGAAGGAAGCTCATAAGAGCGGATTTTCAATTCATCTAGGGAGCACTAAAATGTACCAAGATCTGAAAGCAATGTTTTGGTGGCCAAGAATGAAGAATGATGTGGCATTGCATGTTTCTAAATATTTAACACGTCAGAAGGTTAAGATTGAGCATTAGAGAACATCAGGGACCCTTCAGCCTTTAGAGATTCCACAATGAAAATGGGAGAGTATCGCAATGGATTTTGTGATAGGGTTGCCTAGAACCCAATCAGGTTATGACGCTATTTGGGTGGTTGTGGATCGATTGACGAAATCAGCTCACTTTCTTGTTATCCGAATAAGTTGCACAATGGAGGAATTGGCTCGAATGTATATCAAAGAGATTGTCAGGTTGCATGGTGTGCCTTCTACTATCATATCTGACAGAGATCCTCGTTTCACATCAAGGTTCTGGGGAGGTTTTCAACGTGCATTTGGGACTCAGTTAAGCTTGAGTACTGCGTATCACCCTCAGACAGATGGTCAATCAGAGAGAACTATTCAGACCTTGGAAGATATGCTAAGGGCCTGTGTTTTAGACCAGCCGGCGAGTTGGGACCGGTATATGCCATTAGTAGAGTTTGCTTATAATAATAGCTATTATGCGAGCATCAGAATGGCTCCATATGAGGCTCTGTATGGCAGAAAATGTCAATCTCCGTTGTGTTAGCATGAAACTTGAGAAAGGAGTTTATTAGGGCCTGAGATGATAGCTGAAACGACTGAGCAAATAAAGAAGATTCGTAGTCGAATACTTATAGCCTAGAGCCGCCAGAAGAGTTATGCTGATCAGAGGCGAAAGCCTTTGGAATTTGAAGAAGGGGAACATGTCTTTTTGAAAGTTACACTAACCACTGGAGTGGAAAGAACCATTAAGACTAAGAAACTAAATCCCCGTTATATTGGACCGTTTGAGATCCTAAAGAGAATTGGGCCAGTGGCTATAGAATTGCCTTACCGCCGTATCTTTTGAATTTGCACGACGTATTTCATGTATCGCAGCTTTGGAAGTCTACTCCTGACGCAAGTCATGTTCTATAACCAAAACCAATCCAAGTAAGAGAAGATCTAACACTTCCAGTAATTCCAGTGAGAATTGATGATACTAATATTAAACGATTACGCGGAAAAGAAGTATCATTGGTAAAAGTAGCTTGGAGTCGAGCTGGTATTGAGAAACATACCTAAGAAATCGAATCAGATATACGAAAAGACTATCCACATCTCTTTTAAGGTAACTAGATTTGAATTTTGAGGGCAAAATTCTTTATTAGGTGGGTAGGATGTAAACCCCGGTTAAATTAGTAGATAATTATTCAATAAATTAGTTTTTAATAAGAAAGATTATAAATGTGAATATTATATTAAATTAGGATAGAGCTCATTGAAACGAGAATTTTGACACTAATTTTGAGAAAATCGGTCCAAGATTGAACCGAATGGGCCGAACCAGTTGAACCGGATCCAAACCAGACCATCGGTCCAACCAGACCGACCTATTAAATGAACCCACGCATTGCATCTCCCTCATTTCAGCAACGTGACGCTGAAAGCTTGCGTCCAGGGAGAAGAACAAAAACTTCACCGAACCCTTACGGCAATCGTTCGTACGCCGTAACTTCTCCGTCTGAGGTCCGATTGCCGCACCGTTTGTGGCCACGCATCCACCGCATTGAGCTCTACATTTCTATCGGAACAATTTCATAGGTAACTTGCTATTTCACCTCAGTCTCCTCTTTCCCCCAGTTTTTGAGTTTTGAGAAGGGGTATTGAATTTCTTTGATTTTTGATGTTTTAGGATCCAATTAGCTTGAGAAAAACGTTCACTCTTGCTTATGTGAAGCTTGGGTAAGGCGAGGATACAATAATTCTATTTTATTTTCATTGAATTTGAACTTTGAGTATTAAATTGGATATATATGTGTTATAAATGTGTATTAGGTTATGAATAAATAATTGGAGCTTGGAATTGTGGATATTGGAACTTGGAGGAAGCTGAGCCTAGTGTTTATTGAATTCTGGAAGGGCTGTGTTTGTTTTGGAAGGGCTGTGTTTATTATAATTAAAGCGCCTTAATCGTTACGTGGGAATTGGCCAAGGTATGGTATAGGTTTCTTGCATTTAATATATAATGTTCTGTGAAAACTTAGGCTAGATGACCATATGATAAGTTGGAATGCAGGTGTATATTTAATGTTTAGTAATTTGTCGATGAATATATTTGGTTGAAGTTTATTAGATAATTAGTTATTAATTTTGGATGGTGAATGTTGTTATGTTAATTTGAAGGGAATTATGGTTGAATGTTATTATTGATGAACATGGTTGGTTTGGTGTTTGTTGATTCACTAATGATTTGATGAATTATTGATTTGAGGTATAACTATTGTGGAGGTTGTTGTGATAATGAGGTATTTTGTTTTAGAAGCCTAGGATTAGTGAACTATGATCTTTAGTTGAATTTTGGTGGTTGGATTTAAATATTGTATGAGTATAATTGTTGATCTGAAGTAAATTTATTGTGGTGATTGTTATGATGATGAGGAATGGTATGTTGAATTGAAAAGAAAGCAGGTTTGGATCCGAAAAGGGTGGCAAAGTCCGAGTTTTAGAGGAGATGCTGCCGAAATTTTATAAAAAATTAGAGATTTTGTTTATATGATTATTTAAAAAGATTTAGATTCAAAGGTTATATGGTTTGATTTTGAGTTATTAAGAAAATGAGCATGTTTTAAGTTTGATTCATTTAGAAAAGAATGAATTATATTTTGAATTTGGAACTATTGATGGACGGAATGGGAGGTGTGATAATGAAGGATAAGGATTGAATATGATTGATGTATGATGATGAATGAAATGTGATTGAGAATGATGTGGATATTGATGAATTATAATTGAATTATTTAAATGGCTTATGAATTTGAATGATCTGAGATACGAGGTTCCCTGGGTTAAGTGCCATGGCTTGCCACCACGTGTACCAGGTTGAAAACTCGATACTCTGTTGACCCTACGACGTAAGTGTGACCGGGCACTATATAAATTCCCGGGAATGTTACCCCCATTGAGCAATATTGATTATTTGAGATAAAGCTATTCATAGACTCTTGGGGATGCACGTCGGGGGACAGTCTAAGGACAATTCAGACTTGTCGGGTTGGCTGGATAACCTACAGATGAGCCTCATCAGCCATAGGACAGGCATGCATCATATGCATATTACTTGAGCTACTTGCTTGTGCTTTAATTGGGTATGCCTATATGTACTTGCCATGCTAAATGTGTATTTGTTACCTGCAGTAATTGTAATCTTCTTGTGTTTGCCTTTATCTGTCTATTTGTCTGTGAAAATGCATGATGGAACTGGAGGCATGGAGGAATGGCAGTATGGGACTTAGATTTAAGGTTAAGTTAAGTTAGGTTTAAATATCCTTAGTAAACCACCTTTTATGGCTTCTGTTTAATACTTTAAGCTCTACAATCTGAGTGTCGGCGTTCTAGGATTGCCTCTGGCATTCCCAGGACCTTATATATTATGTGTGTGGCACCTTTACCATACTAAGAACCTCCGGTTCTCATTCCATACTATGTTGTTGTTTTTCAGATGCAGGTCGAGAGGCTTCTCGTTAGGCGTCTGAACTCTTGAAGCGAAGTGGTTACTGGGGTATTTTGTTATGCTGTGTTGTATATATATATGTACTTAGCTTTCTCTCCGCATAACTTGTTCTTTTTTATCCTCTTAGAGGTTGATGGAGAGGCAGGATTGTGTATATGTACTTTTGGGTTTTGGATATGTATGTATATATGTGTAGATATTCTCTGGCCAGTCTTGACTTCGCAGGCTGAGTTAGGAGCTTGTTATTTTGTATCTTTGGCACTCTATTCCTACTTCTGTTATCATATGTTCAATAGTTATGGTTTCCTTAGCACGCAAGTTAACTCGTTCCTTGAGCGTTGCGCTTTTATTTCGCGATTTTTGTTTCCTCTATTCTTCAAGGCTCCTAGCATATTATAATTCTTCTGCTATTATTTGTACTCATTTTATTTTAGAGGTCGTAATACCACACCACCTCTGTTTTACGACTTAAGCATAAAGCTTAGTGTGGTAGGGTGTTACAATTCGTGCTTGTTTCAACGCTGGCTGATGATTTTTTGTAAATTGATAAGATCCTTGCAAACTTTTGACATATGATGTGTCCCTCCTTGATGACAAAGGGGGGAGAAAAATGAAAGAAGGGCTGAATTGCTGAATTGAAATTGTTTTTTGCTGTCCTGTTTGGATTGAAACTGTTTCTTTGTTGTTCGGTTTGGACATGAACATTCTGTTTGAACATGAGCATTCTGTTTCATATTTGTGCTTTGTTTTGGCTCATTGTTTTGAGCACTCTGTGTTAGAGAATTTCAACTTGAGCTCTGATTATATTTTGAAAAATTTATTTGCTCAAGTGTATATATATATATATGCTGTCTAGATCATGTTGTGAAAATAATGGCTCGGTCTTAAAGGTTCTATGTTTTGAAATCTTTATCTTCTTGGAACTCTTTAGAGCTTGTATACAAGTGATGGCTTTCTTGAATATTTTGTTAATCAAGCACACATTAAGGGGGAGCACATTGAACAAAAGAAAGGGGGAGATTTTGGCAAATCTTCAAAGGGAAGTTATCTAATCCTAATCCTTTCAATTCAGTTTTAATAATGTTTGTCATCAAGGGAGAGATTGTTGAGTTTGAAAAACTTGAATTATTATGATGATCAAACATTATTAAAATATTAATTAAAAAACCAGTAATTTGTTAATTGCTTCCAATTGGTTGTATGATGGATTTGGTTTAGTGTGCAGGTGAAAAATAAAATTATTTTTTGGCTCAAGTGATAAAAGCCCAATTTTGTTACTAAACATATTTCAGCCCAATAATAATTGTCCACTTCTAGTGGTTGAATATTAAAAGAAGAAAGATCCAAAGAGGTCCATATCACAAGCCCATGATGAAATGAAACAATTGACCCAAGGTTGAGAGAGGAACCCATTCAGTGATCACAAACCAAAGGGAACTCAAATTGTCAAAGTTATCATTTTTGGTTACTGGAAGTAAAAATCCAATTGAGTTTAATTTCATTAAAAGTATGCTTCGGTTACCAACTCCACTTGTTACTGGAACTTAAAATTCAACTTGGTTAATTGCAAGCATTGGTAACCGAACTCAAAATTCAATTGATTTAATTACTTGCCTTGGTAACTGAAAAAGAAAATTAAATTGAGTTAATTGCATTGATGGTTCCACACATTACTCCACTCCTTCAGTAATGTGAATGGAATTTCAATTCATTTAATTGTTCTTTGAAAAACTTTGTGTCTTCTCTCTCCTCTCTCTCTTTGCATTCTGTCACATCCATCAGAGGAAGAAGAAGAAAATACAAGTTATCAAAGAAAAGTAACAGTAAGGCTAATGGAAGAAGAAAAGGATAGGGTGATGGCCTTTGAGAAAAGAAGATCCAAAGCATGGCGTGGCTGAGATCTTTTCCACTAAAGGCAAGATGTGGAGAAGAAGCTTCAAGATCTCCATCCCTAAAGTAGAAGCGATCCGTTTCGGTCAGAGAAGAAGATCTCTGAGGTGAAGCTCGTTTCCACTTTTGTTCATCCATCACAGAAGGTAGCTACTGTAGCTACGTGGAGGAAGAAGCAAAAATGGAACAGATGGAGCTGTCAAGGATCAAGAGTTCATCAAGGGTCAGAATTTTTTCTTGGGGACAAAGTCAAGATGGAGGGCTCAAATTAATGAAGCTTGATGAGAAGGGATGAGAGAGAGGTACATGCATGTTGATTTACTTTCGGTTTTTCCTCTCTCTTCTCTCTGTACGAACCGGCCTTATGTGATAGAGAAGATGTTGGTGGCTTGGTTGAACCGGTTTCAACCTTGGAAGTTTTCCCTTCTATAATAAGGGAAAATGGTCAAGGGTTGAGACAAGGAGTGAGACCACACGTTTGGGTTCTCATAGCTCTTTGAGCTATTTATTCTTCTCCTTCATGGCTTTCATTGAATATTTCTTTTTCTCAGTGAGTCTGTCTGTGTTTCATTGGTAAAAGGCAAAATGTGAGGTTTTGTAAGAAAAAGCCAATGAGTGGAAAAAGGCAGAGAGTTAAAGAAAAAGCCATTATTATCTCAGAAATTCTTTGTATGTATTTCTGTTTTGTTGTCATGATCCTGAGGGGATTCTGATAAACCTCTATTTCATGGTTTATCTTGTACTCATTTGAGTGGTTTTTATCTACTCTTTACCCACTTATTCATACTATTTGCATGGTTTTACATTTGCCTTCCTAATTATATGCTTTGATTGAAAACATGTTTCTTTGAACTTATATTTGCTTATTATTAATCCTCTCTTATTACCATTAGATGCCTTGATATGTGTGTTAAGTGCTTTCAGAGATTATAGGGCAGAAATGGCTCAGAGGATGGAAAGGAAGCATGCAAAAGTGGAAGGAATACAAGAAGTTGGAGAAATTGCTAAGCTGTCCAGCCTGACCTCTTCACACTCAAACGGCTATAACTTTAGCTACAGAGGTCCAAACGACGCGGTTCTAGTTGCGTTGGAAAGCTAACGTTCGGGGCTTCGATTTGATATATAATATGCCATAGTTTCTTTGACTCTAGGCGACGCGACCGCGTGCTCCATGCGGCCGTGTCGTAGTGACGGAAATCAGCGTGTTTGAATTCTTCTCCAGCGATTTCCGGGCTATTTTCGACCCAGTTCGCGGCCCAGAAAACACAGATTAGAGGCTATAAAGTGGGGGATTTCATCCATTCATAAGGAGGCTCTCATATAATTCACTTCTCATGATTTAGATTAGTTTTGAGAGAGGTTCTCCCCTCTCTCTCTTAGGATTTAGGACTTCTCTTAGTTTTAGGAGTGACTCTCAATCCCAGGTTCTTTATTTTTATTTAATTTATGAACTCTTTCATGTTACATATAATTTTCTTAATTAATGTTATTTGAGGTATTTCAATTCATGATTGCTTTCTTTTATTTACATGATTACTGCTTCCCATCTGAAGACATTTTTATTCCAGTAGATTTACTCTCTTCCTTTTGGTTTTGGTTAAGAAATCAGTAACTCAGGAGTTATCCAATTCAACAGCATAATTGTTAATTGTTATCTTGCCAATTGAATTGAACTTCAATAATCCCAATCTTTTCTTAGGAAATAAATAGGATTCGAAGATCAAACTAATTAATCCCTTGACTTTCCTTTACTTTAGTAAAGGTTGACTAAGTGGAATTAAGATTCAATTTTCATTATCATTGATAAGGATAACTTGGTCTGGACTTTCAATTTCTAATACCTTGCCAAGAGTTTATGTTTATTGTTATTATTTTATTCCCTCTGCCATTGCTTTTCTAACTTTTTACCTTGATCCAAAAACCCCAAAACATACATTTGCATAACCAATAATAAGAACATACTTCCCTGCAATTCCTTGAGAAGCAACCTGAGGTTTAAATACTCGGTTATCAATTTCAAATGGGTTTGTTACTTGTGACAACCAAAACGTTTGTACGAAGGGATTTCTGTCGGTTTAGAGACTATATCTACAACGCGACTGTTTTTATGAAATTCTTTACTAGCAAAAATCCTAACATCAAAATGGCGCCGTTGCCGGGGAATTGCAAACCTGTGCCTTATTATTGGTTATTGTAAATATTTTTTTGCTTTTTGCTTGTTTATTTGTTTTTATTTTTGTTTTTATTTTTACTTTTTCATAAATTAAAAGGTTATTGATTTTTTAAAAAAAAAATTTCAAAAATTTGTTCTTAGTGTTCACCATGTTCTTCAAGTTGTTCTTCGCGTTCATCTTGACATTCAAGCTGTTCTTAGTTGTTTTCTTCGTTTTGATCTAAAAATTTGAAATTTGGTGTCATTTTATTGTTTTTCTCTTTCCTCATTAAATTCAAAAATATTTTTAATTAATTTTTTTTCGGAAAAAAAAATTCATATTTTTTTTAAAAATTTTTTATCTTATCTTATCTTATTTCAAAAATCAAATTTCAAAAATTTAAAATTCAAATTTCAAAATTTCAAATTTCAAAAATTAAAATTTCAAATTTCAAAATTTAATTTTCAAATTCAAAATTTTAAATAACCTTTTACTTTAAATTTGTTTTTATTTTTATTTTTAATTTTTATTTACTACTATGAACTCTCACCCCTTTGGCTATGAGTCTGGTTACAATTATGTTGTAGGAAGAAGAAATTACAATGAGAATAGGTATCAAGGTTGGAACAATCAAAGATGGGAGGAGCCACAAGGATTTGATCAACCCTTATAGCAACAACCACCTCCAATGGACTATCAACAACCACCACCATATGCCTATGAACCCTTTCCTCAACATAACTTTGGACCACCACACTCACAAGCCCATTTCTGTCATTCACCTCCATATAACCCCAACCCTTAACCACCATACCAACCACCTTATGAGCCATATGAACCATATATAGAACCACCCCAATTCCAACCCAATTACTCACAAGAACCACCACTTCAATATTCACCATCTCCATATCCATCAATCCAAGAGCACTATGATCCTATTTATGAAAGCCGAGTGCATCAAGAGACAAAGGATCGTTTCAAGGAAACAGTGGATCGATTTCATGCAACCATTCGTCAATTTGAGCAAGCGATAATTCAATTAGCTTCCCGACGTTCGGACACTCAAGGAACCCCCATGGCTTCATGTGGACAATCTAATGAAGAACGTAGCATGAAGGAGATACTAGAAACTCCAGTGAACAGTACGGAGCATGACTTTGTACTGGAACAAGTGGAGGAAGCCGGAATTATTGAAGAAGAAGAAGTGGTTGAAGACTTAGGAGATGCAGAACCTCCATGAGAAAGTCCAGTCATAGAACCCCCTTTCAAGACGTTTGAAATTGATGCTGAGGAGGGTGTACAACCTCCAAGGCATATCACAGTTGAAGACTTGGAAGAGGTTGATCAAGTGATGGAGATTCAAGAAGAAGAAGCATAACCTCCCATGCCCTTGGAAAGCAATGAAGAGGAGATTGAATTGGAAGAAAGCTACCAAGAGGAAGAGGTTGAAATTGAAGAAGCTTGCAAAGAGGTGGTAATTATCAGAGAAGAGCACAAGGGAGTGCAGCTTGCATTTTCATTAAAAATACCTCCCCCTAAGTTGCCATCATCCTTCACAATATTCAAGTGGGTAAAATTATCTCCTAACCGGTTACGAGACAAAAAGAAAATGTCTCTTGACCTGTTATGAAACAAAAAGCAGAAATATCTCCTAGAGCTATTCTAAAAGGCAGAAAGTAATATTCAGAAAAAGAGGGCTAAGATTCAACCACCCCTTCTCTTAGCCATTGATAACCATCATATCCCAATTGACCCAATGGATCTTCTTTTCCCTTTCTTTGTTCCCCCGGTAAAACTAATTTACTATATAGTCTAGTGGTTGTATAGACCTTTCGATAATAAGAAAAAGCCTATTATGTAACCTGGAATGGCTTAGGCGACCGATTTCACTAACACTTCTTTTTCCGATCTTGATAAGCACTTCTTGTAACAACCCAATGGGACTCTAGACTTTTTATTATTTATATAGATATTAGCTTGTTGCACTATCAGTGTCTCGTAGGTTAGCCATTTTTTTAACATACGGTTCTTTCACAGATAAGGTTATACATTCAGAATATAGAATATAATCTAATTAAATAACAGGAATTTAGAGAGTCATCACAGATTGTCAAACCAGCATTCATATATATACATACCAGAGGTCATTTCATAACAGACTCTTTAGACATACAACGTTCCTAGAAATCTGGTTCATTCAGGAAACTCCTAGTCGGGTATCCAAACTAGAAAAAGACAATAAAGTACTATCCCTCACAAATACTACAGAAGGAGGGAAACAAAGTCTAACAACAAAAGATGATCTATCCTAAGGTCGCCTCTCAGTCGAGAAATCGGTCAACGGCTGTCCTCATGGGGTTTGTCTTGAACTGTACTTGTACCAACTACTTTGTCTCCTGCATCGGAGCAATTGTTGTCCAAGAATCATAATCGAGATCCTCGTCAGAAGAAGAAGAAATAAATCCAGTTCGGACAGGCTTCGTCGGTCCAAACTTCTCTCATAGAGGATCGAGTTGAGCATTTAAGGAGTCGATTAGCATCGGATTAGGTTGAGGCTCTGGTGAAGGAATGGGCTGAGGCTGTGATGGAGGATAGGGCTGAAGGCCAACGTAACTCGAATCGGGGTGGAACCGATCATGAAAACACTATGGTGGAAAGGTGTGATAGTCACGATCAGGGTGGATCTGAGCAAGCTCGTAGTTACATAGGGTTGGTCGGGATCGAACTACGAACTGTACAGTGGATAGGCGAACAGACGACCATAGCCGATGTACATCCGAGTACACAGCTCTCCCCAAACAATAGTTGTATCTAAGAAATGATCCTCATATGAATGTTTCTCGAAAATCTCTACGAACAGTACCGCTGTTGTGGCGATCAATGTGGAATTCTCCATTTGTAAAAAAGTGGAGGGAAGGGGGTGAGAACCTACGGTTTTCAGTAGGGTACTAATGTGAAAAAAATGTATCATTTCCGTAGATCCTAGGGCAGGGCTCTAGCATCCTATCTTATTCATTCCTTAGTTCTTTAACCCTAGGTTTTATACTAGTTTCCTCTCCACTCCGTAATAGCGCGTCTCTCTTTATCTCTATCTTAGTCTTCTATCTTTGTAAGATTACAGAGGATAAGCATACACAAGCACAAAGGATCAATCAATCACATAGCATCCACAGAAAATACAGAATACATAAGTCACAGAAGTGCAAATGCGCAACCAATATAATGCATGCCTGTTTTTAGTGTAGGCCATGAGTTCATGCGTGATTGACTACCCGCAACCCGAAATTACCTAAAAAAACCCACAATATAGCTTCTCACTGAATCAGTTAGCATAGGTATCACATGGGCAGACCCATGTCAGTCAGATACCGAGGCCACATGAGCGCACCGTGTCAATCAAGCCAAAAATAATAATAATAAGGCTATAGCATAAGTGTGCATTCAGTGAGAAACGGATACCATATGGGCAAACGCATATCAATCAGATACTAAATTATTCTTAAAGTGGGCATCCCCACACTGGCAAACTTTGTCCGCTCTGTCCGTTTTTCCAAGCTGTATAAGCATCTTAGGACTTAGCTCTATTCTCTAAAAGCATTTCAGCTCTATCTCTTCATTACTCTTTGAGGGACCATTGTCCTCAGTTCTTTGGTAAGCTTATGAACCTTTTTATTTTCTATCATCTTTGTCCTTTGTATTCTTTATGTTCATCCTTTAAGTTCTTTGTCTGTTCATCAATACTACTCCTCCCTTGGCGATTCTCAATTTTTACATTAGGTTTCTTATTCTCTTTTCTCATGATCGTCATGGCGTTCCTTTCTCCCTTTCTACTATATGGTTTTTTTTTTAATCTTAATTTATATCTTATTTTCTCTTGACATCCTTCGTCTCTTATTTCCAGTTTCTTTGAAGAATTATGTGCTCTACTTTCTCTCTAATTATCATAAGGAGTCTTTTAATCTTTTCTCTTGAAATATTTAGGCTGTCTTTATTCATAATTACTATTTTATCCCTAATTTTTTACTTTCACTATTTTAACTCTAGATTTTTATTAGAATAAGCGTTTTTTCCTTAGTTGTTACACCTAATTATTTTCATGCTTATCTCTTACCTAAATCCTAACTCCCAATTTCTTTCCCATCTTAAAAATATCAAACGACTTCGGAATTGTATAAACTTTATATCCACGCAATCGCATCTCGGACTAATATTTCTAACAAGCTAAATATCTTAGTTTTCTAACTACTATAGCTCCAGAAACTGAAAAAAATCATGGGTTCACTGAAGCGCCAGTAGCACAGGACTTTGATTCCTTACAAGGTTGCTATACGTCACATAACGAATGCGTACTAGCCCATTTTCTTGATGCAGATATTTTAGAGACACTAGGATTTATTTTGATTTTAGTCTCAATACATTTTGATCTAATTTTAATTTTACATAATTTTTACAAAAGAATTGCCCTGCATCTCCAAAAACTAGAAATAGACAGTATTAGAGCTCACTTCAAAATTTTATATAAAATCCAATTTAGATATGATGATTCTCAAAATTAACATGGTTCAAGTAGACTCCTCTAGGTTTCTATTGCAACTGGTTTCAAGGTAATATCATTCATGATGAAGTAGTTATGCACATTAGAAGTTGGTTCTGTTATGCATAATTCCGTTTTGGCGGAATAGTGAGTACCACTCCTTTCAATTTGCATAATTCACTCTTAAAAACTTGGATCACCCTAAAATTTGGATGGAACATACTAGGCATATCTAGCTTTCATTTACAACTGATCACAACTCAAAACTCATTCAGAATTGGAAGTTATGTACATGGGAATTAATCTATAAACTTCAATTATATTTAGATATTTTAAAAATTTCGGCAGAGTTTCATTTATAAATAGAATGTGCCACAAACTTTATCCCTCAACAATAAACCCTAAACAAGTAGTATGCATATAAAACTAAATATCTTAACAACCTAAATCCACTAACCTATATCTAACCTATCTTAACAACCTAAATTCACTAAAACTAGAAAATTGAGCATAACTAAATTAAACTAACTAACCAAAATAGTATGCATATAAAAGACTTAAAATAGTACTCACGCTATCAAACCATCAGTCCAAATCGTCATCCGTACGATGGGAGCTGGTGGAGGGCCATCTAACTAAGATCCGTGAGAGGATTCCGGTACCGTGTGTCTGTCGCTGGAGGCATTATCGTCGTTGAAACAGTGGGTTGCTGAGCAGATAAAGGTGGTGGAGGAGTCCACTCTAGTGAAGCGGCCGGACGACTTCCTAGTTGTGAGGGTGGTGCAGCAGAAGGAGCCACGTAGTTGGGGTTAGGGACCATGATGAATGGTTGATCTTGTGCACCCGTTCCCTGTGACGTCCGGCCAGGGGTAGTTAGAGTAGAGGATGATGACCGAGAAGTCGCAGGAGTACCAGTAGACACCCTCCCTCTACCACAACCACGAGACTAATTCGTGACATCTCTGCCTGTCGTCATGTCTGCAAAGAGCATACGAATTAAATTCAAATTTGCAACCATTAAATTTGGCTAAAACTTCCGAAAACATAATTCTTTACTTAGAATTAATCAAATTAAAATCTTATAAAATTCAAATTTGCAACAACAATTCCCATCATTCTTATTTTTCAATTTCATTGAAAATTTTATAAAAATTTTGAGAAAACCTCCCTTAAAATTCAGATTTCTCCACCTTTCAAGGATTCCATCCAAACCAAATATCTTTCAACCCTACTCAACTTTTTAAATAACAAACAATTTACTCAACGTAATTTTTTTTGGTTTGTTATCTTTAATTGTCTTTAAGTTATTAATTTTTTCAATTATTAAAGCAACAAACAAGGATTCAAATCCTAATCCACCCACTAAAAAACTTCAGCATGTTACTAGTAAATTATATATATTAGTAGATCTATTAATCCCTTTTTAATCTTTAATTAACTTTCACTCAATCATTTAAATAAAATTCAAAAACATAAATCATAATACCTAAAGCGATAATCAACTCAAAAACCTAAATCATAATACTAATTAATAACTAAAACCTAAATTAATCATAAATTTAACTAAAACAAAAATAAAAATTAATTAAAAAATGATCATATTTAAAGCAACACACAAGGATTCAAATTCTAATCCATTCACCAAAAAACTTCAAGCATTATTACTAATAAATTTTATTAGTAGATCTATTAATCCATTTTTAGTCTTTAATTAACTTTCACTCAATCATTTAAATAAACTTCAAAAACATAAATCATAATACCTAAAACGTTAATCAACTCAAAAACCTAAATCATAATACTAATTAACGACTAAAACCTAAATTAATCTTAAATTTAACTAAAACCAAAAGAAAAATTAATTAGAAAATGATCATGTTTAAAGCAACAAACAAGGATTCAAATTCTATTTCACCCATCAAGAAACTTCAAGTATTGTTACTAATAAATTTTATTAGTAAATCTATTAATTTTTTTTAATCTTTAACAACTTTCACTTAATCATTTAAATAAACTTCAAAAACATAAATCATAATACCTAAAACGTTAATCAACTCAAAAACTTAAATCATAATACTAATTAATAACTAAAACCTAAATTAATCATAAATTTAACTAAAATAAAAAAATTAATTAGAAAATGATCAAGTTTAAAGCAACAAACAAGAATTCAAATCCTAATCCACCCACCAAAAAATTTCAATTATTGTTATTAATAAATTTTATTAATAGATCTATTAATCCCTTTTTAATCTTTAATCAACTTTCACTCAATCATTTAAATAAACGTCAAAAACATAAATCATAATACCTAAAATATTAATCAACTCAGAAACCTAAATCATAATACTAATTAACCGCTAAAACCTAAATTAATCCTAAATTTAACTAAAACAAAAAGAAAAATTAATTAAAAAAAGATCATGTTTAAAGCAACAAACAAAAATTTAAATCCTAATCCACTCATCAAGAAATTTTAAATATTGTTACTAATAAATTTCATTAGTAGATCTATTAATTTCTTTTTAATCTTTAGTCAACTTTCACTCAATCATTTTAATAAACTTCAAAAACATAAATCATAATACCTAAAACGTTAATCAATTCAAAAACCTAAATCATAATACTAATTAATAACTAAAATATAAATTAATACTAAATTTAACTAAAACAAAAAAAAAAATTAGAAAATGATCATGTTACTAGAGAAGAAAGAAAGGAGAAAGAAGACGGGTGACTAGAGGTGGTTGCCAGTGATCGCCGAAACATCAACAACTGTTGTTG
Source organism: Arachis hypogaea (assembly GCF_003086295.3). Taxonomy (NCBI): domain Eukaryota; kingdom Viridiplantae; phylum Streptophyta; class Magnoliopsida; order Fabales; family Fabaceae; genus Arachis; species Arachis hypogaea. The sequence continues at coordinate 25,565,540 of NC_092051.1, read as the reverse complement.
GAGGCAGAGGGAGCAATGATGGAAGCAGGGGCGGAGCCAGGTGGTAGGAAAGGGGAGTAATGGCCCGCCTAATTTTAATTTTTTACATGTAAATTTCAGTTTAGCTTCTCTTAAAATTTTATTTTAGTCTTATTTTATTGTATAAATATTTAGCCCCCTCTAATATTTTATCTAACTCTGCCCCTGGATGGAAGAATGCTGGTGGTGGCCGGCACTACGAGAATAGCTGGCAGAGGTGTTTGGTGGAGAGAGAGAGGGGGCCGTTGGAAGGGACTGTTGAGGGAGAGATGAGAGGGAGGTGAGGCAGTGAGAAGAGAGAGAGAGAGATTCGAAATGAGGGAGAAGAAGATTTGCAGTTCAAATTTAGGGCACAATTATCATCGAATTTACCAAAAGATTTATTCGACGGTAAAGTTTCACGATACTTCAAAATATAATATTTCACTAACCTAAATTATCGCTGAATTTATCCGCCTGTAAATTCGACAGTAATGCACACGTCAATTACTTTTTTTTTTTAAATATTATTAGCGAAATTACCGGCGAATTTATCATCGAAAAATAGAATTCGACGGTATTCTTTTTCTCGACGATTGTCAAATTTATTGGTAAATCTGACTATAAACTCAATACTAATATTTGACAATAAATCTATCATTAGTCAATGTTTTTTTTTTGTAATGTGAATCGAATAAAATTCTCTTTTCAAGTTAAAAGTTTCCAAGCACTCTAAGGGTAGGCATGTTAGAACATGCCAAATTTTATTTAAACCATCCTTCCAGGTTTTGAAAACTCTAGTGTGCAAGAAAACTTAGTGTTGAAAAGGTCCTATTGCCTTGGTCAGCGTTTGGTTTTTCGTTATCTCCTCACCCTTTGGCATTGCTGGTTCCTGCCTCTTTCTTCCTTCAACGTCAATTAGCTTTCAAGTCAGCATGGTTTATTATTATATTATAAGATTGACTTTTGAATGAAAATTTTTTCTTTTGCTTATTAATAACCACACCTTGTATTATTATGCATTCAATTAATATTTGTTCTAAAAATATATATTAAAATTTTGTTTATAAAAATATAGAAGTTATATTTTTAAGATTTTGTGTCTATTTTTAATATATTGTTAGATATTTATTAAAATAAATATTTAAAAATAATAATCTTAACATGAAAGAGCACGCATTAACTAATAAATCCTATTATTATTATTATTATTATTATTATTATTATTATTATTATTATTATTATTATTATTATTATTATTATTATTATTATTATAAAAACAATCATATCATCATCATATTATATTAAATTATATAGTCAATCATAAAAATAATACAATGTAAGATTGACTTTAATACCAAAAGAAAATAGTTTATTAATTAGGAAATTACAAACTATAAAATAAGGTGATATGGCGCTTCAAATAGGGAATATATTCTATAAGAATAGAATTTGTATTTGAGAACATGAGAATACAATTATAAATATTGGATTGATATAAATGACTAAATTTAAACTACTTTTTAAATTCAAATATATATTCATTAATCATGTTTAAGCAAGTCACCATATATATATTGACTAATCGTTTTCCCCTTTGTTTCCCGCCCACAGACGGCGTTAACTAGCTTAAACCACGGTTTGACCGGGGAGCCCAATTATTTTGAAGTCTGCAATCAAAATAAAATAATAGTAAGAAGAAGAAGAGGAATTCAAAGGTAAAAAGCACAGGATGATTCATAAAGCAACCATTCGTAAGTATTATTTTTCTGAAAGACACCGCGTGGCATGGGTGCTGACAATGACATTATGGGTGATGCTTCTCTCTATATATATTATCCAACAAAACAAATTGCTTTCCTCAACTCCACCTCCACTTACCTCCGCAGAAGAAGATGGCACTTGTAAACGAAATTATGGGTTCTTCATTGATAGAGCGGTCCTCACGATGGGTTGTCTCCTCCTCAACAAATTCAAAATCAAAACCAGTGTTTCAGTTCATAGAAATGAGAAAGGAAAACACAAGATCTGTGAGGTTGACGAAGGCTGCAAAGTTTCCTGCAGCAGTTGTCAGCGAGGATTTGGTTAATACGCTTTCCGCCTCCACCTCCGCCACCGCCCCCTTGCACGCAAAAAAAGAGAAACCAGTGCAGTTCAAGGTTAGAGCTGTAGTGACGGTGAGAAACAAAATCAAAGAGGATTTTCAAGAGACAGTTGTCAAGCATGTTGACGCCATCGCTGATAGCATGATAGGAAGATGTATTTTCCTGGAGCTCATCAGCACTGACATTGATCCAAGTAATTATTTGATTAATTAATTAATAGTTCGTTTTCTCTGCCTCTCTCATAATCATGATTAACATCCATGCTTGCCAATTCAGAGTACTTTAATTAGGAAAACAATTAATTAATTTCTGGGCTGTGTTGTGTTGTTTAGGAACGAAAGGTCCAAAGAAGAGCAAGGAAGCAGTGGTGAAGGACTGGTCGAAGAAATCGAATGTTAAAGCGGAGAGAGTTACTTACACTGCTGAATTCATTGTGGACTCCAATTTTGGGGATCCGGGTGCGATTACGGTGAGCAACAAACACCAGAGAGAGTTCTTCTTGGAAAGTATAACCATCGAGGGGTTCGCCTCTGGCCCACTTCATTTCCCTTGCAACTCATGGGTAAGGCCCACCACCAAGGATCATCCTGGAAAGAGGGTTTTCTTCTCTAACAAGGTACGATTATCCTTTTTCTTGATCCAGCTTCAAATGTTCATGTCAAAGTCAAACTCTTCAATATATACCAACTAGTTGAACTTGTTGGCCGCCAATTCTATTTAATATTCAAACCTTTCTAAACAAGCGAACTTATTTATATCTATCTACCTTGAGAAATGGTATTTCGTTCCTGGGTAACCAGCAATGAATATTGAGTATTAAATTAAATCAATTAAATAGATATTGACTATTGAGTATATATAAATTAAATAATTCTAGAATTTATAATTAGTTAAGGAAAACTATCAACATTCAATAACGAGTTTGACTTCTATATATATAGATATAATAACTAAATGAAATTAATTATGTATAAAACTAAAGAAAGTTAAAAATAATAAAAATGAGCCACGGCGATGTTGACTTCAAAAGCACTATAGTAGCTTTTATGAGTATTGTATCACTGTCGATGGATGTTTGACTTTGAGGCTTCTCATATAATTAACGCCAAGGATAAATTATTACTTTTATTTATAAAGCTTAAACACTAAAAAAATATATTAATTCATGAACAAAATTAGTTTTATACTTCCAATAAATAAATAAATTATTATTTTTATCTATCAAATTTTAAAAATTAAAAAAATTTATTATAAATAAAATCAATATTTTAATATTTGTCATATTAAAATTATCTTTTGTGAGTATAGAATTATGTTCTGAACTTTTATAGATAAAAATAGTTTATTCTAATATCAAAGAGAAAATATTTAAATGTGAATTATTTTAAAAAATAATTGAGAATTTTAATAATTTATTTTTTATTTATCTGCTTAATTTTTAATAAGTAAAAGATTTAAATATATATCACTTTTAAAAATTTTAAGAAAATAATTTAAACATTTTATTTAAAAATTAGAAAAAAAAAGTTTAGCACACCTAATCATATTTAATTATTTTTATGTTTCGAATGCCCTAAATTTTTGTATATTCAATATTTGTTGAATCAATTATCATGTACTGCTAATGCATTTTATCAAAGAAAGGAAAATTCTCATTTTTTTTCTTTGCTTTTTTTTCTTTTCTGAAAATTATATATATAATCTGTTATTGATTTTAATTTTACAGCCATACTTACCTAGAGATACACCCACTGGGCTTAGAGTAATGAGGGAGAAGGAGCTAAAAAACCTTAGAGGAGATGGCACAGGAGTTAGAAAATTATCCGACAGAATATATGATTTTGACACCTACAATGATTTAGGAAATCCAGATAGAGGAGCTGACCTCTCCAGACCAACTCTCGGTGGATCCCAAGAACATCCATACCCGAGACGCTGTCGTACTGGCCGCTCCCCAACTGATACCGGTAATAGCAGAATCATTCAATGTATTATTTATTGTTTAAGATTTTTGCGTCATAGAATATTAGAAATTGGTCCAACGAGAGAATCAAATTTTTCAATCGATAACAAACTAACAAAAGTTTTAAACACGATTCTTTTTAAGTAAACAATCAAAAAGGAAAGAGAAAGAGAGAAGAAGTAATTTTTAAAAAAAACGAAAATATTAAAATTAATTAAATATTAATCATAAAAAGTTAGCTATTAAATTTTTTTCACATATATAAATTGTTCAATTAAAATTTAGGATTTAACTAATTTGTACTCTAAGAACACATTTTTAAAATATAATAATAAAATTTTTTTAATATTTTTAATGTATTGAAAATATAAAAAAAATTAAATTATTACATTTTATAATAATTTTTATAAAATATTTTCTTTTATAATATGCTTAAGCTATGTTTTTAAGGCGCAAGTAGCAAAATTCTAAAATTTAATGTATGAAAATATCCAAAAATGACGGATACAGAAGTAGTGTTAAATTAGCACAGATAGATGTTGAATAAATTATATATAGATAACCTAATTTAATTTAAATTAAACTTTTAAAAAAGTATTATAAAAAAAATTAGAAAAAAATCCAAAATAGCCTGACAATTACCTCGAAAGACAACGAGACCATTGATAAAAAAAATCTAACCCGATCCTTTGACAATATTATTTTTTTTTGGCATTGAGGCTAATCAATCCCAAAAAAAATATCAAGTGCCAAATTGGATATTTTTTTTCTTGAGATCTCGTTATCCTTTCGAGATAATTGTCAGGGACAGATAGGTATTCACTCAAAAAATTATGATGAGTTTCAGCTGCGTAAGATCTAAGATGTATATATATTTGTATATATGTTGTGAATCTTTTTTGGTTGGATTGATTATATATATTGATTGTATGGTGCAGATATGCGTGCAGAGAGTCGTGTGGAGAAACCACATCCTATGTACGTACCAAGAGACGAACAATTCGAGGAGTCTAAGCAGAACACATTCTTTATCAAGAGGCTCAAAGCAGTGCTTCATAACTTGATCCCTCGCCTTAAGGCTAGCCTTTCTGTTAATAACCATGATTTCAACGATTTCTCAGACGTTGATGGCCTTTTCAGTGAAGGCTTGCTCATTAAGTCCCGCTTGAAAGACGACCAATCTTCTGTCTTAAACAAAATCCCACTCCCAGAATTGGTCACTAAGATACAAGAATCCAGCCAGGGACTTCTTAAGTTTGACATCCCCAAGATTATTTCCCGTAAGTATATATAATATCCCTTATTTCTTTGTCTTTTAATTTCCCTTTCGATTTGAATCTTAATTGGATATCTCAATACTTCATTTTAATTTTTCAAATTATCTATCCTAAAATTATTTGACATACTTTTTATAAATTAAAATTAACAATGATATAATCTTATCTTATTATTAATATAAAATTTTAAAATATACATAAATATAAATTATTTTATTATAATTTTATTTATATTTAACTATAAACAAATTCAATATAATAATAATATTTATGATAAGTTATTAGATATATAAAGTAGTCAAAACATATACATGTACAAATGATATATTATTATTATTATTAAAATAATATTACACATTTAAATTTTTTTTATTAACTAAATTCAACCAAGTTAATTTAACATAACAAAAATTACATTCAAAATTTTTTTGTTAACTAAGTCCAACCAAATTGGTTTAACGTAACAAAAATCAGTTATGATTAGTATTATTTTAAATCTTATTATTTAACTTAGTTGAATTTGATTTATAAAAAAATTTGAACATTACTCTTCTTCTTCTTTCATATATATATATATATATAAAAAAGAAGAATTATCCATCTATGGACATTCGTTCTAATAATTTAATGATGAAAAAATGTGAATTTAAGTATTATGAGACTAGGCTACTGACAACTTCTAGAAAGATATGATAATTTTATATTAAATTATGGAGAAATATTAGAAGATAATATTTTTTGTTAATATTTTATTTTTATATTATTAAAATTTGAAATTTAATATTTAGTAGTAATTTAATCATGTTATATTTTTTTCTCATAATTAATCAATGATTAACAATATATACTTTAACGTGCATAGTGGACAAGTTTGCCTGGCTACGAGACGACGAATTTGCCCGCCAAGCAATAGCAGGAGTCAACCCTGTTAACATTGAGAGGCTTCAAGTTTTCCCACCCGTAAGCAAGCTTGACTCAAGAATATACGATATCCAAGAGTCTGCCCTTAAAGAAGAGCACATTTTAGGCCAACTTAATGGCATGACAGTACATCAGGTACCTGCCTTGGGATTACATGCTCTTCCATACGCACACACACACACGATTATTGATCTAAATTTATTTTTTTGAATTTTGCAGGCAATAGAGGAAAATAAATTGTTTATGCTAGATTACCATGATATCTACTTTCCTTTTCTGGAAGGGATCAACAGCGTTGACGGTAGAAAATGCTACGCTACGCGTACCCTATTTTTTCTGACACCCCTTGGGACTTTGAAGCCTATAGCTATAGAACTTAGCCTGCCTGGATCAAAACGAGTTGTTACCCCTCCTGTAGATGCAACTACCAACTGGATGTGGCAGCTTGCCAAGGCTCATGTTTGCGCCAATGATTCTGGCGCGCATCAACTTGTCAACCATTGGTAATTAACTAGCTAGAGCCATAGCCCCGTTAAATTCATCTTCAATTTCCATTATCAGTAAAATTGAATGACAAATTATTTTATATATGAATTAGAATTCATTATTTTTTATTATTAGTTAATCATTAATATTTAAAAGTATAGAATAAAATATGTTATTTGATTAATAAATTAAAAGAATTAGACTAAATAAATTAAATTAATAATCGAGTAGTAGCTAAAAATAATAAATTTTGATGACCTAGTATTTCTCTTATTTTGATATTTTTTTGATATATTAAAATTAACCATCAACTAATGTAAAATATGTATTAAATATAAAATATAAATTAAAAATAATTAAATTATATACATATTTATTATAAATAAATAATAACCGATTCAGGGACTAATTTTTTTTATGCACCTAGCAGCAATTTTGAAAAAAAAAATTGCTAATTATGTTATGTATTTATAGGTTACGCACACATGCGTGCATGGAGCCTTTTATATTGGCTGCTCATAGGCAATTGAGTGAAATGCATCCTATTTTCAAGTTGTTGGATCCACACATGAGATACACATTGGAGATCAATGGCATAGCTAGGCAGGCCCTTATCCATGCCGATGGAGTCATCGAGTCTTGCTTCACTCCTGGACGCTACTGCATGGAGATCAGTTGTGCTGCTTACAAGAACTTGTGGCGCTTTGACACGGAGGGCCTCCCCGCCGATCTCCTCCGCAGAGGAATAGCAATACCAGACCCAACCCAACCAAATGGCCTAAAGCTATTAATACAAGACTACCCTTACGCAACGGACGGGCTTCTCATCTGGTCTGCTATAGAAAACTGGGTCCGCACTTACGTGAACCATTACTACCATGGCCACGATGGCCAGCTTGTTTGCAATGACAAAGAGCTACAAGCTTGGTACTCAGAGTCAATCAACGTGGGCCATGCTGATCTCAGCCATGAAAGCTGGTGGCCCCCACTGAACAACAACGAGGATCTCGTCTCCATCCTCACCACCCTCATCTGGACAGCATCCGCACAGCATGCAGCTCTTAACTTCGGGCAATACCCTTACGGTGGTTATGTGCCAAATCGTCCCCCGTTGATGCGAAAACTAATCCCGGAAGAGGGCGAGGCTGAATATAAGAATCTCATAGCAAACCCGCAAAAGTACTTCCTAAACTCTCTACCGAGCCTGCTGCAGGCCACAAAGTATATGGCTGTGGTGGACACACTCTCCACTCACTCCCCTGACGAGGAGTACCTGGGAGAGCGGCAGCAGCCCTCCATATGGTCGGGCGATGCGGAGATCGTGGAGGCATTCTACGCGTTCTCGGCAGAGATCAGAGACATAGAGAAGGAGATTGATAGAAGGAACTGTGATCCAACACTTAGGAACCGCTGCGGGGCTGGTGTCTTGCCTTATGAGTTGCTTGCACCTACCTCCCAACCTGGCGTTACATGTAGAGGAGTTCCTAATAGTGTCTCCACTTAAATCATAAATCATAACATTAATTAATTCAACAAATTATTAGTCATCATGCATGTTATTTCTCACCATCTCATTCTACGCTCCATATTTTGTATATATTTAGCGGTATATATCATTTTTTATTTAGTAAGGCAATAATTCAAATAAACTTGTATTAAATTATGGGTCACACTACTGTAAAGATGTAAGGTACAGAGATTTTTTCTGAAATTTTTATCTATGGACACGTGTCTTTATTGTCTCTTGTAGTAATCAGCATGTGACCATGGCTGTAGAAAAACTGGTGGCTTGGCTAAAAGCACATTTGAGCTAAGTGATCATATATAAAAATTTGACAATTGACAACCTTATTTATTTTTTATTTGAGAGTTTTAAGAGTTTTGTTTAAGATTTTTTTTGCCTAATAACAATTTTATAGTAATATAAATTTCTAATGGAGGTTTATAAAAAAATATTTTTAACAAAGACTACACGTTTTTTTAAATACACTAGTGTATATTTCCGTACATTATACGAAATAATTAATAAAAATATATAATTTTTTTTATTAAAAGAGATTAAATAAAAATATATATAATAAGTATTATTATAAACATTTTATAAAATTATAATTAAAATCAAAGTTTAATTATTTTTAATATTAAAAATAATTAGTATTTATTTTAACTGATTTGGATTGATTGAGTGATCATCTCACTCGTCTACCTAATTAAGTATTAGAATTTCGAATCCCGTCTTGTGTATGTAACAACTCATTGGCTAGTGGCAGACCCTTAATAAATGGAGTTTCAATCCGTGGATAATTAGTTCTCGATCTGCCGAGTTGGAAAATACAGTAAAAAAAAATAGTATTTGTCTTGAAAGTAGAACAATTCTAATTGATGATAGCAATACTTATGGAGATTTGCCTTTGTTAAAATTTAACTGTGACAATTTTATTTATTGGTATCATATTTATTGAGGAAGTCAAACAATATGATCAACGTTATTACGGATTAAAATTTTATATTTTATTACATGATTTTCAAGCTTCTAAACTTATAAACTTATGTCATTACAAAAACTATTAGATTGATTAATATTTTTTGGCAATATTACCAAAACACTGTAGTTGAATATATTAATTTGTGTAAAAAGAAACTATAATAACTTTTGATATTCAATATATAATTTATTCTATTGAAAAATGAATTATTATTCCTAAATTGGAATATATGTTTTTCTCCATTTTTAAATCATTTTATTTGATAATAATTGCTATTAAAAAAAATAAATGACTATACTATTTTATAATATAATGTACAAAATAATTTTTTATTTTAAAATTAATTTTAGTTAGTGAAAAAAATTCAAAATATTTTCTTACAGGGATTTAAATTTAAATTTAAATTTAGAATTGATTAACAACTTACCTTTTTTAAAATTTTAATAACAAAAACAAAATTAGTTAGCTGCAAAATATTCAGTATTTAATAATTTTAATAATTTAAATTTTAATTACCAAAAATTGAGTTAGAAATTAATTATAATTTAATAATCGATGATATAATATATATATATTAGTACACAAATAATAATATCTAATATATCATTTAATTTTTTTAACAAGAGCTAATGTATAATTTATTGAGAATTGATTTATTGTCTAAATTTTTTTATAAACTTTGTAGTATATGAAAATAGTGATCTTATTTTTTATTATTATTTAAAATATTATTCATAATTTTTTATTATGTAATTAACTTAATTAATATTATTCATTGTCTTATATATTATTTATTAAATTATTTAATATTTATGTGGTTTAATGAATCAAACAAAATTTTAAATAATTTAATATCTATTCTAATTAAATTAAATATTTGATTAGTTATGATGGATGTAATTTAATGAATCAAATAAAATATTAAATGATGGAATATTATTTATTCTAATAAAATTAAATTAAATATAATTAATTAGTTATAATTAATACAGTTGAATGAATCAAACACGTTAAATTAAAAAATAATTTAGCTAACTTGTCTCTTAAGGACATATTTTAAAAAATATTTATTTTTCAATAATTTTTATAAAATATTTCTTTTTATAATGTTTTTAGCCTATGCTCTAAGGGCACAGTTAGCAGAGCCCATAAAAAATACTTAATTAGTTAATACAAATAATTAGTATACTTGATTTGGTTCAATATTAAATTAAAAGAAATAAATGTGAAAGGAAGAGATAAAGAAAAAGTGAACGAATAAAAATGTGTAGTTATCAAAAGACAATAAAAAAAATCTTTTTTATTTTTCTATTTATTAATTATTAATTTATTTAATTAATTTTGCACCATTTATTATATGTTATTCATCTTACAAATTAACACAATTAATTAGTTTAATTATAGATAATTATTTATAATTGATATAACTCATTTTACTATACTTTCTAAAAAATTAATTAAAAAGGCACGTTTTAATTTTTTGTTAAAGTAAAATAAAATAAAATACATAAATTGAATAGATATAAATTTGAAAATTATAAAATTTTATTAATAATTCAAATAAATTAGTACCATAAAACTGAATTTAATGTCTATTTAAAATAATTACTGAGCTTCTATTCTTCTAATTATTAATAATTTAAACATAATAATACACTATAACTTATTTTTTTATTTATTTTAAGTAATTACTAACATTTTATTTTTTTAATTATATTCTTGTCTTTTTTATCATACATGCTTTCGAATGGCAAAATTACAAACATTTTTTTAAAATGCTCAAATGCGTTATTACTTTCCATTAATGGCAAAATTACTCGGAGATTCAACGGGATGAACGCATATTGGATCAGATTGGATATAGCCAAAATTTCGATCCGATCTGCACTAAAATCATTGGATCCAATATCCACAGTTTTTAAGTTTGGATTCGCTCTGATCCGTACATTTGCGGATTGGGTCAGATCAGATATATTCGCAAAACACAAAAATATTTTTAAAAGTTTATTTTTATTGAAAAACCTATTATTCACTTATTGACTTGAGCATTGGAGTGTTTTTTACAGATATTCACTCCCTTATTTTTTTAATACCGACATATAATTCATCTCGATGAAAAAGCTTGCAGAAACTTATCGACAAACGAGCTATATAACCACCAACCTTCACAAAAATAATAATAATAATAACTCTAAACTTAAACCCAAATCTTATACTCTTAAATCTTAAACAATATAAGTTAAAGCTTACCCCCTAATGTGCAATAGCTTTTTTCTGTTTATCAAAAAGCAAAAAAAAATTACATTTTCAAAAAACCAAGATGACCCTCATTTTTTTGTTTAATGAAATTAAGTTCTTAGATAAAAAGAATTAGTAAAAATTATTTTTAGCATAATTATTAAATTCAGTTTGATTTTGTTAGTCGAATTGGTAAATTCAGTTTGACTTAGTTGATTGAATTAAACATTTGGTCATCAATCCATATTGGTCGTTAAAAATAATAACAAGAGGTCGGGTTCGACACAGGCTCCACTATAAGGAAGTCGGGAACGAGGGTTAGCTAGCAGATAACACTTATTTGAATAAGTAATTGCCCCTAAAATCTCTCAACCCACTTCCAAGAGTCAAACCTCAACTTCCCTAAGATAAAGGGACGGTTATCCTCCTTAAAAGGCGGAACTACTCCAACGGTGGTTATGGGTTCACCACTATAACTTGTTGAAAATAACTTAGTGTAAGTTGATTCAATTGGCACAAGTATTAGTGAACACATCTATTTTAAATTTTAGTTTCACACTTTTGACTATTTTATATTTTTTATCTATGCAATACCGATTTTATCGGTTTAACTAATAATTAATCAGTTAAACCAAATAAATAGTGAACTAGTAATTTTATCGGTTCGATTCTTACAACTATGATTCAACTCATTCTACTGATCGGTTTATCAGATTATGGTTTATGGTTGACTGACTTCGGAATACAAATTTCAATTTACAGATTCGGATTCAACATTCACATCTCATCCTCCATGGTTCAAGGTTTAGGGTTCACGATTCAACGTACATTATTACGATGTCCTTTTACTAAAAGAGATAAATACATCAACTGCGATTTATGATTCCGAGTATAATTTTTACGAAATTTGGTTCTCTGGCTCCCAGACCATGGTTCACCGTTTTCACGGTTGCGAATTTCTGGGTTCGGCTTGCGGGGTTCAGGTTCTAGAATTAATCTTGCTGTGTACTGTTCCAAAAAGGAATAACCAAATCAATTGACTTTTTACGGTTCAGGATTTGACTTTTAGAAATTTGTCTATATCGTTTCGTCTCTCAAGGGTATACAAATTGTGTTTTGTAGATTAGGGTTACGATTTTCGTTCTTTGGGTCTTCCAAGTTTGGAGTTCAAGGCTCATGGTTTATATGTTTCGTTATCATATTTATTATTTATTAAATAATTCGATATTTACTCTAATCAAATCAAATAATTAATATAATTAAATAAATTAATTAATTTGATATAATTAATTATAATAAATGGTAAAATTTGAATGTCTAATCAAATTAATTAATTGATATAATTAATTAATTATAATTGATTTGCTTTAACGAATCAAATGAAATAAATCAGGAAACACCTTAAGAGCATGTCGCATTAGTTCTGTTATTAAGTGCAAAAATCTTATTTTTATATAATAGAATAGATAAATAATAAAGATATTTTTTTAAATTAGTATAATTGTGTATTATTCATTAAATATTAATTGTAATATTGTAATATAATTATAATAAAAATATTTTTTTAAAATAAATTTATTTAGAGAAATATAAATTGGTTATTAATAACCGGTGCCATTATCATATAATTATCATATTATTATTATTATTATTATTATTATTATTATTATTATTATTATTATTATTAGTTGATTACTTTTTTGTTCTCGGGCCCATTCATTGCAAAGGCAAAGGCATGCAATGATCCAACTATCTATTTGGATATTGTCCAAAAAAACAAATTAAAACCAAACAGAGCCATCCACCATTCCAGCGTAGGAAGCTCGGCTCTGTAGTGGGTTAGCTTTCTCTGCACAATTCTACGCTGCTCCCACTATCATGGCTCATGGACACGTGTTGTTATTATCTTCTTCTAATGGGAATATCTGTAAATCTTTATACACTTGCATCTGTACATTATAATTATCCTTAAATTATTGGTATCATATTACACCACTGATTATGAATTTTTTTTTCTCCCTCAGTTATCTCTATTTTATAAGCATAGACTTTCTTCAACTTCCTGTTCATACCTCTTTTCATCAATCGTTTCTAAAATTTTTTTCCCCACTCAAACACTAAAAAATCACTTGAAATATATTAAATCATTATTTTAAAGAATTTTATGTTAATTTAGCTTTTTACGGCATAAAATATCTAATTTAATTATTTTGGAGTGGTACCTCCGAGAATTGAGTTTTTTGGATGGTTTGTGTTTGTGGGTAGAGTTAATTCCAATGAGAGGTTAAGTAGGCTAGGCATTATTCTGCCAACTGATAACATCTGTGTACTTTGTAACAAGGAGGTAGAATCGGTCAAGCATTTATTTCTTCTCTGTGAACTAACATCGCAGGTGTGGTGCGGTTGGTTGCGGTCCTTTGATGAAGTTTGGGCTATTCCTGATACCATAAGAAAACCTGATACCACAAGAAAACTGTTTGAGAGTTAGACTGGTTGGCATAAGCAAAAACAAGAGTAGAAGAGGTAGCTGACTGGGTTCTTTGCAGTGATTTGGAACATTTGGGTGGAATGTAACGCTAGGATCTTCAATAATAAGGAAGTAGTGTTCTTTTTGGTTGTTGATGACAATACCGGCATTGACAGGAATGTTATGCATTTCCATGTAGTACTTGTTGTTTGGCTTATTTGCTCTACTTTACAGTGTCGAGCTTCTTTGTTTCAAAAAAAATTAAATTGATGGTTAATTAACAAGGATTATTAAGAAAAGGGGAAAAAGGCTCACAACCAATTATTTTTAGGTAAAAATTTAGGTGAAGTCGACTTTACGTGAATTTAATACCTGACAGTCGTTAAATGATTTAACTGATTTGACTAAATTTTCATCTAACAGCTCTCAGGTATCAACTTCACGTGAAGTCGACTGTACCTTATTTTTATGCACAATTTACAACGACAAATTGAATTTCATAAAGAAGTCGTTCACTAAAGTATTAATTTGGGTGAAAATTTAGGTGCAATTTATAGGCAATAATTTGAGTATAGATAATAATTTTATTCTATTTTTTGAAAATATTTTTATTAAAAAATATTTTTAAAATATTTAATTAATCATATTTTTATTTTTATTGAATATAAAAGTAAAAATACTCAAATCAATCAATTAATTTTTTATATTTTTAATAATTTTTTTTAAATTATAATTTTAACATGTGTCGTAAAACACAAGATAGCAAAATTCATATTAAAAACTTTACTTTGTAATAATTTTTGCTTTAAAATTTTCTCCAATTAAACACCTTATAAATAGCTCAACTAGTTTCTTTGGACACTTGTTATTATTGTCAGGAACACTTGTTATAGTTTAAGCAATAACTTGTTCACGCTAAAACACTAGAATATTCTAAACACAAACATTTGGAAACCTCGGGCCAACAAGAAAATTACAAAGCATGGTCTAGTCATCTACTATCAAATGAAAGTGTGTAACAAATTTCAAAGCAGAGAAATTAATTGCATGCAAACAAAAAAGAAATAGGGAATATAGGGAATATAGTAAAATATAAACGTAAAAGTCTATTAGTGTGATTGTTTTGGCTTCGGTTCAAGTGAAAAAATTTTATTTTTTTCAAAAATAAAATATTTTTATTAAATGTTAAACATATTTAAATATATGTCAGTATTTTTGTTAAAAATTAATTATTTATATTTTTCTAAAAGTTAATAATATTTTATTTGAAAAATAGAAATATTTTTTTTTAAAATCAATCTAAATTGACTCTTACTCTGATTTATTTTTTGATATAAAAAAAGAAACTATACTGTTTTTATTTTACTTTATTTGTCACTTTAAAATATTTGTTTTTTAATACAAATTCATATCGTAAATATTATCAGATAATTATTATCATCATTAGTTAATTTGATACTCTTCTGTTATTAATATTAGTGTTGATTAATTTATACATTATTAAATTAAATATTTATATTATTAAAAAATTGTTGAAGATAGTTAATATATATATTCTAACCATTTTATGAATGTTATAGATATATATTGTTTTTAACTGTTTTTTTAAGGTTTAATTTAGATATATTAATAATTTAAAATATTTTATATATTTATTCAATTATATTTATGTGATTAAATTAAATAATTATTTTGTTAGTAATATTATATAATTAAATATATGTGTAAAATTTTATATTTAATGTATATCAAAATTAAATTATAAAAAAAACAAATGAAAAAGAGAAATGTTGTTCATTTGATCCAGAGGTGGTATTTTCAATTGTTGAAAATTTATGTACAATTGACTTCACGTGAAGTTATAGCTGAGAATCGTTAGATAAAAATTTAGTCAAATCAGTTAAATTATCTAAGAACTTCACATGAAATTAACTGTGAGTTTCCTCTCCAGATGGAGACATACGTGGTTGCTAATAAAGGGCAAAGCAGTCATGCAGCCACACCATACACATACAGCACAAATTCAAACTAACACCTCCTCAGCTTGGCCACCAAATTCCTAATAATATTGTAGAATTATACCTCCATAAATACAGCACCTATAAGCTGGTCCCCGATGCTTCAAACCTCTTCATTCCAAATTCCAAATTCCAATTATGGCCAATTCTCTAAGACTTGCCTTTCTTGTTCTTTTCCAGAGCTCGTTGGCTCTGTCTTTAGCTCACCGTTACCCAACCAAGTGCAGCTTTGACAAACTAGTCGCACTCGAACCCACCAAACGGGTTGAGTCTGAGGGTGGTTTTACTGAGTACTGGGACTCCAAGAATGACCAGTTTCAGTGTGTTGGAGTTTCAGCCCTTCGCTACTCAATCAAACCCAAAGGGCTCTTGTTGCCTCACTACATCAACGCTCCAAGACTTCAATATGTACTTCAAGGCACGTATATGCATGTTAAGCCATTACAATCATATATATAGTATCATACGCTTCAATTTGTTCTTTCTAATTAATTAATCATCTGATCTATCTTAGTTTCCATCATTGCATGCATGCAGGAACAGGAATTTTGGAAACGGTGGTTCCAGGATGCCCTGAAACTTTCCGAGAGCAAACACGGCACGGAGACCAGCATCAGAAAATCCATGCCACGAGGGAGGGAGATGTTATCGTAGTTCCAACTGGTTCTGCGCAATGGATTTATAACAGTGGTGAAACTGATATGGTTATATTTTCAGTCATAGACTCTGCCAATGAAGATAACCAGCTGGACCTGAAAGTCAGAGTAATAAGCTAATTCGTTAATCATTATTACCATTTCATATTGTTATTATTATTATTGTCGAATGTGTGTATATTATACTTAAGTATAGATAAAATTATTGCAGAAGTTTTTTCTAGGTGGGAAACCGCAAGAAGAGAAGGGAGAGGAAGGCAACATGTTCAGTGGATTGGAATTGAAGACAGTGGCGGAGTCGTTGGATATTGATATGGGGATAGCAGGAAAAGTGCAAGGAGTGGACGATCCAAGAGGTTCGATGATCATTGTGGAAGATGAGCTGGAGACTTTAAGCCCCGCGGTGGAAGAGAGTGGTAATGGTAACGGCCTGGACGAAACAGTGTGTACTCTGAGACTTGTTCATCAGCTAGCTGAGTCCACAGATGCTGATAAATACAACCCACGCGCTGGATTCTTGACTGCTCTCAACACCCCTAACCTTCCCGTCCTTCAATATGTCCAACTTGGCGTTGATCGAGGTGTTCTCTACAAGGTATATACATTATTGAAAATAAATAAGTTTTAATTTCTGACAGTAACAATGAATTATTGACGAGATGAATGTGCATGCAGAATGCTGTGATGGCGCCACACTACAATTTGAACTGTCACGCTGTGATTTACGGAACAGAGGGTAGGGGATGGATCGAGGTGGTGGGAGAAAATGGAAGAAAGGTGTACGAGGGAGAGGTGAGGGAGGGGCAGATACTGATCGTGCCGCAGCAGTTTGTGGTGGCGAAGAAGGCTGCAGAAGGCAGCGATGAAGGGTTTGGTTGGATAGCGGTAAAGACGAGTGATAACCCAATGATAAGCCCTCTTGCTGGAAAGCTTTCACTAATCCGGGCAATGCCTCTCCCTGTGCTCATGAACTCCTTTCGCTTGACCGCAGAAGAAGCTATCAGCTTGAAGAAGAGAGGGGAGCTAACTCTCTTTAGCCCTGACCCTGCCCAGACTCAAATATAATAATTAAGTTGCAGACATTCTGGGCCACTGTCTCTATCTATCTATGTATGGAATAAATCACTCCTCTTCTCTTCTAGTCCAGTGCTGGAACTAAATGAAAGAGCCAATCAAATGCTAAAAGAAAAAGGGCACCACTACCTTTACAAGTTAAGTGATTAAGGTTTATATAACAAAAATCTAGAAAACTAATTTTTAGGTAGTTACCATTAACTAATTTTAGGATTTAGATTTATAAATTAAAATTTAAAATTAAATATTTATGATTTAATGATTAAAATTTAAAATAAATAAAATAATGTTTAAAAAATTGATTACTTAACCTTATTCTAAAATGAATTCATAAATTTTTCCGGTGAAATAAATTTAGATTATATATGGTATGCAAGTGAGTGTGTCATGTATATCATGTATATAAATATAGGATTAGATTTATATTACAACAAGAAGGATATGATTTATAATAAAACTGAACGAGTACCTAAAAAATATATAAAGATAACGAATGTTGTGTTATATATTTTTTGATTGAAAAAATTATAAAAATAAAATTAAATATATAAATTAAAATTATAGTCGAATTTATATATTTTGTTAGCTTAAATTTATGAGTTGGTATGAGACTTTTTCTTGAATAAATTTAAAGAGTAGTTTAATAATCTATATGATGAAAAGAAAGAAGAGAAAAAAGGAGATTTTTTTAGTGATTTTCTTTCTACCAGAAAATAATATCATAAATTCGTAAAAATTATATGTACAATATAAAGTTAATATTTAGATTAATTTTTAAAGTTACACTTGTATCTCAATTTAGTTTTTTAATTTAATATTTGTGATTCACGTTAATCTTAAATTCTGCTTTTGTCATAATAAAACCAATATGAAATAGACAGATTATTATCACACTGAATTCTCTAATTATTATCTAATATGATAATTGAAAGTTTTTATTTTAACTTTTTTTTAAAAAGCCTTTAAAACACTTAAATGAGATTAGTTTTAGGATTTAAAAGTCTTCATATAAAAAAAATTAAGGTAAATCCTGCGTAACAGCCGTTAGCACGCCGCTAACATTTTCACCAGCACACCAAATAAAATAATTGAAATTTTAAAAATTAGATTAAAATATAAATATAATTTTAAGAACCAATTTGAATAATAATTCCACAATAATGTCATAAAAGTGATCAGACATAGTAATAATATCTACAAAATTAAACAAGTTAAAGTTAATAATCTAATCTATATCTATTCCAATCTAATGTAGTATATATAAAAAAAAAGTCACATATCCAAACAATAAAATTGGTAAGATCGATGACATTATGATACAACTTGAATAAATAGTAATGTTTTGAAAATTGAATTGGTGATCCAACTAGTAAAATAACTAAAAAAGTATATTTTTAAATATACTTTAAATATATTTTAAAATGCATCCAAATATATTAAAAAAGTATTTTTTATTAAAATATAATTGAATATAATTAAATATAAAAAATTACATATGTCTAATAGATATCAAATAAATATTATATTGGGTAAATTATATTTTTTATTTTTATCACTGAAGTTTGGCAAAAGTTTTAAAAATATCCCTAGATTTTATTTTGTTTCAATTTTGTCCCAAAAGTTTTCGATTTGCATCAAATATACCCTCAACGACTAAATTTTCAAAAAATTTAAGACTAATCTAACAATAATACATGAAAATTATGCTTGATTTGCTTGTGTTGAGGATTGTTCTTATAATATTATTGTTGAATTAATCTTAAATTTTTTAAAAAATTAGCTGTTAAGGATATATTTGATGCAAATCGAAAACTTTTGTGATAAAATTGAAACAAAATAAAACTTAAGAATATTTTTAAAACTTTTGTCAAACTTCAGAGACAAAAAATATACTTTACCCTATTATATTCAAAATATATCTATCATATATATACCGTAACTCAACAAAATATTCCGTACCTGATAGGTTATGTCGTTGTGGTTCAATAGTTAAGACATGTCAAGGGTATACCTATCAAGTTCTTCTCCTCTGCAATTACAAAAAGGCCTATCTATAAAATAAGTTAAATTACTTTACACAAACTTTAATATTCAGAAAGGTCACATGAGTTTTTTTTAATCCTCGTAATATTTTATAGTGATTTTTAATTTTAGTTGTTGTAAAAAAAAGTTAAAACAAATAAAATAAAATAAAAAAAAATATTTGTGTATACTCACGTCTAACTTGTTTATTTCCGTTAATAATTAACAAAAGGCCGGCTGACATATTATATTAAAATAAATTTTAGAAAACCAACAGTTTCAATAAAAAAAATTAATTGGTATTAATTTAAACTAAAATATTATATCCACACCAAAATTGAACTACTATATATTTTTTATAAATACATATACTAATTAATTTGTTTTTTTTAATACGTACTAGTTAATTTTGGTGGAGAGCTTACGTACTTGTTTGTTTTATTAGTTTTTGACTTGTTTGTGATGGGAGGCTTGGCAGTTGGCACTGGGCAGCAGCCAAAGCAGCAGTGTATCACCAACATAATGTCAACGATGGACTAATGGACAGGTTGTAATTTCGAATATGTCCCTTGATTCGGAGACCTCGACTGCCGCCACGTCCGGCAGAGATTGGTTCTTCCCGTCACCGTCGTTCTTTCGCTCTTCTTCTTCGCAATACGGCCGTCGATTCTACTCAAACCCAAAGCCTTCCTCCTCTCATCCGATCTCTAATCGGCCCCCGGCAGCGTCAGCCTCAGGCATCCGTCATCGCCGGAGAGTCAAATTCGCTCGGAATCCGACTCCCGCCCCCACTCTCGCTCCCACTCAGGAGCTACCACAGATATCCGATGCCAAAAATGCTTCCAAACACAACCTCTCTTTCCTTTCTCAATTTCGTTGCCACTTCGCACTCGCGGTAAGTAGCTGCTCAACCTTCTCTTTATCCATTCATCTATCTATCTATGTGTTTCGTTTGTTATAACTTCAACAATCGCGTGGTGTGGGAGCAGACGTTGACAATTGCTGCTTTATTGTTGCTGCTACTCAGAAATATGCATCTTCAGAGCCAAGTCAAAAAGCTGCAGGCAATTCTTGTTCTCTATAATGCTACATATATGCTCATTCTTTTCTGCTTAATCAAACTTTTATCCTTAATCATCTTCATTTACTTTTTTTTCTTTCGTAGGGTGAGATTCTCAACCTCAACCTCAGGTTACGTGCATTCCATGAGTTGGACTCCATGAACATTACGAGTTCCACATTACTGGGCGATCATTTTTCAAGTGAAAACTTGAGAAGAAATCTATCTCTCTTTTTCTCTTTTACACTTCTATTCATCCCCATTTTTATTTTCAAGTATATAGACTACGTATCAAAATCAAGATTTTCTGACAATATATCAGAACAAGTTTCACTAAACAAGCAAATAGCATACCGGGTTGATGTATTTTTATCAGTTCATCCTTATGCTAAGCCACTTGTGCTGTTAGTTGCAACATTACTGCTAATTTTACTAGGAGGATTGGCCCTTTTTGGGGTAACTACTGAGGATCTCGCTCACTGTCTTTGGCTATCTTGGACCTATGTTGCTGATTCTGGCAATCATGCTAGCTCCCAAGGATCTGGTCCGAGGTTAGTTGCGGTTTCAATTAGTTTTGGTGGGATGCTTATATTTGCAATGATGCTTGGACTTGTCTCTGATGCCATTTCTGAGAAGTTCGACTCACTGAGGAAAGGAAAAAGTGAGGTAGTTGAGCAAAATCATACTTTGATTCTTGGCTGGAGTGATAAATTGGTAAGATTCTGGAGTTAATTTCTACCGGATTTCATTGTAGTAATGAATTATTCGTTAAAAACAAAACAATTCAAACATATATATGTCAGCTGTTTATTTATTTATTTACTTTTATCAAGATTTTGTGCATCTCCGTTTGGATATTTTAATTTCTCATGTATCTGAACCACAATAATATGATTGGGTGTGCAGGGTTCATTACTAAATCAACTTGCCATAGCCAATGAGAGCCTGGGTGGAGGAACTGTTGTAGTGATGGCTGAGCGAGACAAAGAAGAAATGGAGCTTGACATTGCAAAAATGGAGTTTGATTTCAAAGGAACATCCGTCATATGCAGAACTGGGAGCCCACTGATTCTGGCTGATCTTAAAAAGGTATATGATTCTTCTTTATATTTTCATTTGGAATTGTTATTTCCTGTTGGTCTAGTTTGATATATGAATTCTAACATTTACCAACATATTAAGAGTGTAAACCAACCTCAAGTATCCATGTTGATCCATGTCTCACCAATTTCTGTTGAGGTCTGGCCAAGGAATTATTAAGGAAAGGGAATACCTTTCTTTAAGATGGCTATTTGTCTTAGTTTTACATGTTTTAGATAATTAAATGAGTTCATTGTTTCTTTTAGGTCTCTTTTCCCGCTTGAGCTCACACTATGTGATCTACAGGTATCTGTTTCAAAGGCGCGTGCAATAATTGTCCTTGCTGAAGATGGGAATGCTGATCAGGTCAGATTGAGTGAAATCCACTACAGGTATTAATAAGAAGGGACAACCATTAACTTGCTTTTAATCTGGTGCAGAGTGATGCACGTGCTTTGAGAACAGTCTTAAGCTTAACTGGAGTCAAAGAACGATTAAGAGGGCACATAGTGGTCGAATTGAGTGACCTGGACAATGAGGTCCTTGTTAAACTTGTTGGGGGTGATCTTGTTGAAACTGTTGTAGCTCATGATGTCATTGGCCGCTTGATGATTCAATGTGCCCGGCAGCCTGGTCTTGCACAGGTCATAGTCTACTACTTTTCATGATAAAATTTTAGTTATATGATGCATAAGGTTAATCTAGTTTGTTTTTTGCTTACTTTTTTTGTTAAAATCTTTTTAATAGAAAAAAAAAATTGTTTGCAAGCCTATGATTAGTTTATAGACCTGATTGGAAAAACTATTATGAGAAAATTGAATGTGTGTTATATGATGTTTAAAATTGTATAAATGATCTACAATATATCGTACTGCAATTATCACCCACTAATTGGTAGATACTAATTTGCTTAAACTGTTACAAGTCACATCTTATCGTATACGATAAATATGAACATATTGAGCCTATTTGGTTGAGCTTTGCCTTTTATGAAAAATACTAATTCAAAATCGGAAGTAGAAGTATTTTCTATAATAAGTAAGAGTTGTTAAATTCTTTGGATGTAAATAACATAGAAGTACCTTTTTTTTCTTTCAAAAAGTTACAATTAAGTATAGGGAGAGAATGAATATGAACATATTATACACAAAAAAAAAAAAAAAAAAAAAAAAAAAAAAAAAAAACTCAACAAACTACATTGTGGTTGATAGTTTACATTTACAAATTACAATGTATCATGTATCATTTATATTATTTTAGGCTTCTTCGCTATATTGAGATTTTTTTTATAGGATGATGTTGTTTTTATGACTTCCGTATGGTATGTTCTCTTAGTTTCCATTACAGATCAGTTTGTGATGATATTATGACTCTATCCCTTTTATGATATCTCCTCTATAATAAAGTTTAACCTGCTAGTAAGTGAAATGCAAACTTGTGGGCTTTCATTGTCAGATATGGGAAGATATACTTGGATTTGAAAATTGTGAGTTCTACATCAAAAGATGGCCACAGTTGGATGGAATGCAATTTGAAGATGTATTAATCAGCTTTCCTGCTGCAATTCCTTGTGGGATCAAAGCTGCAACATATGGTGGTAAAATTATTTTGAATCCAGATGACTCCTATGTTTTACAAGAAGGGGACGAAGTTCTGGTTATTGCAGAGGATGATGATACTTATGCCCCAGCGTCCTTGCCTATGGTGCTTTGTGAACTCTTAAGCATGACAGAACTGATAATATAAAAAATGGAATTCATTTTTTTGTTTTGTTTGTTAAGGTCTAATAATGAGCATTTCACAGACTGCTCAAAGAATAGTCCTAGCCCAAGAAGTCAATAATATTATATTTTGCAGATGGATGAGAACACCAAATGATATGGTTCCTTAACTCCATTCCTTGTTGATATCAGGTTTGGAAGGGAAGCTTACCGAAGGACTTTGTTTATCCAAAGTCTCCTGAAAGAATACTTTTTTGCGGTTGGAGGCGTGATATGGAGGACATGATCATGGTAATTCTATTTTTGGTTTAGGAACCTTTTCAAACTCATCACTTGGTTGTGACGAATTGAACTATTTTTGTGAGATTACTGTTACATGTTGATTGCTGACAGAGAATTTAGTGTTAAAATGGGTCAATCATCTTGCTGAATAGGTTTCTTGCGAAACTGCATACTTGAATGCCCTTAAAACTGACATTGATTTACATGATTCCAACATTAAAGGATGTGCCATGTTTGTCATCAATCATACCATGTTTTTATTTGTTTGAATTAATGTTCTTATTATGTTAGTAGTCTTATGTTAATAATCTATTCAGCTAGGCTTGTACAGTTTCACTACACTAGTACTTGATCCAGATTAATAAGTGCCGCTTGTCTGTATCTAAGATTTTAATATAAACATCTCTACGTATTATTTTTTATGAGCTATTATACTTTCTTATTTTGGTTGTCCAAATTCTCTCTGTTCCTTCTAGGTTTTGGATGCATCTCTAGCACATGGTTCAGAGCTCTGGATGTTCAATGATGTTCCTGAAAAAGAGAGGGAAAAGAAACTAACTGAGGGCAGCCTTGACATAAATCGGTTGGAAAATATATCTCTGGTTAATCGTGAGGGGAATGCTGTGATACGTCGTCACTTAGAAAGTCTTCCATTGGAATCATTTGATTCTGTATGTGACATTTATGAAATTCCTTTTTAGGCATTATTACTACATGTTATCCAGTAGAGATAATTATGGTAGTAGCATGTAGCTAGTGCAAGTAGGGTTAAAGTTATGCTATCATATATGGTGTTAGTTTTTAAATTGTGTCTATATAATTATGCCAATGCTATTTAATTATGTTGGCAACTTATTTTAGTTTCTGGCATTTGTAGATATTAATTTTGGCTGATGAATCTGTAGAAGATTCAGCAATTCAAGCTGACTCCAGATCTCTTGCCACGCTACTTTTAATCCGCGACATACAAGTGAGTATAGAGTATGGAGCTTTTTGCTACTCAACAAGCATTCTTGTCCTTAAACTGTAGACATAATGCACAGAGCTGTTAAGCTAAAGCAATAATAACATCTAAACATATTAATATGTAGGATTACATGATCGGATATTTTGGCAGAATTCCATTATTTGTTCTATATGGTTTTGTCTTGTGGCAATGCTGCCCACGATGTCAGATATCAAACTCCCATGATGCAGCATGTAGTCCACATTGTCCCATTAAATTGCTTTTAGTTCAGTATATTTATAATTGGATCATCATGTGTGGCTTCCTTTTTTTAAGTGTTACAACCATTATTGCTCAAGTTCTTTGGTTTGTATTCTAAGTCTAATTGGTTGAAAGAATTATAATTTTCTTCTTACTAAATTCAGAGGCTTTAGGATTCATCTACAAGGTAAAATTTCATGGTAGATGGTAATGTTAAGTTTTTTCTATTCTCTAGTGTCTTAGGCTAAAAAGTAATACTAGAATTTTCTGGGGAACTCCTCTGTCTTAGACTAATACTAGAATATTTAGTTATCTTTTCTTTAATGTTTTGTATCTAAAAAGTATGTATGTTTTGAGTTCAGGCTAGACGTCTTCCTTATGAAGCTATGGCCAGTCAAGCTCATGGAGGAAGCTTCTCAAAAGGCTCATGGATTGGGGAAATGAAGCAGGCTTCGGATAAAACAGTTATAATAAGCGAAATTTTGGATCCTAGGACAAAAAATTTGTTATCTATGTCAAAGATTAGTGATTACGTTTTATCAAATGAACTTGTCAGCATGGCTTTAGCCATGGTTGCAGAAGATCGGCAAATAAATGATGTATTGGAAGAGCTCTTTGCAGAGGAGGTACTGTTCTTATAGCAAGAACTGATAAACTAGTTATTTGATATTAGAGGAGCAAAAAGAGCAAGTTTTTTTAATTAATTAATTGTAAATGCGATATTATAATTTTTTGTTTTTAAATTACTTCAGTCTTTGATAGTTTAATCATTTCTTTTCTGGATCTTTATCAGGGAAATGAGATGCACATAAGGCAAGCAGATCTCTACCTCCGTGATGGTGAGGAATTAAGTTTTTATGAAATAATGTTACGAGCTCGGCAGAGAAGAGAGATAGTGATAGGGTACCGTTCAGTGAATGCAGAAAGGGCTGTTATTAACCCCCCAGCGAAAACTGAAAGACGAAAGTGGTCATTGAAGGATGTCTTTGTGGTCATTACTGAAAAGGAATGAGTTATTTGTCATTTGTGGGCAAGGCAAACGTGTATGTTATCCACACTGTTGATCTTGGAATTCTAAAGTGCTCTTGAATGCTCTGGAAAATGAAAAGAATCGCTTATTTGAAAAATGCTGATATATACTATACCAGTTCTGAAGTCTTGTGGAAAACACTTGTTTGCCCGAATAGTTGGTGCTTTTTGGTGCATTTTCATATGCCCGACTAAATTCTCTTGTAATGTCTTTATTTATTCATTTATTTTTATTTCAGATACTTCATCTAATGTGTTTTAAGTAGTCGTCTTGGTATTACTTCTAGGAGAACATTGTGGCTTTCTGAAATTGTTTGGAAGCCGTATATTTTGGTAATATGAAGGTAAGGTATCCTTTTTAGTTTTTATTAGTAGTTTCGCATTGCAATGGATTGCTTGAACCAATGCAAAAGTTTAGTTATCCAGTAGCATACTTTTTATACAATCTTCATAAAGATGATTGTTTTACTATTTATGGAGTTCTTGTGTGAAGTAAAACGGAAAAAAAATAAACAGTATACGTATTATTTAAAAGAACAGTGTGAAAATTTGTAACTATGGATTTTGTTATCCTACACTCATCATGAGAATTAGGAAGGCAAACATCTTCCATATTTTTACCCAACTTATCTTCAAATATGTAACCAAAATATTTTAAATTATTTACTAAGTTTATAGGCATACTTAAGATTATTGAGATAAAAACGTGGTATGGGTGAAAAATTGTTCTTCAATGCTGGAATCTATTAAAAAGAATATATATAATTAAAACTTTACAATTTTTACCAACTTCATAGGGACGGTTAAAATTAAATATTATTTGAGATAAAAATTAAAATTTATTCTAAATACAACCTACTATCTAAAAGGTCTAAATTTTTTTAGATGTAACCTATGGTCTAAAAAATCTAATTTCCACTCTTTGGACTCTTTTAAGGCCCACATATTTTTGGATCAGTTCCGTGCAGCTTGATACCGCCTTAATAGCTTTTCGAATTCATCCTCAAATTTATAACTACCCTCAAAGATTTAAGATCTAATAATTATCCAGCTAGTGCTATATAAAGAGGAGCATTCAACTCTTTCAGATATGGAATCCATCCTACTAACCTTGCATCTAAGATACCCACTAACTTGAGCGTTAGAGTATCTTTACAAGTCACTACCCCCTCTTTTTGTTGACGTTGCTTGGCAGCCATCTGTGGACCGAGAAACCAAATTGATGGTTATCAGTGGCTAAGAGAAGGGGGGTTGAATCTTAGCCCCCTTTTTACTTGATAATGCTTGCTGACTTTTGAAACCAATCTTGGAAACCTTTTGTCTTTTTATCTCATGATTAGCCACGAGACTTTTTCTTTTTTCTCGTCCCCAGCCACGAGACTTTTCTTTTTGTCTTGTCACTTGACACGAGATATTTTTGATTTTTGCTCCTGTGTAGTAGAAACAGAAATGGAGTAGAGAAGAGAGAAAATTGCACCCAGATATATCCTGGTTCAGCTGCTAAGTGCAGTGCAGCCTACATCCAGTCTCAATCACAAACATGATGGAATTTCACTATAATCTTCCTGATTACAGACTGTAAAGTGCTAACCCAACTTACAAGGGGATTCCCACAGAATCATGAAACACAACACAGATGTACAAAGGAACTCTAAGGACATCTATGGCTTTTTCTCTTAATTTTGTACTCTCTGCCTCTTTCCACTCTATGGCTTTTTCATTACAAACCTCACTGTTTACCTTTTTCCATGAGACTCAAGACATGACAAAATTAAACAAAAAAATTACAAAATGAAAAACATTGAAGGAGAAGAGGAAACTATTAGCTCAGGTAGCTCTGAGAACACTGTGCCTTGCACTCTCAAACTTTCTCCTTGAATCAAACCCTGACTGTTCACCCATACTTATAGGGAGAAGCCTCCAAGGTTGAAACCAATAAACCTAGCCAACTCCTTCTTCTCCAAGTAACAAAACTGGTTCGGCCAGAGAGAGAGAAGAGATAATCCATGCAATAACCAACATGCAATTACCTCTGGTCCTTCTTTGGTCATCACTCTTCATCAATCTAAGCTCTCCATCCTTAGCTTGCTCTCCAAGATGGATTTCTGGCCCTTGATGCCTCATGATGATGATGACTTCTTCTGCTCCACTTTTGCTTCCTTCCTCACGTAGCCACCCTAGCTACCTTCTGTGATGAGTGAACTCAAAAGTAGTGACAAGCCATCTCCTCCAAGATCTTCTCTTTGCTGGCCGAATCTCCTTCTCCATTTTTGGTATGGAGGAGCCAAGATCTCATCACCATATCTTTCCTTTCATGGTTGCAGATCTTAGCCACTACATTTTTTATATTTTCTTGCTATCATTATGATGGCCTTTAGACGTGCCTTTCCTTCTTTTCGGTAGCTCAATGTAGCTTCCGTGGCTTGCTGTGTAATGACCGAAGAGAAGAAAGAATGAGAGAGAAGAAACAAATGAAAGAGAAGCAATTAAATGAATTAGTCAAAATGAGTGGAAAAAGTTGCTTTTACTTCCCTTGCTTGAGTGGCGTGTTGCATCAACAAATCAATCATGACACTCACACACTCTCTCATTTATGTTTCCAATGCATGTATTAATTCTCTTCAATAAAGCTTTGAGTTCCATTACATGCTTAAAGAAGAGATCCGTTGAAGGCCTTAGCAAATGATAACATTTGCTTTCCTAATGAATTTATTTTCGGATCATGCATTGGGGGAACAATTTTGGGCTTGTATCAATAATGAGTAAAGCTGGCCCAATTAAACAAAATATAGTTTCAGCCACAATAATTTAACATCAAGGCTGAATGAGAATTATTCCAATGGACTTGCTTAAATATTATGTTGTTCATAAAGGAATCTGCACAGCAAAAATTATTACAATTAATATACTTTAATAAAAAATAATTTAATAATTTTGCTGGTAATAATGTTTGATCATCATCAATTTAAATTAGAGTTTTCCAAACTCATCAATCTCTCCCTTGATGACAAACATTATTAAAATTGAAATGGAAAGAAATTTAAAGATTAGAGTATAGAGTACTCCCTTTGAAGATTTGTTTTTCTCCCCCTTTCAAATTGTCACAAGACTCCCCCTTAATATTTGCCATTCTTATCAAGGGAAGCACTAACATGTAACAGTTTTAATCAAGCTCAAAGTAACAATGTTATTCAACATATTAATTTTGAAATGTTGAATGCTTGATTTATGAGCAGAGTTGGATTGATAATCAAAACTCATTTGTTATCATAAATTGATTTTCTGCTCAAACTTTACACACATCAATTGAGTACAAAGAAAAAAAATGATGTTTAAAAGATTTTCAAATATTTTCCAGTCAAGATATCAGAGCAATATTATTATGGCAAGGAAAATATTTTTGGAACACATATGATCACATGGCAGCTTTTAGATTTTACATATCAAAGTTTAAAGGAACTGCCAAAAAAATTATCAAGCCAGCATGTTTACCAAGATGAATCAGAATATTCTTATTTCAATAGAGGCATGCATATTCATCAAGATGACTCAACAACTAGGCATTCATATAATCAAAACAAATGCATTGCCAAACATCATAAACCAAATGCATTTCCAGCAGTAGTAATCACAGTGAAACAAATCAAATATTATTAACATGTATCCTTTTAACAAGGGTGATCATGAATTTTCAAACGAAAATTTCCTCCACAAATCAAATATTATCAACATGTATCCTTTTAACAAGGGTGATAATGAATTTTCAAACGAAAATATCCTCTCCTGTTCCCCTGTTCATCCCCTATTTTTCATTTCAATTTTCAACACTTTCTCCCCCTTTTGTCATCAAAGGGGCACCTGCAAGAAGATTTAACATGAAAACAGAATATGCAAAATATAACCCAAAAGTGTCTACAAAGTATCGCAGAGTTATTGTTCCAACGGAAACAAGCCAAAACAAAGTACCAAATTGAGCCTAAGTGTGCCAATATCAAACAGTAAACATAAGTTTAATCATCAGAGAGATTAAAGTCAGATCCCTCGGCCCCTGCTTCACTACCCACTTCATCATCCAGGCTTTCTAGCATTAGACCGACCCTTTCTTGGCATTTCTTCCAGGCAGACTCATTTTCATATGCAAGTTTGCGTGCAGACTCATGAAATTGAACCATGAGATCGGACATGTTTGAGAATTCTATGAGAATGTCTCGGAGGGAATCGGTCGCCTTTGAGGATTTTGGCCGGCTTTCAAAATCATCATCCGAAGCCATAGATTTCTTTCCCTTTTTAACAGCGCCGCCTCCTTTGATCATAGAGACTTTGTTTTCTACATCCTCATTTGTTAAATCTACCTTAAAGTACTCAAAGATGCATGTGAGAAACATTCCATAAGGTAAATTAGCCTTTTTTGTACTCTTTACAGACTCCCACATATGTCTAATCATGAGATAACTAAATGAAATAGAAGATGAAGTAACGAGAACAAATATTATGAGACAATCAGATACGGTTATCCTGTTATGAGAGCCACTCTATGGGGTAAGAATGTGAGTTATGATGCGGTGCAGTAGTGAGTTGGTTGGTCCAAGAGCCTTGTGAGTAGGAACGGTGCCGTCTAGTCCAAGAGCTTGATTAAAACTTTTACAGGTTAGTGCTTCCCTTGATAATAATGGCAAATATTAAGGGGGAGTCTTGTGACAATTTGAAAGTAGGATACCATAATCTAAAATTACAAGTCCCCTTAATGTATCTAATGATGCATTTAACAGCCGTAAGATGGGATTCTTTTGGTTGAGATTGAAACCTTGAGCAAACACCCACACTTTGGACAATATCCGGTCTAGAGGAGGTAAGGTACATAAGTGAACCTATCATTCCTCTATACCTTGTTTCATCCACATCTTGGCCATCATCATCCTTTTCAAGTTTTGTGTTAGGGTGCATTGGTGTACCCATTGGTTTGGAATTTTCTAGGCCAAACTTTTTGATAAGTTCTTTTGCATATTTTTCTTGGTGAATAAAAGTACCACTAGGAGTTTGTTTGATTTGGAGACCAAGAAAGAAAGTTAGCTCTCCCATGAAACTCATCTCAAACTCACTAGTCATAAGTTTTCCAAACTCTTCACACAAGGATACGTTGGCCGATCCAAATACAATGTCATCAACATAAACTTGAACAAGGAGTATATCATCATTAGATGCTTTAATAAATAAAGTAGTGTCGGTGGTACCCTTTGAAATTGATTTTCCAACAAGAAAGCACTAAGCCTTTCATACCAAGCTCTTGGAGCTTGTCTAAGACCATAAAGAGCCTTAGATAGTTTAAAAACATGATTTGGGAAATCTTTATGTTCAAAACCGGGGTGTTGAGCCACATACACTTCTCTATCAATAAATCCATTAAGGAAAGCACATTTAACATCCATTTGAAACATTTTGAAACCTTTATGGGTAGCATAGGCAAGAAGCAACCTAATTGCTTCCATTCTAGCTACCGGAGCAAAAGACTCATCAAAATCTATACCCTCTTCTTGATCGTAACCTTGGGCCACTAATCTAGCCTTGTTACGAACAACTTGTCCATCCTCACCAAGTTTATTTTTAAACACCCACTTAGTACTCGTAACTTTCTTACCATCCGGATGAGGTACTAGTGTCCAAACCTCATTCTTGTCGAATTGAGCAAGCTCTTCTTGCATTGCTTTGACCCAAGATGGATCTTCAAGAGCTTGTTTGACATTGTTGGGCTCCATTTGTGACAAGAGGGCAAAATTACTTGGTTCGGATTGCCTTTTGGTGGAGGATCTTATTGTTACTCCTTGAGAGGGATCACCAATCATGAAGTCATGAGGATAACCCCTCATAGACTTCCATTCTCTAGGCTTCCAAAGTGGTGTTGAGCTTTGATGAGTTTATGGTGGTCTCACTGTTTCAGTTTCTCGTGTCTGCTCAGGAGATAAAATGAAAATGTCTCCTCCAATCTGACGAGACAAAACTGGATTGGCAGATTCTTCATTTTGAGCAGATTTGGGATTTTCTTTACTTGTTCCAGCATCTTTACCATATGAATTATTATCTATCACAACACTGGGAATTAAATTAGAATCACAAAAAGTAACATGTATGGATTCCTCTATGGTTCTATGCTCTTTGAGATAAACTCTATATGCCTTGCTTGTGGTGGAATATCCAACAAACATTCCTTCATAGGATTTTGGATCAAATTTTCTAAGGTTTTCTTTATTGTTAAGTACAAAGCATTTGCATCCAAAAACATAAAAGTACTTAAGATTTGGAGGGGTTCCTTTCCATAGCTCATAAGGGGTTTTCTTCAACCCTTTTCTAATGATTGTCCTATTCAAAATGTAACAAGCTGTATTCACAGCTTCAGCTCATAAAAATTTAGGAATCTCATTCTCACAAAGCATAGCCCTAGTCATCTCTTGAAGGCTCCTATTCCTTCTTTCAACCACCCATTTTGTTGGGGGGTTCTAGGACATGAAAAGTTATGAGAAATTCCTAAGTCATCACAAAATTTTTCAAAATCTTGGTTTTCAAATTCTCTTCCGTGATCACTTCTTAAATGAGCAATTTTTAAATCCTTTTCATTTTGAATTTTCTTGCAAAGAGTGGAAAAGGCATGGAAAGCATCATTTTTATGAGCAAGAAAAAGTACCCAACCAAATCTAGAGTAATCATCTACCACCACAAGACCATAGTGTTTACCTCCTAAGCTTTGAGTTCTTGTTGGACCAAAAAGATCAATATGTAACATCTCTAATGGCCTTTTGGTTGAAATTCCATCTTTTGGTTTAAAGGAGGATTTTACTTGTTTGCCCAATTGACAAGCATCACAAGCAAGATCCTTATCAAATTTGATATTTGGAATTTCTCTAACCAGATTTTTCTTAACAAGCTTAGAAATTTGGTACATGCTTTGCATGACCCAACTTTCTATGCCATAGCCATTTTTCAGATTCAAGAGATGTAAAACATGTCACATTTTGTTCTTTCAAGTCCTCAAGAGTTAATCCATACACATTATTGCATCTTTTAGCTTCAAATAAAATATCCCCAGTTTTCTCACAAACAACCAAACATAAAAACTTCTTAAAAATAACTTCAAAACCTAAATCACACAATTGGCTAACACTAAGTAGATTATGTTTCAAACCATTCACAAGAAGGACATTATTTATACAAGATGAAAATTTTTTACCAACTTTCCCAACAGCCACTATTTTTCCTTTTGCATCATCACCGAAAGTGACAAGTCCTCCATCATATTCATCAAGCTTTATGAAGAAGGTTGTCTTTTCGGTCATATGCCTAGAGCATCCGCTATCCATATACCACATAATTCTCTTTTCGTTTGGATGCTAGGCATACCTACAAAACAAGCTTAAGTGACCTCAGGTATCCAAATCTTCTTGGATCCTTTTACGTTAAACCATCTCCTATGTCCTAAGCCATTGTAATAAAAAACAACTTTATAAACTTTATCACCAATCATTCTTTCACCAAAAAAATATTGAATAGGAAAGTGTCCATTTCGATTGCATAGTCTACAAAATCTTGGAGTTGCTGTTTTGTTAAAGTAGGTGGGGTCTTGAAATCTTGTATCATTAGAGGATGAAGCAAAGTTTTCAAAATGAGATTTTTCAGCAGATTTATAAAACCCCAGCCCAGCCTTATCATAAAGAGGTTTTTGACTAGCCAAGATTTGATTAAGATTTTCAAAACTTTGAGTGAACTTGGCTAAGTCTTCCTTAAACCTTTTAACCTCTTTAAGCAACTCTTCATTTCTTTTAAAACAATCTACATATGCAAGAACGGAATGATCACTTTCACAGCTCTTAATTTGGGCTTTTAACTGCTTATTTTCGTCAACAAGATCACAAGCAGTTTCGGCCTCCCTTACTTTTTCTTTAAGAAAACTGTTTTCAGCTTTAAGAATGGTGATTTGTTGTTCAAGTTCTTGATTTTCCAACAGGAAGCATCTTATTTTTTCAGAAAGGTGGTCTATCATGAGATGAAGATCTTCAGTGTTAGGGTTATGAAAGACTACCTGATCTATGTGATCTGCCATGAGACAAGGTTGTGACTTGGTCTCGGATTCCTCATCATCATCATTCGAGTCATTTTCCAAATCTTCCCATGAAGCCATCAGTCCCTTCTTCTTTCCTCTTTTTAGCTTCTCTTCCTTCTTTAACTTGGGACAATCAGATTTGAAATGCCTCGTTTCCTTGCAGTTGTAACAAGTTACTTTGCTAAGGTCTTTCTTCATTTTCCTTGAGCTGCTGCCTTTGCCTTTGAGCTTTACCATTTTCCTGAATTTTTTTGCAAACAACACAAATTCATTTTCAGATGAGTTATCACTGGATTCATCATCCAGAGGGTTAGTGACAGATGAAAAAGCTATTCCTTTCTTTTTTGAATCTTTTTTTAAGTAGGTGTTTTCAAAAGCAAGTAAATTTCCTCTCAAATCATCATAAGTCATAGAGTCAAGACCACTACTCTCAGAGATAATTAAAGCTTTTGTTTCCCACTCTTTTGTGAGACATCTCAACACTCTTCTCACTAGTACAAATTCAGGATACTTAATTCCCATAGCATCCAAGCCAACAATAATGGTGTTGAAGCGCTCAAACATCTCATCAATGGATTCTCCTTCCTTCATTGCAAACATTTTGTACTCTCTGTTTAACATATCTATCCTGATCTTTTTCACAATGGTTGTTCCTTCATGAGTAACTAGGAGTGTATCCCAGATTTCCTTTGCTGTTGTGCAACGTGATACCCGTCGGTACTCCTCAAAGCTGATAGCACAGTTGAGCAGATTGATAGCTTTGGCGTTGAGCTCCACCTTTTTTCTATCTTCATCCGTCCAACTTGCTTCTGGTTTAAGAGAGACAACTCCTTCGGCACTTGTAACAGTTGGATATTTAGGGCCTTCCAGGATGATCTTCCAAAGTCTATAATCCACTGCTTGTACAAATATCTTCATCCTCTCCTTCCAATAGGTATAGTTTTTCCCATTGAAGATAGGAGGTCTGTTGCTTGATTGTTCTTCGGTCAGATTGTAGGACACCACATTTGAGCCACTGTGTTCTGCCATGAGGATCTTTACTCCAAGCTGCAAAGCTTGATCTCTTTGAGACCAAGCTCTGATACCAATTGATGGTTATCAGTGGCTAAGAGAAAGGGGGGGTGAATCTTAGCCCCCTTTTTACTTGATAATGCTTGCTGACCTTTGAAACCAATCTTGGAAACCTTTTGTCTTTTTATCTCGTGACTAGCCACGAGACTTTTTCTTTTGTCTCGTCCCCAGCCACGAGACTTTTCTTTTTGTCTCGTCACTTGACACGAGATATTTTTGGTTTTTGCTCCTGTGCAGTAGAAACAGAAATGGAGTAGAGAAGAGAGAAAATTACACCCAGATATATCCTGGTTTAGCTGCTAAGTTCAGTGCAGCCTACATCCAGTCTCAATCACAAACATGATAGAATTTCACTATAATCTTCCTGATTACAGACTGTAAAGTGCTAAACCCAACTTATAAGGGGATTCCCACAGAATCATGAAACACAACACAGATGTACAAAGGAACTCTAAGGACATCTATGGCTTTTTCTTTTAATTTTGCACTCTCTGCCTCTTTCCACTCTATGGCTTTTTCATTACAAACCTCACTGTTTACCTTTTTCCATGAGACTCAAGACATGACAAAATTAAACAGAAAAATTACAAATGAAAAACATTGAAGGAGAAGAGAAAACTGTTAGCTCAGGTAGCTCTGAGAACACTGTGCCTTGCACTCTCAAACTTTCTCCTTGAATCAAACCCTGACTGTTCACCCATACTTATAGGGAGAAGCCTCCAAGGTTGAAACCAATAAACCTAGCCAACTCCTTCTTCTCCAAGTAACAAAACTGGTTCGGCCAGAGAGAGAGAAGAGATAATCCATGCAATAACCAACATGCAATTACCTCTGGTCCTTCTTTGGTCATCACTCTTCATCAATCTAAGCTCTCCATCCTTAGCTTGCTCTCCAAGATGGATTTCTGGCCCTTGATGCCTCATGATGATGATGACTTCTTCTGCTCCACTTTTGCTTCTTTCCTCACGTAGCCACCCAAGCTACCTTCTGTGATGAGTGAACTCAAAAGTAGTGACAAGCCATCTCCTCCAAGATCTTCTCTTTGCTGGCCGAATCTCCTTCTCCATTTTTGGTATGGAGGAGCCAAGATCTCATCACCATATCTTTCCTTTCATGGTTGCAGATCTTAGCCACTATATTTTTTATATTTTCTTGCTATCATTATGATGGCCTTTAGACGTGCCTTTCCTTCTTTTCGGTAGCTCAATGTAGCTTCCGTGGCTTGCTGTGTAATGACCGAAGAGAAGAAAGAATGAGAGAGAAGAAACAAATGAAAGAGAAGCAATTAAATGAATTAGTCAAAATGAGTGGAAAAAGTTGCTTTTACTTCCCTTGCTTGAGTGGCGTGCTGCATCAACAAATCAATCATGACACTCACACACTCTCTCTCATTTATGTTTCCAATGCATGTATTAATTCTCTTCAATAAAGCTTTGAGTTCCATTACATGCTTAAAGAAGAGATCCGTTGAAGGCCTTAGCAAATGATAACATTTGCTTTCCTGATGAATTTATTTTCGGATCATGCATTGGGGGAACAATTTTGGGCTTGTATCAATAATGAGTAAAGCTGGCCCAATTAAACAAAATATAGTTTCAGCCACAATAATTTAACA
The DNA here is from genome assembly GCF_003086295.3 of Arachis hypogaea. Lineage (NCBI taxonomy): Eukaryota > Viridiplantae > Streptophyta > Magnoliopsida > Fabales > Fabaceae > Arachis > Arachis hypogaea. The sequence goes on along the minus strand of NC_092051.1, from coordinate 25,528,676 downwards.
TCAAGGCTGAATGAGAATTATTCTAATGGGCTTGCTTAAATATTATTTTGTTTGGCCCATAAAGGAATCTGCACAGCAAAAATTATTACAATTAACATACTTTAATAAAAAATAATTTAATAATTTTGCTGTTAATAATGTTTGATCATCATCAATTTAAATTAGAGTTTTCCAAACTCATCACAAATAAAAATCCAATGGCCTCTGATCACTCGTATTCATAGAATTTACCAGAAGCCAATGGGGAACACGTCCCCTTGGAGAACTATCAGGCAAATGGTGGACGAATACAGAGTGTGGTGCATACTGAGATGCACCCAATCATCAGCTACGACACAGCTAAAACTCACACTACAAGAAGAATGCTGAATACCGTCGAATTTACTGTCAGATTTAGCGTCGGACATTAGTAGTAGATTTATTGGTGGATTTGGCAATAAATTTGTTGGATAAAAAAAGTACCATCGGATTCGATTTTCTGATGGTAAATTTGCCAGTAATGATTGGAGAGGAAAAAAAAAAGAAAAAATGGCGCGATCATTACCGTTGAATTTACCGGCGGATAAATCCGCCGATAATCCGAATTAGTGCAACGCTGTGTTTTGGTCATTCGCAAAGCAATTTTCCGGTAAAGCCGACAGTAATCTTGCCCTAAATTCAAACCGTGAATCCTCTCCCCCTCATTTTTGAACTACTCTCTCTCTTTCTCTCTCTAACCTTCTCCTCTCTCTCTCTCCCCTTCTGTTCCTCTCCCACAAGCCACCTCCGGCAGTCCTTCCACCAACGTCGACCACTACCAACAACGTTCAAAGACTACGTGGACTTTTGCGCTGTGTTGGTCGCTCTATCACTGCCATTTTTATCGCTCCCGCCACTGTTGCCGTCGCCACTGTTGCACCTCTGTCGCCGTTGCTCCTTGTATCGCCGGAGCTGCCTCCTTCCTCCCTCCAGTTATGTTGTCCTCCTCCTTCTTCCAATTATTTTTTAATTTATTTTAAAAAAAATCCTAATAATACAATCTTGCTGGTTGGTCACCGTCGCCACCACTTCGCTGTCTGTGCTGCCACCACTTCGTCGAAGCTGCCTCCTTCCTCCCTTCAGGTATGTTGTCCTCCTCCTTTTTCTTTTTTTTTTTCTTTTTTTTTTTCAGATTTAGTTCATCTATTAGTTTAGATTTAGGATTTTTTAATTCTATTTTGATTTAGGGATTTTTTTAATTCTATTTTGATAATTTTGTGTTTGAAATTTTGTTTATAATTCTAATTTTGAATTTTGTTTTGATGATTTTGTGTTTATTATTATGATTTCTGTTTATTGTTCTGATATCATGAAGAATAAAAGTGATTATTTCTATATTTTTAAGGGCTTATTACTTAAGTTTTCATTAAAAACGTTGCTAATATATTGAATGTTTGAAAAGTACAAGTCAATTTGGGAGTTTTGAGAATCCTAATTAAGGTTGAGGTTGGTGTGGTTGATTTTTTTGTGTAATTGAATTTTCAATTTGAAAATGATGAGGATCATATCAGAAAGAGTTAGAAATGCCATTAATTATTAGTATTTCTTTAGTTTTTTTATTATTTAGGTAGTGTTTTTTCGTTATTGTTTTTTCAAAGGGGTAGGGTGTTCTTGATAAGAAGACTTATTCCATGAAACTGATAATTTCATTCTTTTCTATTGTACTGCTACTAAATAATGTTATGTGGTTAAAAACTATAGACACTAGAAAGCTGGATTGAATTCATTTGCTACTTAGCACAAACCAAAAAGGTTCCTAAATTAAGATTTCTGCGAAAAAAGAGGTATCTCAGAGATAGAATTTTTTATTTTATTCAAATTTTCTTAGGCAAGGCTATAATGCATTAAAAATTTAACACGGTCTTATATCCTGTTATAAGCATAAACAATATCGTTGTTTTTATTAAGAGGCCATCAAACTATGAAATGATCTATTTATTTAAGTTCGATAAATTTTTTCTCAAGTTTAACATATATATTTTTGTTGTATAAACAGATCATTGATAAAAAGAATAGAGAAAAGGACAAATAGATCCCTAACCTTTTGCCCCGCGGACATTTTTGTCCCTCACCATTGAAAAATACTTTTAAGTCCCTGACCTTCACAAAACTTGGACGGATCAGTCCCTGACGGAGGCATTTGGACGGATCAGTCCCTAACGAAGGCATTTGGACGGAGGGACTGATCCGTCCAAATTTTGTGAAGGTCAGAGACTTAAAAGTATTTTTCAATGGTCAGGGACAAAAATGTCCGCAGGACAAAAGGTTAGGGACCTATTTGTCCTTTTCTCAAAAGAATATAGAGCAATATCAATATTCTACTTACTGCAGGTAATATGCATGAATTACATTTGTATTTTATCATTAAACATTTTATCCACAAGTTTCAAAGTCAGCTTTTTAATATGCATGAATTACGTTTTTTTGTTTATAATTATTTTTTGAATTAATTAGTTGATTGTTGTTAATTGTCTGATTTATTATAAGTCCATTAAACATTTTATTGACTTATTGTTTATTGTTATCAATTTTCTAAGTTTATTATTATCTGAGTTAATTATTTTCTGCGTTAATTAGTGTTGTATTTTCTAATTTATTAGTTTAAAAATTATTGAATTTAAATATTTAAAATTAAGTTTACCGTCGGTTAAATCCATCTGTAGTTATTAATTTAATTATTAATTAATAATATATTACCATAGGATTTACAGGAGAAAATCTGATGGTAAAAATTATCAGTGAAAATATTCCGACAGTAATTAGCGGCGAACGAAAAAATCCATCGGTAAACAATTACCGGCAAACTTTATAGCGTCGGATTTATCCCGATGGTCATTACAAGAAAAACGTTGAGTACCGTCAGATTTATTGTCGGATTTAGCATCGCACATTAGCATTGACTTTACCGATAGATTTATGGACATTTTCATGCGGAATTCGTCAAGTCAAATCGTTACAGGAAAATTTTTTATTCTGACGGTCATTACAAGAAAAAATTGGCACGAAATGTACCGTAAGATTTACCGGCGGAAAAATCCGCCAGTGAACCTATTTTAGTGGAACGCTGCGTTTTTGTGACCGCAATGCGTTACCATCGGATTTATCTGCCGGTAAATTCGACGGTAAGAAGTCTTAAAATTGAAAGCGTGAACCCCCTCCCCCTTCATTTTGAATTCTCCTCTCTCTCTCTCTCTAACCCTCTCCTTTCCTCGGCACTCCGTCAGCCCTGCCGCCGCTAGCTCCTTCTGTCGTCGCTGATCCCTTCTGTTGCCGCCTCCTCTCCCCCAATCCTAGGCTCTTTTTGGAAGTTTCAATGTAAAAGCTAAGAAAAACTTAATAGACTAGGTAAGGTCTATGACTCGCTTGAAGGAGGTAGCTCTCAAGTAATGGATTTCTCTAAGGTGCAATCGGGTAGTAAGAAGAAGGACCTTTAACAACGGTGATTTGGTATTACGCTACAACAACATCGGAGCCGCTAGGCCAAGGGAAGGCAAGTTATCACCAAACTAGGAAGGATGATACCAAGTTCGCGAGTCCTACGGAAAGGGAGCATACAAACTCGAGAAACTTGACGATATCAAGATCTCGAGATCCTTGAACGTTGCTAATCTTAAGAGATTTTATTATTAAGGTCAAGTGAACGTCGCTATTCATTTAGCATTTATTTGATTTAGATATATTTCGTTTTTCTTTAACATTTGTTCTTAGTTTTATTTTACCTTGTAAATGGGATTGATTTGCAAATTCATTAATAAGTGGGTACTCTTTCCTCACCTAAGGAACCTGTTAACGACGAAGGAAGGTTTTAACGATGCCCAAGCATTTTATTATTTCATTTCTATTTATCATTCAAATCGGTTCCACGGGAAGTGATTAATCTCAAAGCCATTTTGCCCATAGTAACGGATATCCAACACAATAAAGCGAAAAATGGTAAAGTATACAACTTGGCCAATAGAAACGATAAAAGTGTAGTAACTTAACCAAGAATACAAAATAGTTTCATCGGCCCCTTAGGTAGCAAACAAACATTCTAGACAAATATACAAAGTAGATAAAAGAGAGAAAAATAAACTAAGCTTTTCTCTGGATGGGAATATTAACAATTTGCCCATCCTTTATAATCTTACAAGCGCCAAGAAGTGAGACATCAATATTAGGAGCAAAAAGCAACACATGTGATTTTAGGATATCTTTATTTGTCAAAAAGTACTTTCTTAGCATTCTTCACAATCTCCATGTTCCTCTTTAAACCAGTAGCTACCTCCTCTGCTTCTTTAGCTTTCTTCTTTGCTTCCTTGGCACGACATTCAGCTGTTGAAATCTACAAATGAAGCTCTGTCGGTAAGCCGTTGGATTTTATTTCTGCATCCTTAACCTTCTTTTTAGCATTGATCTTTGCAGTCTCAACAGCCTCTTTCCATGCCTTCAAATTCACAAGATAAGTTTGAGATTGACACAGTTTCCCATCTAGCACGTGAGATTAAGCAAGAATAGGCTTTGCCTTTCGAACAATTGCTGCAGAATGACGTAAGGAACAATAAACCTACTTTGCTTGTGCGGAAAAATCACAATCCAGGAAAAAGTTCTCAGTCTCAGGAAGAAAATGTTCAATTATGAAACCCAGGGAATCAAAACATTTCTACATCACCATTGGAGAGATGTCATCTTTACCCTTACTGTTGCCCCCTACTTTTCTTCCATTTTTTCTTCTTGGGATCAGGGTCTAGGATGACATGCAGGTCGTCATCTTTTCCCGCGCCATGAGATATGTCATGCTGAAGGATAGCGTCAGAAGTTACTTTTCTCGGTAGCATTCTCGTCCTCTTCTTCTTGCTCCACCTCACGAAGGTTGGCCAAAGTCACGTGTCCACCATCCATAGCAACTACAAAAGAAAAATTAGCAAGTTAGAATCATAAGCTTGAAAAATATAAAGACGTCATAGGAAACAGCATGAAAAGAAAAAGTAGAAACCTACCGATGTACTGATGTTTAGCTTCACGGTCACCCATGTCTAGCCAAGGATTAAGGGCACTAGTTCCTCATATCACACAACACATCGGCGACATTCCGACCTACTTAGAACAAACCTTGATACGTGACCTTTATCAAATAGTCAGCCCCAACGTCATAGTTCCTGTAAGTCGGAAACCTCCTCTAACCCTCCCGAGTTAACCGAAAAAAATGTTATCCCCTAGCCATCCTAACCTTAAAGTACTGCTCCTTGAATTCGTGAAATAAATTTTCAAAGAGCCCAAAAATTTTACGATTTTAAACTGCACAAAAGGACATGTACCCTTTATAATGTTTTCCTCCCGATTCGGTATGGTCAAAAGGAAAAAGAATAGGAAAACCTCCAACTCGAAGCAACTAATAGTAGCCTAACTATTAGGATAAAGTTAGGAGGGAGTCACGGAGCAATGGTTAAGGAGGGCAATGACAAAGGGTGAAAACAGGAACCTAATCACCAGTATAGTTAACATGAATTTGTAAACCTACATCCAATCCGGAATGTGCAGGGCCGAGAGATTTATATAGCAAGCACACTCCTGCACGTCTGGGAAGGAAAGGTCATATTGTTCCTCTACAGTACCACCTCCACATATAGCCCCAATTTCTCGAAGCTCTTGCAAATCACCCTCACTGGGCCGTAGAGGGGTTTCCGTCACGTCAGAAGTACACTAATAGTAAGTACTGGGAACTCCTAGGTCAAGAAAAACAAGCCCCCGAGGTTGGAGATTAGGAATCCTTCGTGCAATACCTACAAATGGGAGAACCACCACTATCATAAGCTTAATATTGTACTTCAACAAAGAAGATTAAGCCATTCAATTAGCTATTCCTACTTAAAATAAGACTACTCCACAAATACAATAGTGGTACCCCTTATTTTTACCGGATAATCTTATTATGAAAATCCAAAATTCTCATAGTTGCTTATTAAACTAAGAGCAAAATACAAAAGCAAAAATGTAGCAAGAGAAAATTAGTAGAAAAGGGATAATGAAAAAGGAACAAAATGTACTAGAAACAAATGAGCACAACTTCTTGTGAGCCGTAGAATAGGCAGAATGAAAAAGGGAAGAAAAGAGAAAGAAACAAGACGAAAGTAGAAAGGGAAGATCAATTAAGAAAATGAGCGGTTTTCAAAAGCTATATAACTTTAGCGGGCACGAAGGAAACCAATAGCCTGGGGGGCATGATTGTAATTACACTTGCATTTAGCATTAAAAATTCACTCACATCAACTGATGTGACACCTCCAGAAGCGTGATCAACTGACCACGAGCATATAACCTAGAAGCTTCAGATCAATCGCAGCAGATTCACCATATATAAATTTAATTTAAGCTAAAGTATACTTTTTGTTACTAAAGTTTGCTAAAAGTTTTAAAATATTCTTAAATTTTATTTTGTTTTAATTTTATCCCATATATTTTTTATTTGCATCTTAAATTTTCAAAAAAACTTAGGACTAACGCAGCAATAATGATTGACAACCAAGAGTCAACGATAAAACCACATCTGACTTGTTATGTTAAAGGTTGTCGTTGTAAAGTTGTTGCTAAAATGGTCTTAAACTTCTTGAAAAATTAGCTAACATGGGTACATTTGATACAAATTAAAAGTTTTTAGGACAAAATTGAAACAAAATAAAATTTAGAAATATTTTTGAAATTTTTTTAACAAATTTTAGGAGCGAAAAGTATATACTTTATCCTTTTAATTTAATTTAAAGAGGAGTTTGATCTTTTTCAAAATAAAGATATGAAAAATGTCAATTTCCTCATGTATGTTTGGAGGATAGATAGCGAAATCTCGAAACATTTTTTTGTTTTCCACAGTATTACTGAGCTTGACAAACCAAAGATTAATCTAAAGATTTATCGTTGGCTAATGGATTGCGACATAAACAAGACGAGATTGAAATATCCGATACTTGTTTAAGTAAATCAGCGAACAGACAGCTCAACCATCCTAAGTTGATTAATAAATCAACCAGGGAGGGACTCAGGGGGGGAGGGGACAAGTAGTGGCCTTGGCCCTCTAACAAATTTTAAAAACTCATACTATTATAATAAAGGTATTGTATAGAGTAAAATTTAATAGTATAGTGATAGTAAAAAAAAAGTTACTATTCTTTATGAGGTTTAAATTTTTTTACATATATTTATATTATTTGTATTTTTTATTTAATTTAAAATTTTCTTTTACATTTCTATTATTAATATTAATTTTAACATTTATAATCATATAAAAAATACTTTAATATTATTTATAATAATATTATTTTTAAATTTTATTTAGTTGTTTATTTTTTAATTAATTTTTATCCCTATTATTATATAAAAATACTTTAATACATTTTAAATTCATATAACAAAACTGTTATTGCAATTAACTTGTATTATTTTATGTTATATTTTTTAATTATATAAAATATAAAAATATAAGTTATTGTCACATAAATACTTAATAAAGTAAATTAATTAACAAAATATTTAAAAATAAATAATTTTATATTTTATTAGATGTAAAATCATAAAAAAATTATGAAAAAATTATAAAAATTGAGATAATTTTTTTATTTGACAAGTATTTATTAATTTTTTTAATTAAAAAATTAATTATAATTATACTATTATCAAATATATAACATTATATTTGATTATACAAGATTTTAATTTTCGACCCCTTCACTCTTAGATTCCTGGATCCGTTAATAAACTATTTTTAATATTCTATTAAAATTATATATTTTATGTTACAATATTTGTATTGTTTAGTAGTCTTGTGCTGTTCTTTTTTTTTTTGGACATGAGTCTTATGTTGTTTGAATCTATACAAGTTTTTCTTAAACTATTTTTTTATGCAATAAAGACACGCTGCACTTACAGCATTCTTAGAAAAATTGGATAGTCATCCGTTGGGCCCGCGTCCATCTTCGTCAATCATAGTTCATAAAGTCATCCATCTATGATCCTATCACGACCCCAGAAAAAAACCTATGATCTCGCTGGGGCTCTGACCAGTGTAACAGTACCACCCCGAAACTAATTGAACAAGAGTGATAATTTGAGAATTGTTCTTGGGGTTATGCTTGACGAATCTCCCATCTCACTGGTATTTTTCCTGTCATAGTCCACCCGCTTCTAAAAAAGGTAACTGCCAGTGTGGTCTAAGCTGAAGCAGCTTCTAGATCGTTGTGACATGGCTCAAGAATCACTGACAGAAGCCCCAGACATGTGCCCTTCTTCCTCGCACGCAGATCCATCTCTCTCCAGAAACCTTTCCTCTAGCCGGCTCAACGCACAGGCTCCTGAATTCGTGCCCACGCGACCTACTACTCGGCTAGTGGTGCCGCCGCCGCCTCCTCCTCCGCCGCCTTCTGGTATGGTGCATGTTTATCCACCACCCCCGACTTCACCCTTCCACGTACAGATTCAAGGTCACGTTCCAGCCGTCCAGAATCACCACCATCATCATCTTGCTCATCAGCATCATCATCATGTTCAGGCTCACTACCGTTCTCACCATCACCCGCATCAGTATCATGTTGGCACCGATTCCGGTGTGCCGCAAGTTCAGCAGTCTCACGGCGAGTCAGATCACACTCCTTCTTCCAAAAGCAAGCTATCTGAGGAAGCTAGTCAGAAGATTTTGAATCAGGTCTACTTTAATGTCCAAATTGAATGGATGCTCTTTCTTATGTTCTTTGAATTATGCAAGTAGGCGGAATATTATCCTATTGATATTACCCGTTTCATCTATACATTTAGGTTTTGGATGTTAGACTTTGTTCCATTATGATGGTTCATAACCATTCTTTCATTCCAATTCAGCGTTTCGTGTGAAAAGCACTCCACTGATCAAGTTAGGTATTATATTTGGATTGGGAGTTTAGTAGTTTGGAGGGAAGGGTTAGTTTTTTGTTCCTAAACTTAAAGAGGTTTTTATATACTGTGTCTATAAAAATTAATAAAGAATGATTTGGAAGTTTCTTGGATTTGAAATTTCGCAGGATAAATTTTGGGTGTTTCAACTGCAATTGTTTTCATATGTGGTTGTTGCAACTTGAGTTCTTTGAAACTGCTTTATTGTGGTTGCAAGTGCAGTTGTGTACCACAGTTTAAAACCAATAAATGGTGCATGATAAATAATCCCCTATTCCCCTCCTCTACTTTCCAAAATCCACTCTGCAGTCATTCCCTCGTCTGAGTGCCGTAGAACAGTAACTCATATTGGCACAAATTGATCACCACACCTGACCTGAGGAAGCATTTTTGGAAGGGGGAGGTTTGGTAATTTTACCTGTAAACTGGCTCTCGGGCACAATTGGATGTGTTAATTCGGGCTGAAATTTGATAATGATGAGGGTCGGATGCTTTATTTTTTTATTGGAGGGTGGGGGTGGAGATAAAATGGATCGTGATAAAATTTGGTCTCTGATAAGTTTATGAAGAAACTGCAGCTTTACGCTGCCTCAATATCTTTTTACAGTATGAAGCTGAAATAGCAGATTAATCTTCCATTTCTTTTTTTTCCCCTTTGGTTCATTGCTGTCATTGTTCTAGATTAGCTGATGCCTGATGTTGGAACAATTCACTGCTTATGATAGTGGGTGTGCGTTGATGTATTCAACTGCCTACAATAGAACTTCATTACCCCTTTTTTTTCCTGATTAAATATCAGCTATAGAGTGGCATTTAAAATCTGCAAGAAGCTGAAATTTTGATATGTTTTACTCAAAAAAGTCTTCAGGAGTCCTAAGTTAGCACTTGGCACTACTATCAAGTTATATATCTATTATCTGAAATAGTTTACTTTCTATAACATAGACAGAGGGAAGCTTTTTGTTGTTGAAATTTTCTGAAATTTTTGGGAAATTGAATAACTCAATTAGCTGTCAAGAGTGCTTTTGGATCATGAATTTCAGGTGGAATTAGTACTTTTCTATAATGGATTTCTGGTGGAATTCTAGAACATTAATGCCTTTTCATATTTGGCAGAAAAGGAAATTTAGAATGGATAACAATCAAGGGAAATTTTTATTTTTTGTTACATATATCTTTCTCCGTCATAGAATACTTTAAACTGCCGATGTTGAGGAATGGTTGGGGGATGGTGCACTATGTGAGGTGCAGGAAGACATTGTGTATCAGTAGCTTCCCTTTTTAGTATCATCTTTCTTATTTTGTTACCAACATTTACCTCCCCCAAAAAATGTCTTTTTAGTATAATCCTTGATTTCTTGACTGAATGCTGGAACTTGACTATTATATTGGTTTATCTAAATATGCCATAATTTGTAGGTGGAGTATTATTTCAGTGATTTAAACTTAGCTACTACTGATCATTTAATGAGGTTCATCAACAAAGATTCTGAAGGTTTTGGTAAGATGTATATTCTGTTTCCTTCTTTTTTTTCCCCTTGTGGCAGAATCACCATGAACCAAAGCATTTTATTCTACTACTGCCAGAACTTCTTTCTAACTTTAAAGAGAGGAATGGGATGATGCAGTTTCTACTTAAAGATTATCATATTTAGTGAATTGTTTTTTGTTCTGTAATAAGATGGTTGCTAAATGGTTTAAAGTTTTCATGAGCTGCGATTTTTGTATTAATGCTTTTCTAAAACTATGCAGTTCCTATATCTGTTGTTGCATCTTTCAAGAAGATCAAGGCCCTCATAACCAGTCACTCTCAACTTGCGACTGCTTTGAGGAACTCGACAAAACTTGTAAGCTTCTTCACTCTCATACTTCATGAATTAATATTATCAAGCTCATGTTCTTCTCTATGTATCTTTTCGTAATTTTATTTTTCCTATTTTTGGTATCTTGTCCAGGTAGTAAGTGAAGATGGAAAGAAAGTCAAACGCCAGCATCCCTTAACTGAGTCTGATATAGAAGAGCTACAAGTTAATTTTACTAATATTCTGTGACTGGCTATAGATTATGCTGGACAAGTTATTGATGAGCAAACAATTTGTTGAATGGATTAAATATGATACTAATATTATACATGCTATTCATTCTTTCCCTTGTAATATGCATGCTATTTATTCTTTTCATAATATTTTAATTAATGACGTTTCTTTGGTTACTATTGGTGGCTCTTAATTAGACTTCTTTCCTCTCACTTTCTCTAACATCTAGGATTATTTTTTGTTGTAGTCTCGTATTGTTGTAGCTGAAAACCTACCTGAGGATCATTGCCATCAGAATCTTATGAAGGTGTTTTCTGCTGTTGGGAGGTATTATTGCAACTTGTAACTTAAGCAGCACAATGTTTGTCACAGTATTCTTTTTCCCATAATCTTTTTAAGTTAGGTATTTGCTACTAAATTTTAAATTTCTGTCATTTTGCATTTGATTCTGCAGCGTGAAGACCATCCGGACATGTCCTCCTCAAACTTCCAATAGTGGTGCTTCTTCAGCTTCAAGATTGGGAAAAGTTGATGGCGTACATTTAGCTAACAAGGTCTACATACATACATGCATGCATAAATTCATCTACTACTGGTTCATCTGTTGAGTTACCATGCTCTGTTCTTGTTTCCATTATGTTTTGGCAAAAGTTCTCCGATATATACTTTAATTGACTGGTAAAATGACCATTTAATGGTTCTCCATAGTCCTTAGTATGATACTATGGTTTCCAAGTATAGACATGCCTACCTTTGTTTGATGCAATCATTTTTGGGCATTGACATTTGATTTTGGATTGCAATTTATGGGAGTTGAGTAGACAAGTAATGAGAACCTTTACCTCTCTTTTTCATGGAGAGTATTAATGAAGTGTATGTAATTTTTGAATCTAACACAGCTTTCTGTTCCAGTTGCATGCATTTGTTGAATATGAATCTGTTGAGCTGGCTGAGAGAGCAGTAAGTACCATTTTATTTCTGAGTTAGCAAACTGCGATGGCATTTTTGGCATTATGACAAGAGTTAGTACTATTGGCAGGTTGCGGAGCTGAATGATGAGCGAAACTGGCGGAGTGGCCTCCGTGTTCGTCAAATGGTTAGATGCATGGTATACAATTAATTTTCTTTGAATATAGGGCATTGACAATCATAATTCTTATTTTCTTATCTACAACAGCCGTATCCTGTTATTTTAATAAAATTAAAATTAAAATCCCTCTCTAGTTTGGCCTGATAAGGCGACTCAAGGCTGAGGAGTCTTCAAACTGTTGGATGGATAGATCAATATTCAATATAGTTTAGACTTTAGACATAATATCTCTTTAATATTTCATGTTCAGCCAAAACCTTCTCAAGGACGGGGAAAGAAGGGATTTGATACTGAAGCTAACTGCGAGGAGGATTATACTTCTCTTCCCGAGCAGCAGGCAAATGAAAAACCAGTAGAAGATGCTCCCGTTGCTGATACTCATACTCATGGACATGTGGTAAGTGCTTGGATATTTTGATTGCTGATTATGTGATATACCAAGTCTTTGTTGCTTAATGGCGAATGATTACATGGATACTCTATCCATAACCAGTTAATTGGTTTTGGGTTTGTTAATTGGACTTACGGTTTCTATGCCTTGTCTTTATATATATTTGTTCATTTGGCAGGAAGAACATGCCTATGAAAAAGAGAGTGGGCAGAGGAAAGGGCGTAGCCGGGGCAGGGGGAAGGGTCGTGGCCGAGTTCATAGTCGTGTGAATAATCAATTGGGAACACAAACTTCCAATTCCAATAATTCAATTCTTACTGAACAAGTCGTCGCCAAGCAACCTCCAGGGCCCCGGATGCCAGATGGTACAAGAGGATTTTCCATGGGTCGGGGGAAGCCCATAGCTGTTAATATACCTTGAGCATAATATTGTGCTACTGTACTTATAGCGAGTTTATTTCTGGGGCAAGTCTGAAGCAGATATTTAATGAGGGAAAAGTAGAAAAGTGAAATCAAAGGATAGAACAAAGTAGTCAGTCTGCCCGTTGCCTGTAACGTGTGAACAACTAGACATGGTGAATGGTGATATAAGAACTCGTCAAACGGTCAAACCTCTTGTCGTTCCATTTAAGGCCATTATCGATCCTTATGTATTCCCATCTGACCAGTATAGAAAAATACATCCTATTTTTCTAGTGAGATGTAAGGCCAAAGGAACCCGGCACCCCAGTATATTGTCAAAGCAGTATTAAAAATATGAATTTGGAGTTCAGTTCAATTGGTTATTCCGAAATTGGAAACCCGTTATTGCCACATGTAGTGAATTCAACCTGTGAGTAGCTTCTAGCTACTTGTTAACAGTTTGATACGGTAAGTTTGAACTTCCAAGTAGAGTAAGAGTATATTACTTTATGAAAAAATAATATAATTTGACTATTAATTTGTTTAGGTAAAAAACACTGCACCTAACACAATCAAAAACAGTCCAACACTAGCATGACACCGTTGAAATCCCACATCCACAGTCAACGTCACCATTACCAACTCCAACACAGCACACATTCACACCGTCGAAGCCCTTTGGAATATTGCATCGTTGTTGGCTGCACCAGCCTCGCCAACATCTATCTTCATGCTGTTGTCCCGTAGTGGAGCTAAGGAAACAGATCTAGTGTGTAGCGAACAAATCAATGCTTGATGTCTGGTGGTCTCTGGTTTAGTGACCGTGAAGAAGACAAAGGGAAAACGATGGAAAAATAAAATGAGATGGGGTGGTTAAGTGGTGCCCCGGTTGAAGGAGGCAGTGATGGAATTTTAATTTTCAAACTATCTTGAAATTGGGTTTTTCAAATTAGAGAGGAAGAGGTGGTGTGGGTGCTTGTGTTTGACTCTGGAACTCTGTTGGAACTGGTGGTGGTACCGTTGGGTTAAACCAGTTTAAATATTGCAATATACAGTACGCATCAGCACTTTGTTTAACTGTTAATTGGATTATTATCGGGACCCGGGAGGACTAAGTTGATTTACACTTATAAACAACAGGAACAAGAGTACATTTACTATAAAAAGAGAAGAGTAATTGAATTATTTATTTTTTAAAAAAATTGAATTACGAATAAATGGAAACCTATTCTGATGCAAGCACGATGAAAGCTGGAAAATTTCATCCTAATAATGAACAAAACTAGTAGTTTACACTCAGGCAAGCTAAATGAAACAAGAGAAATTGAAAGGGCAAGAAAGAGCAAAAAAAAAAAAAAAAAGGAAGCAGGGGAGGGGGTGGATGGTGGAATTGAGAAATGGGAATCATGGAGAGCCACTTTCGGATCGATCAAAGTGGAGGAGTTGACCACCACATTTTGGGCAGTCTTCAACCTGTTTGGGCACCATGAAATACATGAGACAGCTCTTGCACCCAGCCACAACCAAGACATTACCCTTATTATTACTATAACTACTACTACTACTGCTACTGCTGCTGCTACTATTATTCTGCTTTTCTACTTGTCCCAGCTCTTGGTAACACTGGTCTTTGGATGAAGAGGGGCATGACTCCGATGAAGACTCTTCGCTATCGTACCAACTCTCTTCTTCTGACTTGTAATCCCTACTCATACTGCTACTGTATTCTGCTACCCTCCTTGGATCCTCCTTTGCTTTCATTCCATTCTGCCAGTTTATGTAATAAATTTCCCCCGTCTGTACATGTATATAAGTACACAATCAATACATTGTTCATTCATTCCCACCAAATTATATGCAGATAACTTCTATAAAAAATCATCTTCTAAAAGGAAATAAGCACCCAACCGCCAGGACTAGCTAGAAAGACTCAATCTTCACAATTCAGATATCGAACAAATGTTCAGGACATCCGATTAACTAAGGAAAGCCGGACCTTCCCCCAAAGAGTAGGCAAAGCAAAAGGACATGACAAGCAATCAGAAAACTAAAAATAATCTTAACTTTCTAGGGGCTTCATCTGTGCGGTTGCACTATTGTTTTATATAATGAAGAACCTAGAGAAGAAAGAGGAGAGGATTCAATAACCTTCAAATCTAGGCATTGTTCCCAGTGGTAAGGGAGTGATATATGGGAGTTGAGTTCTAGAGTAGTGTCAGAGTTGGAGATGCGGTTGTTCAGGACATCGTCTGAGCTGGATGAGATTCCTATGCCAGCTTCGGCATCTGCCTCTGCATCTGTGACTGACCCTTCTTCCCTTCTGCTCTCATGGCTATGGTTGTTTAAGGAACAATTTTGAAGAGACCTCTCTAATGAAGCTGTGATCGCCTCCATCTCCATGTTCTGAGCTGAAAAATGGTTTCCAACAACTATTATGAAAACCACAAACATATACATATATATCCAAAATATAATCTTAAATTTTCTTCTACTTCCTTTTCTTTTTAATCTCATGCATTATATTCAACGTATTAATTAAATGGATGTACTCTTCCAAATAAACGATATACATTCAGATACTCTATTGCTACCTGTGATGTGACAGCGAGCAAAATCAAATAGAGTCCTGCACTAGAATACAGCACCAAACATAGCCTTAGAGACTCTCAACTATTTGAAAAACGCAAGACTAATCACAAGAAAACAGCCACCGATGTGGCATCGGTCAGTAATATTCTGAGAGAACAACTCAATATCCCTCAGTAAAAGATCACAATACTGACAAAAATAAGAGAAGCATGAGAACCAGTAAATTTCAAATTGCCTCCAATGAACCCAGCTCAAGTAACAATCATGCACAAACCCCTTTTCTTTTTTCGCAACTAGGAACATAATTCATGTTAATGAATCAAACATCCAAATGTTCAACCAAAAATGGAAGCAAATTCATAAACTTCCAAGCCATTGTAATCCATGAGAAGACAAGAACCATCAGAAAGGGCATTAGTCACCCACGCAGCAACTCAATCTGAAAAACGTGATCCAATACCAACATTAAGGAGCACGGGGTAAGAAACAACAAGTTCCAGCAACACAGCAACCCATCAGTATATGCAGCAACAAATTAGGATGACATTGATGTTCCAGCATATATTTAAACAGCTCTACTAACATTTAGAGGCAAGGAAAGTCCAGAAACAATATGACAGGCACAATCAAGGAGCAGGAAATGACCATCAGAAATTACAATTTCATCAATTTTGGCCATAACCCAATTAAAAATCACAATGGTAACACATGATTAATCCAAAGAATCTAACCCGGCAAATTGACCCAAAACATAAAGGAGTTGAAGTTTAAAACCAACACAACAATGAGAAATCTGCACAATACTCCACAATATCCCAAGAGAAATCACAATGAAACAAAAGAACATGACAATAATCAGGCACACGACGTAAGAACCACTTAAATCAACCAGGAATAAACTTAGCACATAAACTATCCATCATCAGGAAAATAAGGGAAAAAAACTTGAGAAGTATATTTACCAAATATCATAACCCTGACTATAAGTTGCTCAGAAATTCCCCAAGCAGAATGCCAGGAACAAAGTATAGGAGCAGAGGAAACCAAAAACCAAATACAGAAAAACTCCAGCCCCAACATCATTCAAGAAGAAGAGTTAATGATCTATTTTTCAGGATAATCTCAAGCAATAAGAACGCAATTAAACTCCATAAACAGAATGCCACAGGCACAAGCACAATCAAACGGCCAGAAATCAATGAATACAGCAAAAGACAGAGGAGAAGAAAAGAAAGGAAGGAAAGAAGGAAGGAAGGAAGGAAGGGGTTAATTGTTTACCAGTAAGGGTTTGGAGGTCCAAAAAGAGAGGTGGCTGGAAGCAGCAGCGAGCGGGGCAGAACCGCGAAACGCAAGGGAAGATATTAGAAAGCAGAAGAGTGGAGAGTGGGTGTGGATTTTAAGGGAAGAATTAGAGAACACGCGCAATGAAGCGGCGCGTGTGGAAGGGTCATGGTAACCGTAGGGTAGGAGGTGTCAGCTCCAGGGAACCACTGTGGGATGCATTTTGTCTGGCTTCGCTGCTTTCACTGAAAAGAGAAAGTGGAGGTTGGTGCAGAATGGAGATGGTCCAAACGGGACTGTGGACTGTGGACTGTGGCTGTGTCTCATAGGCATAGCTGGACTGTAAGAGAATAAAAGAATCTTTTCTTTTCCTTGTTTGTTTGACAAAACAGCAGGGAATCTATGGATAAAGGCCGCAGTGACAGTGGCAGCAGGCACCATCGCCTTGTCGTACCACAAAGAAAGAGATTGATGGGAGGTGTAGGGAATACAGACCTTTAGACTACTATGGACTATGGACTTGGTCCTGTGTTGTGTGTTCCCCCTCTCTATAATTTTGGATAAATTGTTATTTTTATCTAAAATTTTTTATAAAAGAATAAAATTAATAGAAATTATTTTTAATATAGACATGACGAAGGTGTTTTGATTGAATATTGACAGCATTATAAAAATGTAAAAAAGATATCGTATTACCATGTGTTTAATACGTATCATACGTGTTATAACGCAAGACCCTTTGTGTTGACTTTTCATCTGTAAAATTCACTCACATATAATTAAATCAAATAATTTTATTTTCAACAAAAATATTAATATTTTTTTATATATAAAAATTAACCTAAAATTAACGTTATACTTATAAAAAATAAATTTTATATAAAATTAATATTTTGTTAAATTTTTTAAAAATGTTAAGTAAAATTTTAAAATTATCTTTATTCTTCATCTTCAATCATAGATACATCTCTTTTTCTTTATCCTAAACTTTTGTCATCTTTTATTATTACTAATTTTTTTCTACTCTTCTACTACCACTCCAATACTCCATTACCACTCTATGTCTCTTCTGTCTTAAATTTCACAACCTCCCTTTAAAAAAATAAAAATATCCAAAAGTGAATATGACAAAGCACAAATTTTATTTGGTTTTGGTTAGAAAATAAAGGAGAATATGAAGAAAAAAATGTCGAAGGAATAAATAGAAAAAACAAAACTTAGTCAACACAATCTGTTTTAATAATGCCCTGAAAGAAAAGAAAATATTTTAAGTGTTGAATATTACATAATCTTAGTTACACATACTGAAGTGGTGGGCTCTTTTTTTTTTTTTTTTATATGAAAGTAAAAGTAGTGATATATTTTAACATTGTAATTTTTGATATTTTTTAAAAGTGTGGAAGATACACAAATCGAAGGATTCAATTTCTATACTTCAAATTTTTTAATTTTTTTAACAGAAATTCATCGGTCCAATTTCTGTTTTCTCACAAATCTCTCGGTCCGATTTCTGTACTTCTCACAAATTGGACGGTCCGATTTTTGTTTATCTAATTAAACGGTTCCACATTTGAGAATAACACCCTATCAACCCACATTTTGAAAAAACACCGTTGCTACTCCAATATCAAAAACAAAATCTGGAAGTGGTGTAATAGCAGAAAAGAAAAAAGACAGTGACAATAAAAAATTGTAAAAATCTAGGTTGAAGATGAAGGATAAAAATAACTTAAAAATCTTAACTTTTTTAAAAAGTCATAAAAAATATAAATTTTTGGTATTTTTGTTATCGACGTTATACAAGAAACATGAATAACGCAGAAAGCTATGTAACTCCAGGTCTAAAAAATGACTAAAGGTCATATAAACGTATATTCAACATCAAATACAGGGGATAATAAAGAGCACATAAAACGGGAGCTCTAACACAAGTAAGATAACTACTATTCTACACCAAAAGCACACTTCTAACTTAAGCTTCGAAGTGTCATCGCAGGTTGCCCCCTGGCTTAGACTGTGAACAATCAACCTCGGGTCCTCGAATTCTCGTGAGTTCGTACCACGAGTCAGGTATGAACATTGACACCGTTTGTGGGATCTAAAATTGCTTGCACCATAGCTGGACACATGATCCAATCAACCATTAATCCTGACACTCCACTCAAGGAAACAATTCATGAAGACGGGCATGAAACTGATCCCAACCCCACTCATGAACGCCATGACCCTTTGGGGTTTGAGCGCAACAGTGGAGAACGTCGTATAGTTAGTTTGGGATCGTAAGACTATGACCATGCCATGCAGGAGATGTGCCATAAGATGCAGGAGATGCAAGAAATGCAAAATAAGATGAAGGAGTATTCCGAGGGTTACCTGAAACTGTAGGTCGATCTCGGATGAGATCTGCTGTGGTGGCCGGAGCTGTCGTGTCCGACTTGTTGAATCTGGTGGCGGAGCTGTCGTGTCCGACCTGGTGGAACTGAAGGAGCTGGAGATGCTGCTGATCCTTCGTCACCGGAGGATGGTGGTACCTGCAAGAGACTCCGATACTTAAGTTAGCATGGGCTTTTAGCAGGTTTTTAGTAGAATCAGAGTATGAGTTATACCTGGGTGCTCCAGTGTATTTATAATGTTGTAGAGTGATCTTTTCTGGAGATAAGATAGTTATCTTATCTTATCTTTGAGTGAAGTCATCTTTATCTTTAGGGGAACCGTCCTTATCTTTCTAGGCTTTGGCTGTCTTTAGATTTGGGCCGTGTTCCTTTGTCTGGGCCTTCTTGGGCCTCTGTAGTGATTTGGCCGACCTCTTTTATAAAGAGGTCGGATAATCCTGGTCTGAACAGTTCGGTCGACTTGTCGTTAATCAGCCTGGGTCGCACAGCTCGGATCCGGGCATGAATAGTTCCCCTGCTTGAGCGTGGTCTTCCTCTCGAGGTCGTGTCTTTTCAGACTTTTAACCACTTCTTGGAGAAGCCGAGCTCGAGCATTCTTTGTTGGGCCCGTTTGTAGAACTTCCTTTTATTGGTTTGAGTGCGGAATGTCTTTCTCACTCCTTTAACTGCATCGTGTGTTTGCGTTTTACCTAGGGAACGTGCGAGGGACTTTAAGTACTCATTAATTCCCTTTTGCTGTTTCCTTCTTCCCTCTTTCTTATTTCACTTTCGAATTTTCAAAGTGTCATCCCTTGTCATCCCTTCAGTTTCCCTTCTCCGTGCTTACTGTAACTTCCCTTTTTCTCTTTGTTCCTCTATTTCGTCTGTGACTCTTTGTTCTCTTGCCCCAAGCTCTCACGTCTTCGTGCCCTCCTTGCCTTCAGGAGTAGTTTGTGGGTTTGCCATCGTTTCGATCTTTCGTCGCCTTCTTTACAGGTTGGTTTTCTTGGCTTTTTTCCATTTTTGATACTTGGACTTTATGAGACTTTTACCTTTGCTTGTCTTTGTGTTGGAGAGTTTTTCTTTGCCTGCTGTGCACTGTTTTAAGGTTTCTTTAATTCTGTATGAATCTTCCTTTCGTTTTCTGCTAGCTAATGCTTCTAGGTTTTTGAATTTTGTTTATTGCTTCTGATCGTATCTTCTTGATTTGCGCCTTTGATGATTTTCCCTTTGCGTGCTTTGATGTTTGACAATTTGCTTTGATGATATGCTGTAAAAAGGTGATGACTTTGATATATTATTTTGTGTTTCTTCTTGTGGAATGTTGCTGTCGAAGGAGAGTTGTTTTCTTGTTTGAGGGATGTCGGGATGTAAGTCGCACTCTTTTTTCTGAAACCTTACTCTGTTGTTGCCTCCAAAGGGTGCCCCTGGATTTTGGTGTGAGTCCTGGGGTTTTCTTTTGCTGTTTGTATGCTTTAGCCCGAGTTGTATCCATATTTGTTCGAGATGCTTTGGTTAGTAATCCATTTTCTTTTTCTTACTGTAGGACTAGTTGACCCATGTTGTCTCGCAAAAATATTGTCGAGACCTCTTCCAAAGTCCCCGAGGGCATGTCGGACTGGCTGGACTCCCTCGTGTTGATGTGTGTCTCTGTGGTAAATGCTGAGTATTGTGTAGAGTTGAGGAAACATCACAGGATTTGTAGTAGTCAGGAGCAGGAGAAAGATTATGAGCTAGTAGCGCCTGATCCCGATGAGAGGGTTTGTTTCCCGACCTCGGTCCAGGGGGAGCGTCCCTTCTTTTATGCCTATGACTATTTTTTCAGCCAGCTGAACATTACTTTTCCTTTTACTCCTTTTGAGACCAATTTGTTGTGGTCGTGCAATGTATCTCCATCCTAGCTTCACCCGAATTCGTGGGGCTTCCTTAAGATCTTTCAATTACTGTGTCAAGAGTTGGATGTTAAACCATCTCAAAATCTTTTTCTTTACCTCTTTGTTTTGACTAAACCCGGCGTGGCTAAGAAGAAGGATGCTTGGGTATCTTTCCGAGCTGCCCATGGAAAGAAAGTTTTTTCGATGTATGATGAATCTTTTCGCGATTTCAAGAATTATTTTTTCAAGGTTCGAGCTATTGAAGGAGCCCGACCTTTCTTTTTGGATGAGAATGGTGAGCCCAGCTTTCCTTTAGAATGGCAAAAGAATGTAGTGGTGTCTAGATATACTTGGGAGATGTTGGACGAAGTTGAGCAAGCCTTTGTAACTGTGTTGGAAGAGAACTGGGGGCAGCCTCCCCATCTTGATACAAAGAAATTCCTAGGAGATCCCTTACTTCTCCGAGCTGAGCTGGGTAGTGGTCGACTCTTTTTTGTATCTGTTGTGCTTGTTTATTTTGTCGAATTTATTCTTTTTCTTTCCAATTTATAATTTGGTTTCTTGCTGTGTATTTTCAGATATGATTAAAAATAATGACTCCATGAGGGCCTTTAAGAAGGCGAGAAAGGCTACGGCTGCCCAGAACATCTCGGCTAAGGCGGCTGGAGAAGGATCTTCTCAGGTTCCTCCTAAAAAGTCGATATTGAGCACTTCTAGGTCGAGGAAGATGATTCCTACTCCTCAAGTCCACTTGGTTAATCCTCCCGAAGCCTCTGCTGCTACCTCTTCTCCTACTGCCGTCCCTTCTCTAAAATGACAGAGAACTGTTGAGCCTTTCAATCTGGATGCCCCTGACTTTGATGCTATCGGGTTTGTTGATCAACAAAATTGCTCCTTATGGTGTTGTTCCTACTGACGATGTATCCATTCTTCGTCATTTGGACTTCATTACCCGGAGCAGTATAAAAATGGCACACATGGGGGCAGCATTATTTCGGACTGCCCAGGATGTTCTAGTTCACGCGACAAAGGCTTTTATGGAGGAGGCCAAGTCGGAATATGACAGGATCAAGGGGTTAAAGGAGGAGCTCGAAGTGAAGGTGGCTAAGCTGGAAAAGGAGTTGGAAGGTGAGAAGACTCGGGCTACTACTGCGGTGGCTTCTGCAAACCTGGCTGAGGAGATGGCGTAAAAGCATAAGGAGAGCTATGTCCTGACTTATGGCGAGATGATAGAGCTCAGGGAGAGGTTGGAGTCTGCTCGGGCTGACTACACCGAGCTCCAGGGCCATCTTGTAGGTAGCATGAATGCTGCTTATAAGAATTTGAAGGCTCAGGTTCGAGTTCTTGCGCCCGAGCTCGACCTCACCCTATTCAGTTTGGACAACATTGTAGAAGATGGTAAGATTGTCCCTGATGGCCCTGATGACGACGATGTAGATGTAGACCCTCCTCCTGTGCCATCTGTCAAAGCCCCTGCTGCCCCGGCATCTTCAACTCCTACTGCTGAGGTCGGCCAGCCCGAGTCCGACCCTGATGTTCAGATCTAGAACCGGGATGATGGGACTGTAGATGCAGTTCCTACGAGGATCATCTATCCTTCATCGACTCAAGATGCTGCTCCCGATGAGAACCTGGATCTTTGATGAATTTTATTTGATGTTTTGTACTGCCCGGTCTGTGGGCTTTTGAACTCTTATTTCTGTAACTTGTGGTCTGCTTGACTTGGATATTTTCGTCGCTTTTCTATAGCAACTCTATGTAGAAAAGCAAAGTAATTTCTTTAAGCACTTGAGGTCGGCTTTTTCGGGTGGCCTCTTGAGCCTTTTATTATGCCAGTTTTGTTCTTTTGTGATATGCTTTGTATGCAGCATTGTTCAGCACTTCCAAGCATCTTTAGAATGTTGGCATTTTGATGTCCGACCTCTTTTGATATACTTTTTTTTTGTTTTCTGTGTTTTAGTCGAAATGGCTTTCGAGGTTAGCTTCGTTCGACTTATTCTTCGTAGTACTCCCATGGTAAGTCGATTTTGGTGAAGTTATGGTTGAGCCGTGCCTCTTCTAGCGCGTGTCTTTCACTAGGCTTTTTTAGTAATCCCTTGGGTTTACTTTTTTACAACTCTGTTGCTTGGTATTGGCTTTAGGCTGACTACTTCATCTCGGATGAGATCTGCTGTGGTGGCCGGAGCTGTCGTGTCCGACTTGTTGGATCTGGTGGCCAGAGCTGTCGTGCCTGACCTGGTGGAACTAGAGGAGCTGGAGATGCTGCTGATCCTTCGTCACCGGAGGGTGATGGTACCTACAAGAGACTCCGATGCTTAAGTTAGCATGGTCTTTAAGAAGATTTTTAGTAGAATCAGAGTATGAGTTATACCTGGGTGCTCCAATGTATTTATAATGTTTATCTTTAGGGGAACCGTCCTTATCTTTCTAGGCTTTGGCTACCTTTAGATTTGGGCCGTGTTCCTTTGTTTGGGCCTTCTTGGGCCTCTGTAGTGATTTGGCCGACCTCTTTTATAAAGAGGTCGGATAATCCTGGTCTGAACAGGTCGATCGACTTGTCGTCAATCAGCCCAGGTCGCACAGCTTAGATCTGGGCATGAACAGTGCCCCTGCTTGAGTGTGGTCTTCCTCTCGAGGTCATGTCTTTTCAGACTTTTAACCTTTTCTTGGAGAAGCCAAGCTCAAGCATTCTTTGTTGGGCCCGTTTGTAGAACTTCCTTTTATTGGTTTGAGTGCGGAATGTCTTTCTCACTCCTTTAACTGCAACGTGCGTTTGCGTTTTACCTAGGGAACGTGCGAGGGACTTTAAGTACTCATTAATTCCCTTTTGTCATTTTCTTCTAAGTTATTTCTAGTAATCCATTTTATGTGGGCCTTGTCAGGTCTCTTTTTATGGATTACTTTTTTATAACTTTTTGTAGCTTTGTCGGGCCGACTTCATCATGTCGGTCCCTTCTAAGTTATTTCTAGTAATCCATTTTATGTGGGCCTTGTCAGGTCTCTTTTTATGGATTACTTCTTCATAACTTTTTGTAGCTTTGTCGGGCCGACTTCATCATGTCGGTCCCTTCTAAGTTATTTCTAGTAATCCATTTTACGTGGACCTTGTCAGGTCTCTTTTTATGGATTACTTCTTTATAACTTTTTGTAGCTTTGTCGGGTCGACTTCATCATGTCGGTCCCTGGTGCACGAAATTGTGATCATCAATGGCGCCAAAAACTTGGTACGCACAATTGTAATCTCAACTCTTTATCACAACTTCGTACAACTAACCAGCAAGTGCACTGGGTCGTCCAAGTAATAAACCTTACGTGAGTAAGGGTCGATCCCACGGAGATTGTCGGCTTGAAGCAAGCTTTGGTCATCTTGTAAATCTCAGTCAGGCAGATTCAAATGGTTATGGAGAATTGATAATTAAAAGATGAATAAAACATAAAATAGGATAGAGATACTTATGTAATTCATTAGTGAGAATTTCAGATAAGCATATGAAGATGCTTTGTTCCTTCTGAACCTCTGCTTTCCTATTTCCATCTTCCAATCATTCATACTCCTATCCATGGCAAGCTTTATGTTGGGCATCATCGTTGTCAATGGCTACTTCCCGTCCTCTCAGTGAAAATGGTCCAAATGCGCTGTCACTGCACGACTAATCATTTGTCGGTTCTCAATCATGTTGGAATAGGATCCATTGATCCTTTTGCGTCTGTCACTATGCCCAACACTCGCGAGTTTGAAGCTCGTCACAGTCATCCCTTCCCAGATCCTACTCGGAATACCACAGACAAGGCTTAGACTTTCCAGATCTCAGGAATGACCGCCAATTATTCTAGCCTATACCACGAAGGTTCTAATCTTAGATTAGAAACCCAAGAGAATATACTCTAGCTGTCATCCAATGACTACGTTGAACATCATGTAGATCGCTTTGTGGTTGTCAGGCACGCGACCTTGGCTAAGCGAGTAACGAAGATTGGGTGATTGTCACGGGTCACCCCTTCATTCTGACTTAACTGAATTAAGTACGAGAGTATATCTTGGAGAAGAAGTAGGTGTGAATTGAATAGAAAATAGTAGTACTTTGCATTAATTCATGAGGAACAGCAGAGCTCCATACCTTAATCTATGGTGTGTAGAAACTCCACCATTGAAAATACATAAGAACAAGAAGTCTAGGCATGGCCGTAAGGCCAGCCTCAAACGTGAACATATAAGTTCCAAAGATGAAAAGTGTGTAAAGGTCTCTGAAAGTATGTAAAGGTCTCCAAAAGTATAATAGCAAGAGGTCATATTTATAATACTAGTAGCCTAGGGTTTACAGAAATAAGTAATTAATGCAGAAATCTTCTTCCGGGCCCACTTGGTGTGTGCTTGGTCTGAGCATTGAAGTTTTCACATGTAGAACTTTTCTTGGAGTTAAACGCCAGCTTTTGTGCCAGTTTGGGCGTTTAACTCCAGCTTTTATGCCAGTTCTGGCGTTTTGACGCCAGAATTTTTATGCTAATTTGGAACGCCAATTTGAGCCATCAAATCTCAAGTAAAGTATAGACTATTATATATTGATAGAAAGCCCATGATGTCTACTTTCCAACTCAATTAACAGCGCTCCAATTGGGCTTCTGTAGCTCCAGAAAATTCACTTCGAGTGCAGGGAGGTCAGAATCCAACAGCATCTGCAGTCCTTTTTCAGCCTCTGAATCAAATTTTTGCTCATGTCCCTCAATTTCAGCCAGAAAATACCTGAAATCACAGAAAAATACACAAACTCATAGTAAAGTCCAGAAATGTGATTTTTATTTAAAAACTGATAAAAATATAATAAAAAGTGACTAAAATATATTAAAAACTACCTAAAAACAATGCTAAAAAGCGTATAAATTATCCGCTCATCACAACACCAAACTTAAATTGTTGCTTGTCCCCAAGGAAATAAAATCAAAGTAGGATAAAAAGAAGAGAATATACAATGACTTCCAAAAACATCTATGAAGATCAGTCTTAATTAGATGAGCGGGGCTATTAGCTTTTTGCTTCTGAACTTTTTGGCATCTCACTTTATCCCTTGAAGTTCAGAATGATTGGCATCTATAGGAACTCAGAATTCAAATAGTGTTATTGATTCTCCTAGTTCAGTATGTTGATTCTTGAACACAGTCACTTTATGAGTCTTGGCCGTGACCCTAAGCATTTTGTTTTCCAGTATTACCACCGGATACATAAATGCCACAGACACATAACTGGGTGAACCTTTTTAGATTGTGACTTAGCTTTGCTAGAGTCCCCAATTAGAGGTGTCCAGAGCTCTTAAGCACACTATTTTTGCTTTGGACCACGACTTTAACCGCTCAGTCTCAAGCTTTCACTTGACACCTTCACGCCATAAGCACATGATTAGGGACAGCTTGGTTCAGCCGTTTAGGCCAGGATTTTATTCCTGTGGGCCCTCTTATCCACTGATGCTCAAAGCATTGGATCCTTTTTATTTCACCCTTGCCTTTTGGTTTAAAGGGCTATTGACTTTTTCTGCTTGCTTTTTCCTCTCTTTTTTTTGCAAGCTTTTCACTGCTTTTTCTTGCTTCAAGAATCATTTTTATGATTTTTCAGATTATCAATAACATTTCTCCTTTTCCATTATTCTTTCAAGAGCCAACAATTTTAACATTCATAAACAACAAACTAAAAAATATGTACTTTTCAAGCATTCATTCAGAAAACAAAGAGTATTGCCACCACATCAAAATAATTATTCTGTTTTAAAATTCAAAATCCATGCACTTCTTTTTCTTTTTTGATTAAAATATTTTTCTTTTAAGAAAGGTGATGGATTCATAGAACATTCATAACTTTAAGACATAGACACTAAGACATAATGATCATATAATAAAGACACAAACATAGATAAACCTAAAGCATAATTTTCGAAAAACAGAAAAATAAAGAACAAGGAAATTAAAAAACGGGTCCACCTTAGTGATGGCGGCTTGTTCTTCCTCTTGAAGATCTTATGGAGTGCTTGAGCTTCTCAATGTCTCTTCCTTGCCTTTGTTGCTCCTCTCTCATGACTCTTTGGTCTTCTCTAATTTCATGGAGGAGAATAGAATGCTCTTGGTGCTCCACCCTTAGTTGTCCCATATTGGAACTCAATTCTCCTAGGGAGGTGTTAATTTGCTCCCAATAATTTTGTGGAGGAAAGTGCATCCCTTGAGGCATCTCAGGGATTTCATGATGAGGAATTTTCTCATGCTCTTGCCCATGAGTGGGATCTCTTGTTTGCTCCATCCTTTTCTTAGTGATGGGCTTGTCCTCATCAATGAGGATGTCTTCCTCTATGTCAATTCCAACTGAATTGCAGAGGTGACAAATGAGATGAGGGAAGGCTAACCTTGCCAAAGTAGAGAACTTGTCCGCCACCTTGTAGAGTTCTAGAGATATAACCTCATGAACTTCTACTTCCTCTCCAATCATGATGCTATGGATCATGATGGCCCGGTCTATAGTAACTTCAGACCGGTTGCTAGTGGGAATGATTGAGCGTTGGATGAACTCCAACCATCCCCTAGCCACAGGCTTGAGGTCATGCTTTCTTAGTTGAACCGGCTTCCCTCTTGAATCTCTCTTCCATTGAGCGCCCTCTTCACAAATGTCTATGAGAACTTGGTCCAACCTTTGATCAAAGTTGACCCTTCTAGTGTAGGGATGTGCATCTCCTTGCATCATGGGCAAGTTGAATGCCAACCTTACATTTTCCGGACTGAAATCTAAGCATTTTTCCCGAACTATTGTAAGCCAATTCTTAGGGTTCGGGTTCACACTTTGATCATGGTTCTTCGTGATCCATGCATTGGCATAGAACTCTTGAACCATTAAGATCCCGACTTGTTGAATGGGGTTGGTGAGAATTTCCCAACCTCTTCTTTGAATCTTATGTTGGATTTCCGGATATTCACCCTTTTTGAGCTTGAAAGGGACCTCGGGGATCACCTTCTTCTTGGCCATAACTTCATAGAAGTGGTCTTGATGCACCCTTGAGATGAATCTCTCCATCTCTCATGACTCGGAGGTGGAAGCTTTTGCCTTCCCTTTCCTCTTTTTAGTGGTTTCTCCGGCCTTTGGTGCCATAAATGGTTATGGAAAAACAAAAAGCAATGCTTTTACCACACCAAACTTAGAAGGTTTGCTCGTCCTCGAGCAAAAGAAGAAAGAAAAGAGTAGAAGAAGAAAATAGAGGAGATGGAGGGGGGTTTTGTGGTTCGGCCAAGGGGGATTAGTAGTGTGTATGATGTGTGAAAATGAATGAGGGAAGATGGGTTTATATAGGAGTAGAGAGAGGGGTAGGGTTCGGCCATGTATGGGTGAGTTTGGGAGGGAAAGTGGTTTGAATTTGAATGGTGAGGTAGGTGGGGTTTTATGATGGATGGATGTGGATTGGTGAAGGGATTATGGAGAAGAGGGTAGGATTTGATAGGAGAGGGGTTTTTGGGGAAGAGGTATTGAGGTGATTGGGGAAGGGTATTTGGGGGAGAGTGTTATGGAAGGGTGTGAAGAAGAGAGAGAGAGAGAGAGACGAGGTAGGTGGGATCCTGTGGGGTCCACAGATCCTGAGGTGTCAAGGATTTTGCATCCCTGCACCATGTTGGCATGCAAACGCCCCTTGCTTGCCAATCCTGGCATTAAACGCCAGGTTGCTGCCCATTTCTGGTGTTTAACGCTAGCTTTTCTCCCCTTTCTGGCGTTTAACACCAGCTCTGTGCCCATTTTTGGCGTTAAACGCCAGCTCTATGCCCCTTTCTGGCGTTAAACGCCCAGAATGGTGCCAGACTGGGCGTTTAACGCCCATTCTGCTATTCTTACTAGCGTTTAAACACCAGTAAGCTTCTCCTCCAGGGTGTGCTATTTTTTAATACTGTTTTTCATTCTGTTTTTACTTTTTTAGTTATTTTTGTGACTTCACATGATCATCAACCTACATAAAATAACAATGGAAAATAAGTAGATATAATAAAATTGGGTTGCCTCCCAACAAGCGCTTCTTTAATGTCAATAGCTTGACAGTGGGCTCTCATGGAGCCTTACAGATACTCAAAGCATGATGATGGCCTCCCAACAGAAAAGTTAGAGTTTGAATGTAGGGGCTCTATTTGACTCTGCATTGAGAGAAGCTTTTCATGCTTCCTCTCCATGGTTACAGAGGGAGATCCTTGAGCCTTAAACACAAGGGAGTCCTCATTCACTTGAAGGACCAATTTTCCTCTGTCAACATCAATCACAGCTTTTGCTGTGGCTAGGAAGGGTCTGCCAAGGATGATGGATTCATCCATACACTTCCCAGTGTCTAGGATTATGAAATCAACATGGATGTAGTGGTCTTCAACCTTTACCAAGACATCCTCTACAAGTCCATAAGCCTGTTTCCTTGAATTGTCTGCTATCTCTAGTGAGATTTTTGCAGCTTGTACCTCAAGGATCCCTAGCTTGTCCATTACAGAGAAAGGCATGAGGTTTATGCTTGACCCTAGGTCACACAGAGCCTTCTCAAAGGTCATGGTGCCTATGGTACAAGGTATTGAGAACTTTCCAGGATCCTGTCTCTTTTGAGGTAATCTCTGCCTAGTCAAGTCATCCAGTTCTTTAGTGAGCAAGGGGGGTTCATCCTCCCAAGTCTCATTACCAAATAACTTGGCATTTAACTTTATGATTGCTCTAAGGTACTTAGCAACTTGCTCTTCAGTAACATCTTCATCCTCTTCAGAGGAAGAATACTCATCAGAGCTCATGAATGGCAGAAGTAAATTCAATAGAATCTCTATGGTCTCTGTATGAGCCTCAGATTCCCATGGTTCCTCATTAGGGAACTCCTTGGAGGCCAGTGGACGTCCATTAAGGTCTTCCTCAGTGGAAATCACTGCCTTTTCCTACTCTCTAAGTTCGGCCGAGTGGGTAATGTTGATGGCCTTGCACTCTCTTTTTGGATTCTCTTCTGTATTGCTTAGGAGAGTACTAGGAGGGAGTTCAGTAATTTTCTTACTCAGCTGACCTACTTGTGCCTCTAAATTTCTAATGGAGGACCTTTTTCAGTCATGAAACTTTGAATGGTTTTAATTAGATCAGAGACTATAGTTGCTAAGTCAGAATGGCTCTGCTTAGAATTCTCTGTCTGTTACTAAGAAGATGATGGAAAAGGCTTGCTATTGCTAAACCTATTTCTTCCACCATTACTGTTTGTTGAAGCCTTGTTGAGGCCTCTGTTGGTCCTTCCATGAGAGATTTGGGTGATTTCTTCATGAAGGATTATAGGTGTTTCCATAAGGTTCTCCCATGTAATTCACCTCTTCTATTGCTGGGTTCTCAGGATCATAAGCTTCTTCTTTAGATGAAGCTTCTTTGGTACTGCCTGTTGCTGCTTGCATTCCAGACAAACTCTGAGAAATCATATTGACTTGCTGAGTCAATATTTTGTTTTGAGCCAATATGGCATTCAGAGTGTCAATCTCAAGAACTCCTTTCTTCTAATTCGTCCCATTATTCACAGGATTCCTTTCAGAAGTGTACATGAATTGGTTATTTGTGACCATTTCAATGAGTTCCTGAGCTTCTGTAGGTGTCTTCTTCAAATGAAGAGATCCTCCAGCAGAGCTGTCCAATGACATCTTGGACAGTTCAGACAGACCATCATAGAAGATACCTATGATGCTCCACTCTGAAAGCATGTCAGAAGGATACCTTCTGATCAATTGCTTGTATCTTTCCCAAGCTTCATAGAGTGATTCACCTTCCTTCTGTCTGAAGGTTTGGACTTCCACTCTAAGCTTACTCAATTTTTGAGGTGAAAAGAACTTTGCCAAGAAGGCATTGACTAGCTTTTCCCAAGAGTTCAGGCTTTCCTTAGGTTGTGAATCCAACCATATCCTAGCTCTGTCTCTTACAGCAAAAGGGAAGAGCATAAGTCTGTAGACCTCAGGGTCAACCCCATTGGTCTTAACAGTATCACAGATTTGCAAGAATTCAGCTAAGAACTGATGATGATCTTCTAATGGGAGTCCATGAAACTTGCAATTCTGTTGCATTAGAGAAACTAATTGATGCTTAAGCTCAAAGTTGTTTGCTCCAATGGCAGGGATAGAGATGCTTCTCCCATAGAAGTCGGGAGTAGGTGCAGTAAAGTCACCAAGCACCTTCCTTGCATTGTTGGCATTGTTGTTGTTTTTGGCTGCCATGGCTTCTTCTTGTTTGAAAAGCTCTGTTAGGTCCTCTACAGAGAGTTGTACTTTAGCTTCTCTTAGCTTTCTCTTCAAGGTCCTTTCAGGTTCAGGATCAGCCTCAACAAGAATGTCTTTGTCCTTACTCCTGCTCATATGAAAGAGAGAGAAGAAGGAAGTATGGAATCCTCTATGTTATAGTATAGAGA
Source organism: Arachis hypogaea (assembly GCF_003086295.3). NCBI lineage: Eukaryota > Viridiplantae > Streptophyta > Magnoliopsida > Fabales > Fabaceae > Arachis > Arachis hypogaea. The sequence continues at coordinate 25,497,322 of NC_092051.1, read as the reverse complement.
TTCCTTGAGACGTCAGAGGAAAAGAAGAATAGAAGGAGGAGGTAGAGAGGAGAGAATTCAAACTTATAGAGAGAGGGAGTCCGAATTGCACATTGAGGAAGAGTGCTAGTCCCTTTAAATAGAAAAATGTGAGAAGGGGGGGAGGAAGAATTTTCGAAAACAAATTAAAAAGATTTTGAAATAATTAAAAGAAATATTGAAAAATTGATTGATGATTTTCGAAAATTAATGTTGAGAAAGTAGTTAAATGATTTTAAAAAAGATTTTGAAATTAGAAATAAAAAAGATATGATTGAAAATTATTTTGAAAAAGATGTGATGGAGAAGATATGATTGAAAATCAAATGAAAAAAAGAAAGTTTTAAAATTAAAGTTGATTACTTGACTAACAAGAAATTAGAAGATATGATTCTAGAATTTAAAATTTGATCCTTTCTTAATAGGCAAGTAACAACTTGAAAATTTTGAATTAAATCATTAATTGTAGCAAGAATTTTCAAAAATAGTAAAAAAAATATAAAATGGAAAGAAATTGATTTTGAAAAGATATGATTTGAAAAAGATTTGATTTTGAAAAATTATGAAAATTTGCAAAAGATTTGAATTAAGAACAAAATCTTACCTCTTGTGCCATCCTGGTGTTAAACACCTAGAATGGTATCCATTCTGGCGTTTAACGCCCAAAATACTACCCTTTTGGGCGTTTAACGCCCAGTCAGGTACCCTGGCTGGCGTTTAAACGCCAGTTTTCCTTCTTCATTGGGCGTTTTGAACGCCCAACTTTTTCTGTGTAATTCCTCTGCTGCATGTTCTGAATCTTCAATTCTCTGTATTAATGACTTGAGAAGACATAATTTTGAAATTTTTTTTTGAGTTTTTTAATGATGAGAAACAACAAAATAAAACTAATCATGGAAAACTAAGATCAAATAAACAAAGCATGCAAGACACCAAACTTAGAAATTTTCATATTAGATACACCAACAGATTGAGAATGCATATGAGAAACAACTAAACACACAAAACAAGAGAATTTAAAGATCAGAGCAAGGAAATCATCAAGAACATCTTGAAGATTAATGAAGAACATAATGCATGTAATTTTTGAAAATTAGAAGAATGCAATTGACACCAAACTTAAAATTAGACACTAGACTCAAACAAGAAACATAAAATATTTTTGATTTTAAGATTTAAAATTTTTTTTTGTGATTTTTCGAAAATTATATGGAAAAGAAAATAAAGAGATTCAAAATTTTTAATAAGAATTCCAGGAATCATGCAATGTTAGTCTAAAACTCCGGTCCAGGAATTAGACATGGCTCACTAGCCAGCCAAACTTTCAGTGATAGCTTCGATCTAAAACACTAGACATGGCCAATGGCTAGCCAAGCTTTAGCAGATCATTACTTTCAATAGCAAAATTGATAGAAATCAATAAGCTCTTGTGATGATAAGTTGAAACCTCGGTCCAAAAGTTTAGACATGGTTTCACAACCAGCCAGACTTCAACAAATCATCATGAAACTCTAGAATTCATTCTTAAAAACTCTGAAGAACAGAATAGAAATTTTTTTTTTGTATTTTTGAAAATTTTTTTCGAAAAAAAAAAGTAAAAAGCTTAAACATAAAATAAAATTACCTAATCTACGCAACAAGATGAACTGTCAGTTGTCCAAACTCAAACAATCCCCGGCAACGGCGCCAAAACTTGGTGCACGAAATTGTGGTCATCAATGGCACCAAAAACTTGGTACGCACAATTGTAATCTCAACTCTTTATCACAACTCCGCACAACTAACCAGCAAGTGCACTGGGTCGTCCAAGTAATAAACCTTACGTGAGTAAGGGTCGATCCCACGGAGATTGTCGGCTTAAACCTCTACTTTCCTATTACCTTCTTCCAATCATTCATACTCCTTTCCATGGCAAGCTTTATATTGGGCATCACCGTTGTCAATGGCTACTTCCCGTCCTCTCAGTTAAAATGGTCCAAATGCGCTGTCACCGCACGGCTAATCATCTGTCAGTTCTCGATCATGTTGGAATAGGATCCATTGATCCTTTTGCGTTTGTCACTACGCCCAACACTCGCGAGTTTGAAGCTCGTCACAGTCATCCCTTCCCAAATCCTGCTCGGAATACCACAGACAAGGTTTAGACTTTCCGGATCTCAGGAATGACCGCCAATTATTCTAGCCTATACCACGAAGGTTCTAATCTTAGATTAGAAACCCAATAGAATATACTCCAGCTGTCGTCCAATGACTACGTTGAACATCATGTAGATCGCTTTGTGGTTGTCAGGCACGCGACCTTGGCTAAGCGAGTAACGAAGATTGGGTGATTGTCACGGGTCACCCCTTCATTCTGACTTAACTGAATTAAGTACGAGAGTATATCTTGGAGAAGAAGTAGGCGTGAATTGAATAGAAAATAGTAGTACTTTGCATTAATTCATGAGGAACGGCAGAGCTCCACACCTTAATCTATGGTGTGTAGAAACTCCACCGTTGAAAATACATAAGAACAAGAAGTCTAGGCATGACCGTGAGGCCAGCCTCAAACGTGAACATATAAGTTCCAAAGATGAAAAGTGTGTAAAGGTCTCTGAAAGTATGTAAAGGTCTCCGAAAGTATAATAGCAAGAGGTCCTATTTATAATACTAGTAGCCTAGGGTTTACAGAAATAAGTAATTAATGCAGAAATCTTCTTCCGGGCCCACTTGGTGTGTGCTTGGGCTGAGCATTGAAGCTTTCACATGTAGAGACTTTTCTTGGAGTTAAACGCCAGCTTTTGTGCCAGTTTGGGCGTTTAACTCCAGCTTTTGTGCCAGTTTGGTCGTTTAACTCCAGCTTTTATGCCAGTTCTGGTGTTTTGACGCCAGAATTTTTATGCTGACTTGGAATGCCAATTTGGGCCATCAAATATCGTGAAAAGTATGGACTATTATATATTGCTGGAAAGCCCAGGATGTCTACTTTCCAACTCAATTAAGAGCGCGCCAATTGGGCTTCTGTAGCTCCAGAAAATTCACTTTGAGTGCAGGGAGGTTAGAATCCAACAGCATCTGCAGTCCTTTTTCAGCCTCTGAATCAGATTTTTGCTTAGGTCCCTCAATTTCAGCCAGAAAATACCTGAAATCACAGAAAAATATACAAACTCATAGTAAAGTCTAGAAATGTGATTTTTATTTAAAAAATGATAAAAATATAATAAAAAATGACTAAAATATATTAAAAACTACCTAAAAATAATGCCAAAAAGCGTATAAATTATCCGCTCATCAGTCCCTTCTAAGTTATTTCTAGTAATTCATTTTATGTGGACCTTGTCAGGTCTCTTTTTATAGATTACTTCTTTATAACTTTTTGTAGCTTTGTCGGGTCGACTTCATCATGTCGGTCCCTTTTAAGTTATTTCTAGTAATCCATTTTATGTGGACCTTGTCAGGTATCTTTTTATGGATTACTTCTTTATAACTTTTTGTAGCTTTGTCGGGTCGACTTCATCATGTCGGTCCCTTTTAAGTTATTTCTAGTAATCCATTTTCAGGGCTAGCCATGCCTCTTTTCTATGGGTTACTTTTTATAACTTTTTGTCGCTTTAATCTAGTCTGACTTCTTTTATGTCAGTCCATTCTAAGTTATTTCTGCTAATCCATTTTTTATTTCAAACCTCGTCAGGCCTCTATTCATGGATCGCTTTTTATAACTTCTTGCATTATTCTGTTTTTGTCGCTTTTCATCTTGCTGATTTTGATCCTCGTTTGGCCGACCTTTGATGAATTCGGTTTTCATCTTCGCCGACCTTATCATGATCGAGCAGTGGGTTTGGTTTTCACTTTTGCCGATCTGTAGCTTTATAATCGGGTGATGAATTTTTGCATTTCAGATTAATGCGTCTTGATAAAGAGGATTTGTAGAAAATCTGAAAAAACTCTATTCAAATAGAAAATATGCAAATATATACATGTGGGTGCTCACCCTTCTTAAATTAGGTAATTTGTAGATCTTGGCTTGGCGCCTCATTAAAAAACCTTCTTTAGGAAAAAGAGTGTACCTTTGTCCTAAGATCTTTTATTATCTTTTAACTATAATACCTTCTTAGGTTGCAGGCATGCCATGACCTTGGTAGCTCTCGCCCCTCAAGTTCGGATACTTTGTAATAGCCCTTTCCCAATACCTCTGTGACTCGGTATGGTCTTTTCCAGTTAGCCGCCAGCTTCCCCTCTCCGGGTCGACTTGTTACGATATTTCGGATTAGAATGAGGTCATTGTTGGCGAAGCTTCGCTGTACTACCTTTGTGGTGGAATGAGGAGTTGTCCGATATGCCCATAAGACTTGTGGGAGCTCTTCAGCCCATGCTCCCTTTCCGTCTTGTAGTCTCCATTTTAATCCAGCCAATATGACTTTATTGGCGACTTCTGCCTGTCCATTAGCCTGGGGATGTTCTACGGAAGTGAATTGGTGTTTTATTTTCAAGTCGGCCACCAATTTTCTAAAGCCTATGTCTGTGAATTGAGTGCCATTATCTGTGATAATGGAGTAAGGAACCCTAAATCTTGTGACAATGTTTCTATATATGAATTTTTTGACTTCTTTGAGCAGTGGCGTTAGCTAGGGGCTCTGCCTCAATCCACTTTGTGAAATAGTCTACCCCTACGATGAGGAACTTGACCTATCCTGATCCTTGGGGGAAGGGCCCAATGAGGTCGAGTTCCCATTTTACAAATGGCCAAGGTGAGGTTACACTGATGAGTTCTTCTGGTGGGGCGATGTGAATATTTGCATGTTTCTGACATGGTGGACATGTCTTTACGAACTCTGTTGCTTCCTTTTGCATAGTCGGCCAATAGAATCTGGCTCGGAGTACTTTTTTGGCGAGAGCTCGTGCTCCGAGATGGTTTCTACAGATGCCACTGTGTACTTCCTCTAAAACTTCCTTGTATTGGAAGTTGGCACACATTTTAATAGTGGCGTTAAAATCCCTCTCTTGTATAGAGTATTGTTTATGATGGTATAGTATTGTGCCTCCCTTTTTAACCTCTTTGCCTCCTTTTTATCTGTAGGGAGTGTTTCTATTTTGAGATAGTTAATTATGGGAGTCATCCATCCTTGATCCATACTTGTTATGGCTAGGACCTTTTCTTCTTCCGAGATTGACGGGTTCTACAGTATTTCTTGGATGAGGCTTCTATTGTTGCCCCCTGGTTTGGTGCTGGCTAGTTTTAAGAGTGCATCAGCTCGAGCATTCTGTTCTCGAGGTACGTGGCGGACCTCATATTCCCCGAGTTGTCCGAGCTGTTTCCTGGTTTTGTCCAAGTACTTTTTCATGGTGGGATCATTGGCTTGGTAGCTCCCTGCTTTTTGTGAGGTGACTACTTGTGAGTCGCTGAAGATGATAAGTTTTTGAGCTCCAACCTCCTTAGCCAGCTCCAAACCAGCTAGTAGTGCCTCATATTCGGCCTGGTTGTTTGAAGCAGGGAACCCGAATTTGAGGGAAAGTTCGATTTGGGTTCCCTGAACGCTTTTTATTATCACGCCTGCGCCACTTCCGATTTTGTTTGAAGAGCCGACTACGTAGAGATTCCATTCTGTGGGAATTCCCAGAGTGTCAGTGTATTCAGCAATGAAGTCGGCCAGATATTGGGACTTGATGGCCGTCTGAGCTTCATATTGTAGGTCGAACTCGGATAGCTCGACTGCCCACTGTAAAATCCTTCTGGCTAAATCTGTTTTCTATAGAATGCCTTTTATGGGCTGGTAAGTATGGACTTTGATCGTGTGAGCTTGAAAATATGGTCGAAGTCGTCGAGAAGTTAGTATGAGAGCGTAGGCGAACTTTTCTATCTTCTGATAGTTTAGTTTGGTCACTTGTAGGGCTTTGCTGATGAAGTAGATGGGCTGCTGCCCATTTTTGTCTTCTCTGACTAGTGCTGAGGCTATTGCTCGATTTCCTACTACGAGGTATAATACAAGTGGTTCTCCCTCCCGTGGTCGAGTTAGAATAGGTGGTTGTCCCAGGAACCGTTTGAAATCCTAGAAGGCCTGCTCGCACTCCGTTGTCCATTCAAACCTCCTTCCCTTCTTTAAAGTGGCGTAGAAGGGGAGAGATCTTATGGCTGATCCGGCTAAAAATTTGGACAAGGCTGCCAGTCTTCCATTGAGTTGCTGTACCTCTTTGACGCAGGCCAGACTTTTATGTCGAGTATTGCTCGACATTTATTTGGGTTTGCCTCAATTCCTCTTTGTGTGAGCATGAAGCCCAAGAACTTGCCAGCTTCTACTGCAAAAGTGCATTTTACTGGATTGAGTCGCATACCGTGCTCTCTTATGGTGTCGAACACTTTGGTGAGGTCAGAAAGTAGCAATTCTTCACTCTGTATTTTTACCAACATGTCATCTACATATACCTCCATGAGTTTCCCAACGTGGTCTGCGAAGACTTTGTTCATTAATCTTTGGTAAGTATCTCCTGCGTTTTTAAGTCCGAATGGCATGACGACATAACAATAGTTTGCTTTTGGGGTTAGGAACAAGGTTTTTTCCTAATCAGGTGGATACATTGGGATTTGATTGTATCCTGAATAAGCATCCATGAAAGAGAGGTACTTGTATCCAGAGGAAGCATCCACTAGAGTGTCGATATTTGGGAGTGGATAGGGATCTTTTGGGCAAGCTTTATTGAGGTCGGTGTAATCAGTGCACATCCGCCATTTCCCATTTGACTTTTTCACCAAGACAACATTGGCTAGCCATAGGGGGTACTTGAATTCTCTTATGAATCCTGCCTCCAGTAGAGCTTGTACCTGTTCTTCCACAGCTTGGGATCTTTTCGGCCCGAGCTTCCTACGCTTCTGCTGTACTGGCCGAGATCCTGGGTATACTGTCAGTTTATGGCACATTAGCTTGGGGTCTATGCCTGACATGTCTGTGGCCCTCCACGCGAAGAGGTCGACATTATCCCTTAGGAACTGTATCAAGGGCCTTTTTACCTCTTCCTTTAGGGTTGCCCCAATATTTGTTGTTCTGTCCAGGGTGTCTCCGATCTGGACTTCTTCGACTTTGCCCTCAGGTTGTGGGCGAAGTTCTTCCTGACCTCGAACTCCCCCGAGTTCAATGGTGTGGATTTCTTCCCATTTGCCTCTGAGGTTCAGACTTTCATTGTAACAGCGTCGTGCTATTTTCTGATCTCCTTTTATCGTACCAATCCCTTCTGGGGTTGGAAATTTCATGCATAGATGTGGAGTTGAGACTACTGCTATGAGCTGATTTAATGTTGCCCGACCTATTAGGGCGTTGTAGGCTGAGCTTATGTCGACTACAATATAATCTATGTTGAGTGTCCTTGACCGGTTTCCTTTTCCAAAGGTTGTGTGTAGTGAGATGTATCCAAGTGGTTGGATTGGAGTGTCTCCTAGTCCAAATAAGTTGTTCGGATATGCTCTGAGCTCTTTTTCCTCTAGGCCGAGTTTGTCGAAGGCGGTTTTAAACAAGATATCAGCCGAGTTTCCTTGGTCCACTAGTGTGTGGTGGAGGTTAGCGTTGGCCAATATGATAGTGATGACCATGGGATCGTCGTGTCCCGAGATGATACCAGTCGCGTCCTCTTTAGTGAAAGTAATAGTAGGCAGGTTGGGTGCCTCTTCTCCTCCCTCGATGTGATATACTTCTTTCAGGTATCTTTTTCGAGATAATTTAGAGATCCCTCATCCTGCAAATCCTCCATATATCATGTGGACATGTCTCTCTGGGGTACGAAGTGGCCGCTCAGTTCGGCCGACTTCTTCGTCTCTTCTTCTTTTTCTGGGCTCATCTGTTTTGCTGGCTAAGTACCGATCTAGTCTCCCCTCTCTCACCAATTTTTCTATGACATTCCTCAAGTTGAAGCACTCGTTGGTGGGATGTCCATAAATTCGATGGTATTCATAATATTCTGTCCGATTTCTGCCTCCTTTTTTGCTTTTAATTGGTCGAGGTGGTGGAACCTTCTCAGTGTGGCATAATTCTCGATAAACTTCCACAAGAGACACCCGAAGGGGGGGGGGTGTAGTTGTGGTATTTCTTAATCTTCTCTCCGTGTTGGTCTTCTTTCTTCTTGGACTCTTTATCCTTATCCCGAGATGAGTAGGAGAATCCGGATTTTGAGGTCTCTCCTATTCGAGAGTTTTCCTCCATGTTGATGTAGTTCTCATCTCGTTCCTGCACTTTATTTAGAGATGTGGGATATCTTTTTCATATGGAGTGACTAAAAGGTCCCTCTCGTAGGCCATTGATGAGGCTTATAATGGCTGCTTCTGTTGGCAGACTTTGTATATCCAAACATGCTTTGTTGAATCTTTCCATATAGTTGCGAAGACTCTCCCGATCTCTTTGCTTGATCCCTAATAGGCTTGGGGCGTGCTTGGTTTTGTCTTTCTGTATGGAGAATCTGGCAAAAAATTTTTTGGCTAGGTCATCGAAACTTGCGATGAATCTCGGGGGCAGACTGTCGAACCATTTAATTGCTGTCTTGGTTAGGATTATTGGGAAGGCTTTGCATCGAATAGCGTCTGATGCGTCGGTGAGATACATTCTGCTTCTGAAATTGCTGAGATGATGGCTCGGATCTGATGTGCCGTCGTATGGGGTTATGCCAGGAGCTTTGAAGTCCTTTGAGACTTTGGCTTTCATAATCTCTTTAGTGAATGGGTCTTGATCTTTGCGGGGGTGATCTTCATGACTGGATTGTGTAGTCTTGGTTTTGAGATCGGCTTCGAGTTTCAAGAGTTTATCCTCCGATTCTCGGCGTCGCCTGGTTTCTCTCTGAAGGTTTCTTTCAGCTTCTCGTTGATGTTCGACCTCTTTTTCGAGTTGTTTGAGGCGATCTTGTTGAGCTCGTAGGGCCTCCATGATTTCTGTGTTTGGAAAATTTTTATTTTTGTTGGGTTGAGAGGTATCCTTAGGTGTGGTGTCCGCATTTTTATGCGGAGTTCTCTCCTCCAATTCGGAGTCATGGTCGTTGTCAAGGTTATCTGCCATGGTGATGGGATGACTTCCAAGTCCCCGAAAATGGTGCCAATGTTCTGAGGGTTACCTGAAACTGTTGGTCGATCACGGATGAGATCTGCTGTGGTGGCCGGAGCTATCGTGTCCGACCTGGTGGAACTGGAGGAGCTGGAGATGCTGCTGATCCTTCATCACCAGAGGGTGGTGGTACCTGCAAGAGACTCCGATACTTAAGTTAGCATGGGCTTTAAGCAGGTTTTTAGTAGAATCAGAGTATGAGTTATACCTGGGTGCTCCAGTGTATTTATAATGTTGTAGAGTGATCTTTTCTGGAGATAAGATAGTTATCTTATCTTATCTTTAAGTGAAGTCATCTTTATCTTTAGGAGAACCGTCCTTATCTTTCTAGGCTTTGGCTGCCTTTAGATTTGGGCCGTGTTCCTTTGTCTGGGTCTTTTTGGGCCTCTGTAGTGATTTGGTCGACCTCTTTTATAAAGAGGTCAGATAATCCTGGTCTGAACAGGTCGGTCGACTTGTCGTCAATCAGCCCGGGTCACACAGCTCGGATCCGGGCATGAACAAAGAGCTAGAGAGAAGATTAAAAGAATTCTTAGAGTCCCACAGAACCCGATCCCGCAATCGTACGGTAAAGGAGCGTTCCCGAGGTAGAGAAAGGGTGAGTCCAGAAAGGTCCCGAGATCACCGACGTGAAGATGGGGTCGGCTAAAACGGAGGAAATCCTCTCGACATCAAGATCCATATGATGACCACAAAAGATGAAGAAGGTCCAACTCCCAATCCCAATCAACTCAGTCCAGAAGGAAACGGACTTTGGACAGAAGTCCAAGCCCTATGCATTATATGGATTCTAGGGAGCATGTAATCATGGGACAAACTCCCTTTGCCTCACATGTTCTACAGGTCCGATTATTCAAATACTTTGATAAACCAACCGATTTGAAATATGAAGAAAAGTCAGACTCTCAGGAACATATAGATGCTTTTGAAGCATGAATAAACCTAAAGGGAGTAGGAGATGCTATAAGATATAAAGCATTCCCAATAACTCTTTCTGGGCCGGCAAGGGTGTGGTTCAACACATTGTCCTCTGGCTCCATCTCCTCATTTCATGGCATCAAGGTCAAGTTTCTTGCTCACTTTACCACTAGGCGTACTCAGGCTAAACACCAATTTCACTACTCGGAGTAGAACAAAGGGTTGGGAAAAGCATAAGAGATTATCTTGACAGGTTCAACAAAGCACTCTTAGAAGTGAACACCAGAACACCAAAGGTCATATGTCTTTGCCTTATCGCCGGTTTGCTCGAAGGAGACTTCTGTAGGCACCTCACATCTAAAGATGTGAAGTTTATGGAGAAAATCCATTAGATTGCTCTAGAATATATGAAGGACGAAGACATCTCAAGTGTAGTTTTGACAAAGTGAAAAAACTCAGCTCCCTCACCTAATAAGGCCGGGACCTCGGGATAAAGTACTCTAAAGACAATGGTTCCTAGAATGGGAAAATTTTCTTCATACATACCGCTCGTGGCATCACTAGCGGAGGTTTACCAACAAGTGTCACATCGTGGCATCTACCCAAAGCTAGGCAAATTTGACCAAGGGCATCTTTAAATAAATCTCAATATTGTGATGACCATAAGTCCTATGGTCATAGGATAGAAGATTATGTAGATATGAAGGATGCCTTAGAGTAGGCTATCCAGGATGGAAAGCTTCCAGAGATTGTCTAGCATGTTAAGCCACCCCAATGACAAAATGATTATGAATATCAGGAGGCGAGGAATCCTCAAAATTCTAAAACTACAAAAAGTCAGGAAGTCACTGCACAAGTGTTTGTGAATGTGGTGGTACGAAAGAATGAGTTGTAAAAAACTAAAAACGCAATTAAGAAAGATGTCAAGTCCACAAGTAGTTCCAACGTTTTCAAGATACAGAGCTTCCCAACCATTCAATTCAATGCAGAAGATTACCAATATACCACGATGGAGGATGATGAGCCTTTGGTGATCACAACTAGGTTATGAAATGGAATCGCAAAAAGAATATTGATATATATTAGAGCAGATTCCAATTTACTATTTAGGAATGCATTTAATGCCCTAGGGCTCAAGGATCACCATCTCAAGCCACACCTACCTGGAGTGATGGGATTGGGAGATTATTATATCAAACCTGACGGAGCTATCAACTTCCTCTTCACGGTGGGAGAAGGATCGGAAGCTTGGGTGGTACAAGAAGAGTTTGTAGTTTGAAGGATTCAACGGCCCATAATGTTATCCTTGGACGAAAAATGCTGAATGACCTTTGCGCTTTCGTTTTAACCAAGTTTTCCATCATGAAGTATATGACGGCAGAAGGATGGGTAGCCACAATTCAAGGAGATCGAATATTTGCTATCAAGTGCAATACAGCAAGTCTGGGCCTAAGAGATAAGGCCCAGAAGTCCACAGGGGTATTCTTACTGGATTTGGACTCTCGAGTTCAGGAGAAGCCGAGGCTGCAGACTGACGATAATCTGGAAAGATCCAAATTGGATTGGAGGCGGAGAAATATACATTCATCAACAAAGACTTACTTTACCCGCTGAAGTCGGAACTTCAAGATCTCTTGAAAGGTAACATATCTATTTGCCAGGGAACCATCCGACATGCCCGGGATTGACCCCGCGTTCATGTCCCATCAACTTGCCATCGATCCCTCGTATAAACCGGTCGCTCAACGACATCGTAAGATGTCCCAAGATCAGGGTGACGAGGTTAAGAGGCAAGGGCAAGGGTTATTTGTAATACCCTACCACACTAAACTTTACGCTTAAGTCGTAAAACAGAGGTGGTGTGGTATTACGACCTCTAAAATAAAATGAGTACATATAATAGCAGAAGAATTATAATATGCTAGGAGCCTTGAAGAATAGAGGAAACAAAAATCGCGAAATAAAAGAGCAACGCTCAAGGAACGAGTTAACTTGCGTGCTAAGAAAACCATAACTATTAAACATAAGATAACAGAAGTGGGAATAGAGTGCCAAAGATACAAAATAACAAGCTCCTAACTCAGCCTGCGAAGTCAAGACTGGCCGGAGAATATTTACATATATATACATACATATCCAAAACCCAAAAGTACATATACACAATCCTGCCTCTCCATAAACCTCTAGGAGGATCAAAAGAACAAGTTATGCAGAGAGAAAACTAAGTACATATATATACATCATAGCATGACAAAATAACCCTGTAACCACTCTGCTTCAAGAGTCCAGATGCCTAACGAGATGCCTCTCGACCTGCATCTGAAAAATAACAACATAGTATGGAATGAGAACCGGAGGTTCTCAGTATGGTAAAGGTGCCACACACATAATATATAAGGTCCTGGGAATGCCAGAGGCAATCCTAGAACGCCGACACTCAGATTATAGAGCTTAAAGTATTAAATAGAAGCCATAAAAGGTGGTTCTCTAAAAATATTTAATCCTAACTCAACTTAACCTTAAATCTAAATCCATACTGCCATTCTTCCATACCTCCAACTCCTTCATGCATTTTCACAGACAAATAGACAGATAAGGCAAACACAAGAAGGTTACAACTACTGCAGGTAACAAATACACATTTAGCATGGCAAATACAGATAGGCACACCCAATTAAAGCACAAGCAAGTAATTCAAGTAATATGCATATGATGCATGCCTGTCCTATGGCTGATGAGGCTCATCTGTCGGTTATCCAGCCAACCCGACAAGTCTGAATTGTCCTTAGACGGTCCTCCGACGTGCATCCCCAAGAGTCTATGCATAGCTTTTTTTTAAGTAATCAATATTGCTCAATGGGGGTAACATTTCCGGGAATTTATATAGTGCCCGGTCACACTTACGTCGTAGGGTCAACAGAGTATCGAGTTTTCAACCTGGTACACATGGTGGCAAGCCACGGCACTTTATCCAGGGAATCTCTGATGTGGCGGAAATTGGGGAGTTAAGAATTTATTATAAGAGATGCGTTGCAAGTAAAGTTCTTAACAAACCAGAAATCCACTTATCAATTTAGAAGGGTTGTCACAAAGTTAAAATTAAAATACTGGGAGTATGAGTCCCAGGTCGTCTCCCAACGAGTTGCAGAGAGATGTGCTATTTTATTAATCAGATGTTTTCAAAAATGGTTTGAGTTGAATAACAGGAAATTAAATTGGAGAGTTTATGTAATTTTAAATAAAAGCCTTGGCTGGGAGTAGATTAGTTGGAAGCCCTATTCTTGTTGGAGTATTCTCAAGATTAATTGGTAATTGAGGGTTGTTCTGTTTAGTTATCCCTTACTAGGTAAGGAAAAGTCAAACAAGTTGGAAAGCTATTTCTATTCACAAGTCCCAATTCGCTTACTTGGAAGGATTGGTGTCAGTGACTAGAGAGCAATCCAACAATAAACCCAATTACAATTTTTCTTTTAAGCATTCCAACTCAAGATCTTCCTTTCAATCAACTCCCATCCAAGTTATGGAACTACTCGCTCATTGTAAATGTAGAATTCATAACATAGGAAAAGGAAATATAGAAAGACATGATAAATAATAATCAAAGGAATCAATTAGAAATAAAAATAGTTCTTGTATTAATAAATTCTAAAAATAATCCAATAATAATTCTGAGTAAACAAAGGACATGGAAGAGTAAGAGACAGGTAAAGAAAACAAACTAGAATGACAAAGTCTTGCTGAGGTAATAACTCTTCTCAATATCCCAATGCGAAAAGCAATAATAATAAAATCCTAAGAACTATGAATGTGTAGAGAGAAAACCTAGAGGAGGAGTAAAACTAGATCTAAAACTAAGATTGTGTGGAATGAATGTCCTCTTTCGGTTTCTGCATGTTCCTTGGCTCTAGTCTGCTTTTCTGGGCCGAAAACTGGGTCAAAGTAGGGCCCAAAATCGCCCCCAGCGAATTCTGCAGATTCTGCAGATCGCGCATGTCACGCGATCATGTCATTCATGCGGACGCGTCATTCAGCGTTTTGCCTTTCCACGCGTGCGCGTCGTCCACGCCTCCGCGTCACTTGTGCAGTTCCTATCCGCGCGGTCGCGTGAGCCATGCGTCCGCGTCACTGCGATTTCCTTTATGTCGCGCGGTCGCGTGAGCCATGCGTCCGCGTCACTTCTCGCTGGTCATCTCCTCAATTTCTTGTGTTCCTTCTATTTTTGCAAGCTTCCTTTCCAATCTCCAAGTCATTCATGCCCTATAAAGCCTGAAACACTTAACACACAGATCACGACATCTAATGGAATGAAGGAGAATTAAAATACGTAATTAAAAGTCTCTAGGAAGTAAATATTCAATCATGTAATAATTTTAGGAAGGAAATATAAATGCATGCCAATCATATGAATAAGTGGGTAAAGAATTGATAAAACCATACAATTAAGCACAATATAAACCATAAAATAGTGGTTTATCAACCTCCCCACACTTAAACATTAGCATGTCCTCATGCTTAGTTGAAGGAGATAAAACAAATGAGTAGGAACATGTAAAACTCATGTAATGCAATGCAACCTATATATATGAATGCAACTATATGATTCTTGTCCACTTGGTCAAAAGTAAATAGGTTCTTCAAGACAATCACAAATCAAACTCCACTAATTCAATTCTTATACAGTAAGAACAGATAAAAATGCAAGAAGGTAGCTCCTGAAAGCAGGGAACATAGAATTTAAGCATTGAACCCTCACTGATGATGTATGTATACTCTAATCTCTCTAGTGTATAGGGCAATCACTCTATCCTTCTCTAATCATACTTTCTAATTTTTGTTCTTCTCCTAACCAATCAACAACATTTAATATACCTATGCAAACATCATAAGGTCTTTTCAAGGTTGTAATGGGGCCAAGGTAAGGGTAAGGATACATATATGGTTAAGTAAGCTTGTAAATTGAATCTTTAATTAACCTAAGCTTTAACCCATACATATGTACATTCTATATAACTCAAATTTCATACCTAGCTACCCAAAATTTCTCTTTCACATTCCATACTCATGTATCAACTTTTTATTTTAACTTTATCATACATGCATTGATCCTTGAATTCTTAACTTAACATTGGGGTAATTTTGTCCCCTTATTCATTTATTGAAAATTTTATTTTAATTTAATTTAATTTTATTTTATATTTTTTATTTTTTTTTTGAATATAAATATGGAAATAAACATAGCTTATCAATGCACATAGATTTTTTTTATTCTTATATTTCACATGAGTAGGTACCCAAATTTCCATTATATTATCATGACACATTGCCTTATTATCTTTTGTTCCCACAATTTTCCATACTTAATTAACACACACAATTCTATCTTAAGCTAACCAAAGGCTCAATTGAAAGTGGCTAACAAAGGTAATTGAAAGGGTAGGCTTGATTTGGATAAGTGAGCTTAAACAAGTAATGGCCTCAATCATATGCAAACATATAAATATATTAAACATTGGACATATAGGATGAAACAAAATGTAGATTACAATCATAGAGAAGTAAACACACAAGAATAAAATAATTATGGTTAAATAATGTAACCATGTAAATAAGCTCAAAATCTCACAGGTTGTGTGTTCTTTAGCTCAAAAACCATGTTCTATATACAACTTCAAGCAAATTTAACATACAAGTTTTGATAAAAATTAGTGAAATTTTATTCTCAAAATAGGGTCAGGGTCTTAGAAGAAACTTATTGTCTTTTCAATCAAGTAGAACATGCATGCAACTAATCTATTACTATGTAATTTATCCTATTCTACAAAAGAAAAACTAACTAAATATCCTATTTTATTGGTGTTAGGAAAGAGAAATTACCTCCGGAAGTCAGGTACTGACCGACCTTCCCACACTTAAGGCTTTGCACCGTCCTCGGTGCCATCTGTCAGGAACAGGCGTGGGCTGGTAGCAGTATCTCCACAGTCGGGACCATCATGGCTCCATGTGCTGGTAAAGGAAGTGGAGTCCGGGGTGTCTGAGTTCTTGAATTTTCCCATAATCAGCTCCTTAAGGTATGTGAATCGGTGCTTGTTACGGTGCTCTCTTAGCTTAGCTTTCTGTTCCTGCCGATCCAACTTTTCAAGTATCTGATGGAGCAGTTGGGTTGTTGTAGGTGCTTGTGGTGCGGAAGGAGGGAGCTCTTCAGCCGGTTCAGGAGGCTGGCTAGTAGGGGCTGCTGGAAGTCTAATATATTTCCCGTTAGGGACGTACTGATCATCCCGTGGAAGCATGGCTTTGGTGTCCCCAGCTCTGTAGGAGACCCTGGCTGCTGAGACGAGATCTGAGACCAAGGCGGGAAAAGGTAAGTTGCCCGCAATCTGTACATGTCCCATGGCATTCCGGATGTGTCTTGGTAAGTTCAGAGGCTGGTTTGTAAGGATGCACCATAGTAGAACGGCCATGTCTGCAGTGAAGGAGGATTCGTGAGTGCTCGGAAAGATGTAATGGGACATGATCTGTGCCCATACGCGAGCCTCCAAGGTAAGTGCTGAAGCCGATATTCCCTTAGGACGGGAACGGTGGTATCCGTAGATCCATCTGCTGCCAGGTAGTGCGATAACTCTGAGAACAGCGTCCCAGTCAAATTGGTACATCTGGCGCTTGAGTGAGGCTTCTTGAAAGGCGTCCAATCCTTCTGGAGCAGGGGGAAGATCTAGATCTTGTTGAATGGCCTCTTCTGTAATGGGGACTTGCTTCTGACGTACATAGACAGACTGCAGGGTTGGCAGGTGGAAATTAGAGTAGAACTCAACAACCCAAGAAAGATTAACCTGCCTTGGCTGTCTCTGGAGGAAACCCCATTGTCTTCGTGCAATTTGCGGCTCAACAAAGGTAGTAATATTGGGCGGGAGGATAAGAAGGTATTCGTTGTTGTAACTCCTTTCTGCCAGGATGGGGAACATCTGCTCACAGTAGCGATTGGTAAATCGTGCAGTGTCCTTTGCTGGGAAGGCTTTCTCTTTTTCATCAAACTTTATAATCCTCTTAATTCTTTTTGTTGAGGGCTTGACTGCAGTTGAAGAGGGTTCTGTCACTAGTGCTCTTTTTGTTCCTCTCCTTGCTGTTGATTTGGGAGTAGCTTTCTCTTTTCCTTTCTTGGTGGCCATCCTGAAAAGGAAAAAAGGAAGTAATATGAATTCAAAGGGACAGAGCAAGGAAGAGGATGGTGTAAGTGATAATCAATGCACGGTAAAGAGGATGTCGTTAACACATGGTCATGACTACATGTGAAAAGTTTACCAATGGAAATACAGCAAGTGCATGTGATGACAATTAAATGCAAGGTGTTTATTGGCATGCAGGCAAAGGTATGAGTAGCATAGATCAAGCATTTAATATGTTAAATATGTTATCACTCGTAACAAACTAACCATCATGTTTGTATTGACAATTAAATTAAATTAATAAAATAGTAAAGGAAATTTATGAAAAGCAAGCATTGAATAGTAGAATAGAATAATGTAGAAAATGCATAATGCATTATGAGTTTTTTCACAAACATGTAGCATGCATGATGAATAAACTATTGAAAATAATAATTTGAACATGCAAGCAACCCTTTAAAAAGTAATATATAATTGCCAAATAATTTTACAACAATCCACAAGCATATAATGAGAAATAATGACTCAATTAAATTTCTAACACCAATGAAAAGAAAAGGAAAGAAAAAGAAAAAGAAAATATGGATAATGAAAGTAAAAAGAAAAGAAAAGAAGAAAAATTAAGAAGAAGAATAGAAAAGTAAGAAGAGAAGGGAAAAGAAAAACCTTGTAAATGGTGGTGAGAAAGTAGAAAGTGAGAAAGAAGGAAGAAGGAAGAAGGAAGAAGGAGGAAATAAGGAAGGAAAAGAAAAAGTAGGATTTGAAGGGAGAAAGATAAGATATTTTGGCACATTAGGTTAAGCTGTGCGGCGCAGGCGACGCGGACGCGTGGGTGACGCGGTCGCACGACTTGTGCTTATTCGGATTGACGTGGTCGCGTCGGTCACGCGGTCGCGTGACATGTTTTGTGCTACTGGCGCGAAGGCAGCCTCGCGCTCGCACAACTCTCTGTTCAAAATCTTATTTTGCCAAATTTTGGGTGACACGGTCGCGTGGTCGACGCGATCGCGTGAGTGGCCAATATTGGAATATGACGCGGATGCGTGAGCCATGCGTCCGCGTGGTAAGGCTGTGCGTCTAGCGCTAGTCCAGCACCACTCCAGCATAACTTTCGGGTATGCACCCTTTTTACGTCGATTTTCATGTCACGCAGCCGCGTGGGTGACGCGGTCTCGTGGGAGGCCAGTGTTCGCACATGATGCGGACGCGTCAGTGACGCGGTCGCGTGGGGTGATTTCTGCCAAAGGCACGCCTCCAGCCACGCTTCTGCGTGACTTTCTGTTCGCTTTCTTATTCTTTCTGAGCCACCTGCGACGCGGACGCATCATTGATGCAGTCGCGTCGCGTGAAATTTTTTTTTTAAATATAAAAATATGCAAATGCAGATGCAAGCTATATGTGCGAATAAGGAGAAGAGTTATGAAAAAAGAAAACTACGAATAAAGAAAAGAACGATCATACCATGGTGGGTTGTCTCCCACCTAGCACTTTGCTTTAACGTCCGTAAGTTGGACGCTCCACTAGCTCAGTCTTCGGCTATGTGTGGGTCCTCCAAGAGGAAGATCTCGAGCTCTTTGTTTTCCTTCAACTTCATGCCATGGTACAGCTTTAAACGATGTCCATTAACTTTGATGAGTTCAAAGCTTGAAGGATGACTTAGGTAAAAAACTCCGTATTGCTCGGCCTTCTCTACTCTGTATGGACCTTCCCATCTTGATCTCAACTTGCCTGGCATGAGCCTCAGTCGAGATTTGTAAAGGAGGACTAAGTCCCCAGGTTGGAACTCTCTCCTCTTGATGTGCTGATCATGTACAGCCTTCATATTCTCCTTGTACAGCCTTGAGTTCTCATAAGCTTCCAGGCGAAGGCTTTCTAATTCTTGCAGTTGCAACTTCCTCTCAGCTCCGGCTGTTTCAAATCCCATATTGCATTCCTTTACTGCCCAAAAGGCTTTGTGCTCTACTTCAACTGGGAGATGGCAGGCTTTTTCATAAACTAAGCGAAAAGGACTCATCCCAATGGGTGTCTTGTATGCTGTTCTGTATGCCCAAAGTGCATCTTGTAGCCTGATGCTCCAGTCTCTCCTATGAGGTTTGACTATCTTTTGCAAGATGCGCTTTATCTCTCTGTTTGACACTTCGGCTTGCCCATTAGTATGAGGATGGTAGGCGATTGCAACTTTATGAATTATCCCATGCTTTTTCATTAATCCTGTTAGTCTCCTGTTACAGAAATGGGTGCCTTGATCGCTCACGATTGCTCGTGGTAATCCAAAGCGACAAATGATATGGTTTCTAACAAAAGAAACAACAGCGTTAGCATCATCAGTGTGGGTAGGAATTGCTTCCACCCATTTGGAAACGTAATCCACAGCTAACAATATATAAAAATAACCATTAGAATTTGGGAATGGACCCATGAAGTCAATGCCCCAAACATCAAAAATTTCACAGAAAAACATAATCTGTTGAGGCATCTCATCCCTCTTGGATATATTATCAAATTTTTGGCATGGGAAACAAGATTTACAAAATTCAGCAGTGTCTCTAAAAAGAGTAGGCCACCAGAATCCACAGTCTAAGATTTTTCTAGCTGTTCTTTGAGGGCCAAAATATCCTCCACTCTCAGATGAGTGGCAGGCCTCTAAGATAGACTGGAATTCTGATTGAGGCACACACCGTCTAATTACCTGGTCAGCACCACATCTCCATAAATATGGGTCATCCCATATATAATATTTAGACTCGCTTTTCAGCTTGTCTCTTTGATGCTTAGTAAAGTTTGGAGGAAAGGTGCGACCAACTAGATAATTAGCTACAGGTGCATACCAAGGGACTACCTCAGATACTGCTTGCAGGTTATCAAATGGGAAATTATCAGCTATAGGAGTGGAGTCATCCTTAATGTGCTCAAGGCGACTCAAGTGGTCTGCCACTAGATTCTGGTTACCACTCCTATCCTTTATTTCTAAATCAAATTCTTGTAGTAGCAGTATCCAACGTATAAGCATTGGTTTGGATTCCTTTTTAGCTAATAAATACTTTAGAGCTGCGTGGTCTGAGTACACTACTACTTTCGTACCAAGTAAATAGGCTCAAAATTTATCCAGAGCAAAAACAATAGCAAGAAGCTCTTTCTCATTAGTAGTGTAATTAGACTGAGCGGCGTCTAAGGTCTTAGACGCGTAAGCAATGACGAAAGGATCCTTACCTTCACGATGAGCCAGTGCTGCTCCTACTGCATGGTTGGACGCATCGCACATTATTTCAAATGGCTGGCTCCAGTCTGATCCTCTCACAATTGGAGCTTGAGTCAGGGCAGTCTTCATCTTATCAAACGCTTGTTTGCAATCCTCACTGAACTCGAACTCAATATCTTTCTGCAGTAGTCTAGATAAGAGAAGTGCTACCTTACTAAAGTCCTTAATGAATCTCCGGTAAAAACCTGCATGGCCAAGAAACGAACGGACTTCCCTCACAGAGGAGGGGTAAGGTAAACTAGAAATAGCATCCACCTTTGCTGGATCTACAGAAATGCCAGTATTAGATACAACATGTCCTAGTACAATCCCTTGTTTAACCATAAAGTGACATTTTTCAAAATTCAATACAAGGTTTGTACTGACACATCTATCTAACACTCTAGATAAACTATCCAAAAGTCATCCATAAAAACCTCCATACAGTCCTCAATAAGATCAGAGAAAAGACTCATCATGCACCTTTGGAAAGTAGCTGGTGCATTGCACAAGCCAAAGGGCATTCTCTTATAAGCATAAGTCCCAAAAGGACATGTAAAAGTAGTCTTTTCCTGATCTTCAGGAGCTATATGAATCTGGAAATAACCTGTGTAACCATCTAGAAAGCAATAATGTGATTTACCTGACAAGCGATCCAGCATTTGATCGATGAATGGAAGAGGATAGTGATCCTTACGAGTGGCTTGGTTGAGACACCTGTAATCAATGCAGACTCTCCAGGCGTTCTGTACTCTGGTTGTCATGAGCTCTCCATGCTCATTCTTCACTGTAGTGACTCCAGACTTCTTGGGCACCACTTGTACTGGGCTCACCCATTCACTGTCTGAGATGGGATAGATGATATCTGCCTCCAGTAGTCTGGTCACTTCCTTCTTGACAACCTCTAAGATAGTGGGGTTCAGTCTTCTCTGGGTTGACGGACAGGTCTTGCCCCCTCTTCTAAAAATATTCTGTGCTCACAAACTTGAGGGTTGATGCCTACTATGTCTGCCAAACTCCAACCAATTGCCTTCTTGTGCCTCCTCAGCACACCAAGTAGCTGCTCTTCTTGTTGAGAAGTGAGTTCCCTTGCAATGATAACTGGAAACTTCTGCTTGTCCTCAAGGTAAGCATATTTGAGGTGTAGAGGGAGGGTTTCAATTCTAACTTCTGCTCATGGTCAGGCTTTGGGTTGTCTGGAGTTGGTAACAATGGTAAAGCATTGTTATTGTCCTCAGAAAGTGTCCCCATACTCGGACCTTGTCCTATGTACTTCTCTTCAAATTCTTCCTGGTGAATTTCAGCCACGGTTTCATCTATGATGTCACACCGGAGGATAGAATGATCCTCCGAAGGATGCTTCATAGCTCCATTCAGATTGAAGATTACTACTCGGCCATCTATTTCAAAAGAGTATGTTCCTGAAAAAGCATCCAATTTGAACTTTGAGGTCTTCAGGAATGGTCTTCCGAGTAGGATTGATGATGGCTTCTCTGAGTCATTTTGGGGCATCTCCAGGATATAAAAATCAATGGGGAAGGTGAGTCCCTTAATGCTCATTAATACATCTTCAGCAACTCCAACCACTGTAATAATGCTTTTATCTGCTAACACAAAACGAGCTGCCGACCTTTTTAAGGGAGGGAGCCTTAAATTGTCATATATAGACAAAGGCATTATACTAACACATGCTCCTAAATCACACATGCAGTCAGAAAATATCACACCGCCAATAATACAATTAACCATACATGGACCTGGATCACTACACTTCTCAGGTATACCTCCCATTAAAGCAGATATAGAACTACCTAAAGGAATAGTTTCTAATTCATTAATTTTGTCTTTGTGTATATATAAATCTTTTAGAAACTTTGTGTATTTAGGTACCTGCTGAATAACATCAAAAAGGGGAACAGTTACCTCAACCTTTTTGAATATTTCTACCATTTTGGGATCAGGTTCC
Organism: Arachis hypogaea; assembly: GCF_003086295.3. Classification (NCBI taxonomy): domain Eukaryota; kingdom Viridiplantae; phylum Streptophyta; class Magnoliopsida; order Fabales; family Fabaceae; genus Arachis; species Arachis hypogaea. The sequence continues at coordinate 25,474,969 of NC_092051.1, read as the reverse complement.
AACTGCTTCCTGGGCTTCCTTGCAAGTTGTGGAAATGGAATAGGAATGGTGTTTTCTGCAGTGTCTGCGCCCTTTTGTGCTTCTTCCTATGATTGAACTTCTTCTTCTTCAGCCATGTCCTGTATGTCCTTTTCCTCTTCAACATCTTCTACTTCCACTACCTCTTCAGCTGAGGCGTGTTCTGGTGGGTTTGGCTCCTCCTGATTCCTCTCTTGCAGTGTAGTTCCGGACCTTAGGGTGATGGCATTGATGCCACCCTTCGGATTGGGCAAGGGTTGAGAAGGAATTCCACTGGAGTTTGCCTGTTGAGTGTTTGAAGTATTGGGTGGTGCCAGCTGAGAGATGAGAGCTTGTATGGCGGATGCTAGGCCATTAAGTGAACTTTCCATGTTCCTTTGTCCTTGTGCAATGGATTGAATGGCCTCTTCACTTGGAGAGGAATTAGATTGAGTGATCTGCAGAACTTGTTGCTGGTTGTGTTGTGGTCCTTGGGACTGCCTCAGGTGAGGTGCTCTGTAAGGCTGGTTCTGGTTCTGCTACCTGTTGTTGTTATTATTCCACCTCTGATATCCTTGATTGTCTCTGCCTCCTCTATTATTGTTGTCCCTCCAATTCTGGTTAGAATTATCCCTCCAACCTTGGTTGGAATTGTCCTGCCATCCATGGTTGTAACTGCCACCTTGATTGTACCCTTAGTTGGTGCGGTTATAGAAGTTATGAGTGGCTGCCACGGTGTTGTCTTCCTATTGGAGCTGCGGGCATTCATCAGTATAATGGATGTAATCAGCACAGATTCCGCACACTCTCTGTGGGACTAGCTGTTGGCTTTGATGCGCTTGTTGTTGACTCAACTGCATCTGCTTCAGTAAGGTGGTCATTTCACTTATACTCTGAGCCAGAGCAGTAGTCTCCTTGCTAGAAGATACCTCTACAACAGCTTTTGACCGACCTTGTTTCTGCCTGTGATTCCTTGTAGATTCAGCTAAGTCGCTGATCAATTGCCATGCCTCATCAGTGGTCTTGTACTTTTTCATAGACCCATTGCTAGCACTTTCCAATGTAGTCTTATCTTGGGGCCTCATGCCCTGTGTTACGTAGCCGAGCAACACTATCTTGTCAATCATATAGTGGGGGCATGCTTCCAGAAGGTTGTTGAAGTGCTCCCAGTATTCATAGAGAGTCTCGGATTCATCCTGAACAATCATGGAAATGTCTTTCTTCAGTTTATCAGTAACTTCAGCTAGAAAGAATTTTTCTAAAAATTCCCTTCTGAGTGTATCCCAGCCGGATACAGTTGCTGCGGGTTGAGTGTAGTACCACTCTCTCACCTTTTTCTCAAGAGAGAATGGGAAGGCTTTCAGCAAAATAGAAGTTTCATCCGCACCATCGTGCCTGACAGTAGAACAGGCTGCTTGGAAGTCTCTAAGGTGCTTGATAGGCTCTTGAGCAGGCAAGCCATGAAACTTGGGCATCAAGTTTAGCAGTGCAGTCTTTATTTCAAAGTCTGTAGCCACTGCTGGGTGATGCACTTGAAACGGTTGCATTGAAAAATCAGGGACTCCAGCCACCTGGATAGTAATTCTCCTAGGTGCTGCCATGTCACCTGCACGTAAATCAACCGAATCAGCAGAAAGGGAGCCTGTTTCTTCCTCAAGTGACGTTTCAGATCCGCCCTCAGAGAGGACTAACCGACGCCGAGCTTGCCTTATTCGTGAAATAGTTTTTTCAATCTCAGGATCGAATACTGGCAAGCTTGGATCAAGAAGTGAATGCGTCATTTAACGAAAGAAACATGAAGCTCATAGTAGCAAAATAAAATAAAATACAAATAAATAAATTACAATTAATAACTTTAGCACTCTATTGCAACTCCCCGGCAACGGCGCCAAAAATTGACGTGGCAGAAATTGGCGAGTTAAGAATTTATTATAAGAGATGCGTTGCAAGTACAGTTCTTAACCAACCAGAAATTCGCTTATCAATTTAGAAGGGTTGTCACAAAGTTAAAATTAAAATACTGGGAGTATGAGTCCCAGGTCGTCTCCCAACGAGTTGCAGAGAGATGTGCTATTTTATTAATCAGATGTTTTCAAAAATGGTTTGAGTTGAATAACAGGAAATTAAATTGGAGAGTTTATGTAATTTTAAATAAAAGCCTTGGCTGGGAGTAGATTAGTTGGAAGCCATATTCTTATTGGAGTATTCTCAAGATTAATTGATAATTGAGGGTTGTTCTGTTTAGTTATCCCTTACTAGGTAAGGGAAAGTCAAACAAGTTGGAAAGCTATTTCTATTCACAGGTTCCAATCCGCTTACTTAGAAGGATTGGTGTCAGTGACTAGAGAGCAATCCAACAATAAACCCAATTACAATTTTTCTTTTAAGCATTCCAACTCAAGGTCTTCCTTTCAATCAACTCCCATCCAAGTTATGGAACTACTCGCTCATTGTAAATGTAGAATTCATAACATAGGAAAAGGAAATATAGAAAGACATGATAAATAATAATCAAAGGAATCAATTAGAAACAAAAATAGTTCTTGTATTAATAAATTCTAAAAATAATCCAATAATAATTCTGAGTAAACAAAGGACATGGAAGAGTAAGAGACAGGTAAAGAAAACAAACTAGAATGACAAAGTCTTGCTGAGGTAATAACTCTTCTCAATATCCCAATGCGAAAAGCAATAATAATAAAATCCTAAGAACTATGAATGTGTAGAGAGAAAACCTAGAGGAGGAGTAAAACTAGATCTAAAACTAAGATTGTGTGGAATGAATGTCCTATTTCAGTTTCTGCATGTTCCTTGGCTCTAGTCTGCTTTTCTGGGCCGAAAACTGGGTCAAAGTAGGACCCAAAATCGCCCCCAGTGAATTCTGCAGATTCTGCAGATCGCGCACGTCACGCGATCGCGTCATTCATGCGGACGCGTCATTCGGCGTTTTGCCTTGCCACGCGTGCGCGTCGTCCACGCCTCCGCGTCACTTGTGCAGTTCCAATCCGCGCGGTTGCATGAGCCAAGCGTCCACGTCACTTCTCGCTGGTTATCTCCTCAATTTCTTGTGTTCCTTCCATTTTTGCAAGCTTCCTTTCCAATCTCCAAGTCATTCATGCCCTATAAAGCCTGAAACACTTAACACACAGATCACGGCATCTAATAGAATGAAGGAGAATTAAAATACGTAATTAAAAGTCTCTAGGAAGTAAATATTCAATCATGTAATAATTTTAGGAAGGAAATATAAATGCATGCCAATCATATGAATAAGTGGGTAAAGAATTGATAAAACCATACAATTAAGCACAATATAAACCATAAAATAGTGGTTTATCAATCTCGTATCTCAGATTATTCAAATTCATAAGCCATTTAAATAATTCAATTATAATTCATCAACATCCACATCATTCTCAATCGCATCTCATTCATCATTATACGTCAATCATATTCAATCCTTATCCTTCATTATCACACCTCCCATTCCGTCCATCAATAGTTCCAATTCAAAACATAATTCATTCTTTTTTAAATGAATCAAACTTAAAACATGCTCATTTTCTTAATAACTCTAAATCAAACCATATAACCTTTGAATCTAAATCTTTTTAGATAATCATATAAACAAAATCTCTAATTTTTATAAAATTTCGGCAGCATCTCCTCTAAAACTCGGACTTTGCCACCCTTTTCGGGTCCAAACCTGCTTTCTTTTCAATTCAACATACCCTTCCTCATCGTCATAACAATCACCACAATAAATCTACCTCAGATAAACAATTATACTCATACAATATTCAAATCCAACAACCCAAAATTCAACTAAGAATCATAGTTCACAAATCCTAGGTTTTTAACACAAAATACCTCATTATCACAACAACCTCCACAATAGTTATACCTCAAATCAATGATTCACCAAATCATTAGTTAATCAACAAGCACCAAACCAACCATGTTCATCAACAATAACATTCAACCATAATTCTCTCCAAATTAACATAACAACATTTACCATCCAAAATTAATAACTAATTATCCAATAAACTTCAACCAAATATATATTCATCGACAAATTACTAAACATTAAACATACACCTGCATTCCAACTTATCCTATGGTCAATTAGCCTAAGTTTTCACAGAACATTATATATTAAATGCAAGAAACCTAAACCATACCTTGGCCGATTTTCACGTAACGACGAAAGCTATTTATTCAAAACCAAGACAGCCCCTCAAAACTCAACTAATCCGCTTCCTCCAAGTTCCAGTATTCACAATTTCAAGCTCCAATTATTTATTCTCAACCTAATACACATTCATAACACATATATATCCAATTTAATACTCAAAGCTCAAATTCAATGAAAATAAAATAGAATTATCATATCCTCACCTTACCCAAGCTTCATATAAGCAAGAGTGAACGTTTTCCTCAAGCTAATTGGATCCTAAAACATCAGAAATCAAAGAAATTCAACCTTCTCATTAAAAACTCAAAAATTAGGGGAAAAGAGGGCTGGAAGTGATTAAACAAGTTACTAGTGAAATTGTTCTGATAGAAACGTAGAGCTCGACGCGGTGAACACGTGGCCGCAAACGGTGCGGCGATTAGAGCTCGAACGGAGAAGTTATGGGATTTGGAAAGTTATCGTAGGAGGTTCGGGAGTGTTTTCTTCTCCCTGGGGTTCTTCACGATGCAGCAGGGGAAATGAAGAAGAAAGGGGTTTTCGGCTCTTTTAATGTGTTGGTCCGGTTGGACCGATAGCCCGGTTCGGGTCCGGTTCGGTCCTTTCGGTCCAATTTTGGACCTTTTTTTTTAAATTGGTGTCAAAATTCTCGTTTCGATGAGCTCTATCCTAATTTGATATAATATTCACATTTCTAATCCTCCTTATTAAAAACTAATTTATTGACTAATTATCTACTAATTTAACCGGGGTTTACATCCTATCCACCTAATAAAGAATTTTGCCCTCAAAATTCAAATCTAGTTACCTGAAAAGAGATGTGGGTAGTCTTTTTGCATATCTGATTCGAGTTCCCAGGTATGTTCCTCAATACCAGCTTAACTCCAAGCTACTTTTACCAATGATACTTCCTTTCCGCATAATCGTTTAATATTAGTATCATCAATTCTCACTGGAATTACTGGAAGTGTTAGATCTTCTCTTACTTGGATTGGTTATGGTTCCAGAACATGACTTGCGTCAGAAGTATACTTCCGAAGCTGCGATACATGAAACACATCGTGCAAATTCAAAAGATACAGCGGTAAGGCAATTCTATAAGCCACTGGCCCAATTCTCTTTAGGATCTCAAACGGTCCAATATAACGGGGATTTAGTTTCTTAGTCTTAATAGCTCTTCCCACTCCATTGGTTGGTGTAACTTTCAGAAAGACATGTTCTCCTTCTTCAAACTCCAAAGGCTTTCGCCTCTGATCAGCATAACTTTTCTAGCGGCTCTGGGCTATAAGCATTCGACTACGAATCTTCTTTATCTGTTCAGTCGTTTCAGCTATCATATCAGGCCCTAATAAACTCTTTTCTCCAGTTTCATACCAACATAACAGAGACTGACATTTCCTGCCATACAGAGCCTCATAGGGAGCCATTCCGATGCTCGCATGATAGCTATTATTATAAGCAAACTCTACTAATGGCATATACCGGTCCTAACTCGCCAGCTGGTCTAAAACACAGGTCCTTAGTATATCTTCCAAGGTCTGAATAGTTCTCTCTGATTGACCATCTGTCTGAGGGTGATACGCAGTACTCAAGCTTAACTGAGTCCCAAATGCATGTTAAAAAGCTCCCCAAAACCTTGATGTGAAACGAGGATCTCTGTCAGATATGATAGTAGAAGGCACACCATGCAACCTGACAATTTCTTTGATATACATTCGAGCCAATTCCTCCATTGTGCAACTTATTCGGATAGGAAGAAAGTGAGCTGATTTTGTCAGTCGATCCATAACCACCGAAATAGCGTCACAACCAGATCGAGTTCTAGGCAAACCGATCACAAAATCCATTGCAATACTCTCCCATTTCCATTGTGGAATCTCCAAAGGCTGAAGGGTCCCTGATGGTCTCTAATGCTCAATCTTAACCTTCTGACACGTTAAATATTTAGATACATGTAATGCCACATCATTCTTCATACCTGGCCACCAGAACATCACTTTCAGATCCTGATACATTTTGGTGCTCCCTAGGTGAATTGAAAACCCGCTCTTATGAGCTTCCTTTAAGATTCTCTGTCGCAGGTCTCCAATATCTGGTACAACAATCCGGTTCTTGAACCTCCACAAACCATCTTGTCCTTCTGACACTTTCCACGATTTTCCCTGTTCAACTGCTGGTAATACCTTACGTAGCGCTTCACTGTCTCGATGAGCCTTCAGAAGTTCTAATTTAAAATCACTTGAAATCTGCAACTGAATCAAACACAGAATTTCAGATTCTTCTCTAACTCCCAAATTCAAACCTTGGAATGCCTTCAGTAACTCTTCCTCCCGTAACATCATCCAAGCTGCATATAAAGACTTCCAACTCAAAGCGTCCGCCACGACGTACGCTTTTCCTGGATGATAATTCAATTCAAAATCATAATCTTTCAGAAGCTCCATCCACCTCCTCTGACGAATATTCAACTCTTTCTGCTAAAAAAGATACTTCAAACTCTTATGGTCTGAAAAAATAAGAAACTTAACGCCATAGAGGTAGTGCCTCCAAATCTTTAAAGCAAACACAACAGCAGCAAGTTCTAAATCATGTGTCGGGTAGTTCATCTCATGCGGCCTTAACTACCGTGAGGCGTATGCTACAACATTCTGGTGCTACATCAGAACGCACCCTAGACCCTTCAGTGATGCATCACAGTACACTTTAAACGGTTCACTTGGTTCAGGCAATATCAACACAGGTGTAGTAGTCAACCTGTGCTTCAATGCTTGGAAATTCTCTTCACATTCCGGAGTCCGGACAAAAGGCGTATCCTTCCTAGTCAATTTAGTTAAAGGTAAGGCGAGCTGTGAAAATCCCTTAATGAATCTGCGATAATACCCCGCCAAACCTAAGAAACTCCTGATCTCTGTTACGGAAGTTGGTCGCTCCCAATTCATCACTGCTTCCACCTTAGCAGGATCCACAGCTATCCCCTGGTTACTCACCACGTGGCCGAGAAACTTCACTTCACTCTTCCAAAACTCACATTTAGATACCTTAGCATACAACTTCCTATCTCTTAGAATTTGTAGCACAGTTCGCAAGTGATCAGCATGCTCCTCTTCAGTCTTAGAATAAACAAGAATGTCATCAATGAAGACAATAACAAACTTGTCCAGATACGGTCGGAAAATTCTATTCATATAATCCATAAATACTGCAGTGGCATTAGTTAACCCAAAAGACATTACTGTATACTCATAATGACCATAACGCGTCCTGAAAGCAGTTTTCGGAATATCCTCGTCTCTAACCCTTATCTGGTGATAACCAAATCGCAGATCAATCTTAGAAAACACACCGGCACCCTGTAACTGATCCATTAGATCGTCGATTCTAGGCAACGAATATTTATTCTTCACAGTGATCTTATTCAATTGCCGATAATCGACACACAACCGCATACTCCCATCCTTCTTCTTTACCAGTAATACTGGCGCTCCCCACGGAGAAACACTTGGTCGGATAAAATGCTTACCCAACAAATCTTCCAGTTAAGCTTTCAGTTCAGTCATTTCTAAAGGTGACATCCTATAAGGAGTAATTGAAATCGGACCGGCTCCAGACACTAACTCAATTGCGAATTCAACTTCCCGGATAGGTGGAAATTCATTAATATCATCCGGAAACACATATGGAAATTCACATACAATGAGAATCTGCTCTAAACTCTGATCATCACCTGATACTCCTGCAGTTAATAACATAATACCCTGACATTCGGTTCGAGAATAGTTTACTATCATAGAATTCAAATAGTAACTATTCACCACAACCGGTGCTTCTGACCCTTCTGGCATAAACTGTACTGACTTCTCAGAACAATCAAGCAAAACATGATTCTTGGATAACCAATCCAATCCCAAGATGAGATCAAGACCAGTCATAGGCAAACAAATCAAATCATGCACAAATTCACGTTGTTGTACTCGAAAGGGAACTTGTGGACATCCTATCCTAGTCACCATAGCTTCATGAGTAGCATTATATACTTTCAAATCATTAGCTAAAACCACCATTCTCAATCCTAATTCATGGGCCTTTTCAAATACAATAAATGAATGAGACGCTCCTGAATCAAATAAAGCATTTAAGATTTTACCAGTCATTTCACAATTACCTCTAATCAGTGTTTCAGATCCCTCAGCACCTATGGTAGAAGTGGTATATACTCTCCCCGGCTGCTGCACTCTGCCAGTCTCATACTTCTTCTCCAGGCAATTACTGGCTATATGCCCGGGCTGTCCACAGGAATAGCACACTCCAAGTCCTAATCTGCACGGAACTCCAGGATGATATTTTCCGCACTTCTGACAATTCAGATCCTACTGTGGCTGCTTCCCAAACCTTTTTCCTTGATTAGCAGTAATATTCGGCCTTCTGTAATTACCTTGACCCTGAGTCTGCTGTAGAACAAAGCCTCAACACTTGAAATTCTTACCTCTCGGAGCAAAGTTCCTCCCTGAAGGCCTCTGAAAAGGCACCCTCAAACTTCCTTTCTCTGCTGCCGCCTTCCTCACACAATCCTCAGCCACCCTACTCTTATTCACCAATTCAGAAAATACCCTGATCTCCATTGGGGCAACGAAGCTCAAAATATCGCTCCGAAGACCTCCCTCATATTTAATACACTTCCATTCAACAAAATCTTCAGGCGCACCTTGACAAATACGAGAAAAGCGACATAACTCCTTAAATTTGCTAGTATACTCAGCAATAGTCATTTGTCCCTGCTTTAACTACATTAATTCAAGTTCCTTGGCATTTCTGGCTGAATTAGGAAAGTATTTCTTATAGAACTCTGTCCGGAAAACCTCCCAAGGAATCGCAGCACCATCTGGCTGCAGGATACATCGTGTTCCCTGCCACCAATACTGAGCTTCACCTTGCAACTGATAAGTTCCAAATTCAACCCATTGCTCTTCAGGAACCTGTTGTGCCTGTAATGCCCTTTCCATAGCCTGAATCCAATTATCTGCATCAGTGGAATTTGAGGTTCCCCTAAAAGTTGGAGGGCAAACTTTCATAAATGTAGCAAGTGTCATAGGATCGTCCTCATCATTATTGTTCCCATGATTACCCTGATTTATCTGATTACCCAGTGCCTCAGCTGTCGCCTGCATAGCTGCAGCCATATTTCCCAGGGCAGCCATAAAGTCTACTGGATTAGTCCCTATGAGAGCAGGAATAACAGTGCCTGTCCTACCTCTACCTCGCCCGCGACCGTGTCCGCGAGTCGACATCTGGTCCCTATACACACCAAACAAGTGATATTAAGTTTATCAGTCTCAATATCGCAGGTCTAATGCTTTAAGTTCCAAATGCATGCTCACAAACATTTATGCCATATATATCAATCAGATATCCTAATAGCACATACACACATATACAGAGAATGCACAGAAGTACAATCAGTCCGTCTTTCAGGCTCTATAGGAACGAACTGCTCTGATACCATAATGTAACACCCTACCACACTAAGCTTTACGCTTAAGTTGTAAAACAGAGGTGGTGTGGTATTACGACCTCTAAAATAAAATGAGTACATATAATAGCAGAAGAATTATAATATGCTAGGAGCCTTGAAGAATAGAGGAAACAAAAATCGCGAAATAAAAGCGCAACTCTCAAGGAACGAGTTCACTTGCGTGCTAAGAAAACCATAACTATTAAACATAAGATAATAGAAGTGGGAATAGAGTGCCAAAGATACAAAATAACAAGCTCCTGACTCAGCCTGTGAAGTCAAGACTGGCCAGAGAATATTTACATATATATACATACATATCCAAAATCCAAAAGTACATATACACGATCCTGCCTCTCCATAAACCTCTAGGAGGATCAAAAGAACAAGTTATGCGGAGAGAAAATTAAGTACATATATATACATCATAGCATAACAAAATAACCCTATAACCACTCTGCTTCATGAGTCCAGACACCTAACAAGATGCCTCTCGACCTGCATCTGAAAAATAACAACATAGTATGGAATAAGAACCGGAGATTCTCAGTATGGTAAATGTGCCACACACATAATATATAAGGTCCTGGGAATGCCAGAGGCAATCCTAGAATGCCGACACTCAGATTATAGAGCTTAAAGTATTAAATAGAAGCCATAAAAGGTGGTTCTCTAAAAATATTTAATCCTAACTTAACTTAACCTTAAATCTAAATCCCATACTGCCATTCCTCCATACCTCCAACTCCTTCATGCATTTTCACAGACAAATAGACAGATAAGGCAAACACAAGAAGGTTACAACTACTGCAGGTAACAAATACACATTTAGCATGGCAAATACAGATAGGCACACCCAATTAAAGCACAAGCAAGTAATTCAAGTAATATGCATATGATGCATGCCTGTCCTATGGCTGATGAGGCTCATCTGTCGGTTATCCAGCCAACCCAACAAGTCTAAATTGTCCTTAGACGATCCCCCGACGTGCATCCCCAAGAGTTTAGGCATAGCTTTTTTTTAAGTAATCAATATTGCTCAATGGAGGTAACATTTCCGGGAATTTATATAGTGCCCGTTCACACTTACGTCGTAGGGTCAACAGAGTATCGAGTTTTCAACCTGGTACACGTGGTGGCAAGCCACGACACTTTATCCAGGAAATCTCGTATCTCAGATTATTCAAAATTATAAGCCATTTAAATAATTCAATTATAATTCATCAACATCCACATCATTCTCAATCGCATCTCATTCATCATTATACGTCAATCATATTCAATCCTTATCCTTCATTATCACACCTCCCATTCCGTCCATCAATAGTTCCAATTCAAAACATAATTCATTCTTTTTTAAATGAATCAAACTTAAAACATGCTCATTTTCTTAATAACTCTAAATCAAACCATATAACCTTTGAATCTAAATCTTTTTAGATAATCATATAAACAAAATCTCTAATTTTTATAAAATTTCGGCAGCATCTCCTCTAAAACTCGGACTTTGCCACCCTTTTCGGGTCCAAACCTGCTTTCTTTTCAATTCAACATACCCTTCCTCATCGTCATAACAATCACCACAATAAATCTACCTCAGATAAACAATTATACTCATACAATATTCAAATCCAACAACCCAAAATTCAACTAAGAATCATAGTTCACAAATCCTAGGTTTTTAACACAAAATACCTCATTATCACAACAACCTCCACAATAGTTATACCTCAAATCAATGATTCACCAAATCATTAGTTAATCAACAAGCACCAAACCAACCATGTTCATCAACAATAACATTCAACCATAATTCTCTCCAAATTAACATAACAACATTTACCATCCAAAATTAATAACTAATTATCCAATAAACTTCAACCAAATATATATTCATCGACAAATTACTAAACATTAAACATACACCTGCATTCCAACTTATCATATGGTTATCTAGCCTAAGTTTTCACAGAACATTATATATTAAATGCAAGAAACCTAAACCATACCTTGGCCG